>NC_134358.1:318517675-318862018 GCF_048569485.1 Anomaloglossus baeobatrachus | reverse complement strand
CCTCCTCACAGTGGTCCCATGCATGCTGCCCCCTCCTCACAGTGTCCCATGCATGCTGCCCCCTCCTCACAATGTCCCATGCATGCTGCCCCCTCCTCACAATGTCCCATGCATGCTGCCCCCTCCTCACAATGTCCCATGCATGCTGCCCCCTCCTCACAATGTCCCATGCATGCTGCTCCCTCCTCACAATGTCCCATGCATGCTGCCCCCTTCTCACAATGTCCCATGCATGCTGCTCCCTCCTCACAATGTCCCATGCATGCTGCTCCCTCCTAACAATGTCCCATGCATGCTGCCCCCTCCTCACAGTGTCCCATGCATGCTGCCCCCTCCTCACAGTGTCCCATGCATGCTGCCCCCCTCCTCACAGTGTCCCATGCATGCTGCCCCCTCCTCACAGTGTCCCATGCATGCTGCCCCCTCCTCACAGTGTCCCATGCATGCTGCCCCCTCCTCACAATGTCCCATGCATGCTGCCCTCCCCTCACAATGCCCCATGCATGCTGTTCCCTCCTCACAATGTCCCATGCATGCTGCCCCCTCCTCACAGTGTCCCATGCATGCTGCCCCCTCCTCACAATGTCCCATGCATGCTGCCCCCTCCTCACATTGTCCCATGCATGCTGCCCCCTCCTCACAATGTCCCATGCATGCTGCCCCTCTCCATGAGCTCCTAATGCTGCCTTCCACTTTTCCATAATGACACCTCCATGCTGCCCCATTCATCATACTAAGACCACCACACTAACGCTTATGCTGAGACACCCCCCCCACACACACACACTACCCCACTCTTGATATTGACTCCCCTACATTGCTCCACTCCATACTGAGCCCACACATGCTGCCCCTTCTCCATAATGAGCTTCCAATGCTGCCCCCCTCTCATTCTGAGTCCTTACACTCCCCCCATCGATTTTATCATTGCACTATCCCTCAACCCTTGTCCTCTGTCTCTAGCATTGGCCCCTCTCTCCCATTCCCCCAGCAGCAGCCACTCTCCCCCGCCTTCAGCAGCATCCTCTCCCCCCAGCATCAGTCTCTATTCCCCAGCCCCCCATCATCAACCTCTCTCCCCGCAGCCTCCCCCAGCATCAGCTTCTCTCCCCCCAGCCTCTCCCAGTTTCAGCCTCTCTCCCCCAGCTTTCCCCAGCATCAGCCTCTCTCCCCCAGCTTCCCCCAGCATCAGCCTCTCTCCCCCAGCTTCACCAGAATCAGCCTCTCTGCCCCCAGCATCAACCTCTCTGCCCCCAGCATCAGCCTCTCTTCTCCCAGCCCCTCCCAGCATCAGCCTCTCTCCTCCCAGCCTCCCCCCTCCCAGCCTCCCCCAGCATCAGCCTCCTCCCTCCCAGCCTCTCCCAGCATCAGCCTCCCCCAGCATCAGCCTCTGTCCTCCCAGCCTCCCCCAGCATCAGCCTCTATTCCCCAGCCCCCCCATCATCAACCTCTCTCCCCGCAGCCTCCCCCAGCATCAGCTTCTCTCCCCCCAGCCTCTCCCAGTTTCAGCCTCTCTCCCCCAGCTTTCCCCAGCATCAGCCTCTCTCCCCCCAGCTTCCCCCAGCATCAGCCTCTCTCCCCCAGCTTCCCCAGAATCAGCCTCTCTGCCCCCAGCATCAACCTCTCTGCCCCAGCATCAGCCTCTCTTCTCCCAGCCCCTCCCAGCATCAGCCTCTCTCCTCCCAGCCTCCCCCTCCCAGCCTCCCCCAGCATCAGCCTCCTCCCTCCCAGCCTCTCCCAGCATCAGCCTCCCCCAGCATCAGCCTCTGTCCTCCCAGCCTCCCCCAGTATCAGCCTCCCCCAGCATCAGCCTCTCTTCTCCCAGCCTCCCCCAGCATCACCCTCTCTCCTCATGCCTCCCCCCTCCCAGCCTCCGCCAGCATCAGCCTCCCCCCTCCCAGCCTCTCCCAGCATCAGCCTCCCCCAGCATCAGCCTCTGTCCTCCCAGCCTCCCCCAGCATCAGCCTCCCCCAGCATCAGCCTCTCTCCTCCCAGTCTCCCCCAGCATCAGCCTCTTTCCTCCCAGCCTCCCCCAGTATCAGCCTCTCTCCTCCCAGCTTCTCCCAGCATCAGCTTCCCCCAGCATCAGCCTCTCTCCTCCCAGCATCCCCCAGCATAAGCCTCTCTCCTTCCAGCCTCTCTCCTCCCAGCCTCCCCCATTATCAGCCTCCCCCCTCCCAGCCTCTCCCAGCATCAGCCTCCCCCAGCATCAGCCTCTCTCCCCCCAGCTTCCCCCAGCATCAGCCTCTCTCCCCCAGCTTCCCCAGAATCAGCCTCTCTGCCCCCAGCATCAACCTCTCTGCCCCCAGCATCAGCCTCTCTTCTCCCAGCCCCTCCCAGCATCAGCCTCTCTCCTCCCAGCCTCGCCTCCCCCAGCATCAGCCTCCTCCCTCCCAGCCTCTCCCAGCATCAGCCTCCCCCAGCATCAGCCTCTGTCCTCCCAGCCTCCCCCAGCATCAGCCTCCCCCAGCATCAGCCTCTCTTCTCCCAGCCTCCCCCAGCATCAGCCTCTCTCCTCATGCCTCCCCCCTCCCAGCCTCCGCCAGCATCAGCCTCCCCCCTCCCAGCCTCTCCCAGCATCAGCCTCCCCCAGCATCAGCCTCTGTCCTCCCAGCCTCCCCCAGCATCAGCCTCCCCCAGCATCAGCCTCTCTCCTCCCAGCCTCCCCCAGCATCAGCCTCTTTCCTCCCAGCCTCCCCCAGTATCAGCCTCTCTCCTCCCAGCTTCTCCTAGCATCAGCTTCCCCCAGCATCAGCCTCTCTCCTCCCAGCATCCCCAGCATAAGCCTCTCTCCTCCCAGCCTCTCTCCTCCCAGCCTCCCCCCATTATCAGCCTCCCCCTCCCAGCCTCTCCCAGCATCAGCCTCCCCCAGCATCAGCCTCTGTCCTCCCAGCCTCCCCCAGCATCAGCCTCCCCCAGCATCAGCCTCTCTCCTCCCAGCCTCCCCCAGCATCAGCCTCTTTCCTCCCAGCCTCCCCCAGTATCAGCCTCTCTCCTCCCAGCTTCTCCCAGCATCAGCTTCCCCCAGCATCAGCCTCTCTCCTCCCAGCATCCCCCAGCATAAGCCTCTCTCCTCCCAGCCTCTCTCCTCCCAGCCTCCCCCATTATCAGCCTCTCTCCTCCCAGCCTCCCCCAGCATCAGCCTCTCTCCTCCCAGCCTCCCCAGCATCAGCCTCCCTCCTCCCAGCCTCCCCAGCATCAGCCTCCCCCAGCATCAGCCTCTCTTCTCCCAGCCTCCCCCAGCATCAGCCTCTCTCCTCCCAGCCTCGCCCAGCATCAGCCTCCCTCAGCATCAGCCTCCCTCCTCCCAGCCTCCCCCAGCATCAGCCTCCCTCCTCCCAGCCTCCCCCAGCATCAGCCTCTCTCCTCCCAGCCTCCCCCAGCATCAGCCTCCCCCAGCATCAGCCTCCCTCCTCCCAGCCTCCCCCAGCATCAGCCTCCCTCCTCCCAGCCTCCCCCAGCATCAGCCTTCCTCCTCCCAGCCTCCCCCAGCATCAGCCTCCCTCCTCCCAGCCTCCCCAGCATCAGCCTCCCCCAGCATCAGCCTCTTTCCTCCCAGCCTCCCCCAGCATCAGCCTCCCTCAGCATCAGCCTCCCTCCTCCCAGCCTCCCCCAGCATCAGCCTCCCCCCTCCCAGCCTCCCCCAGCATCAGCCTCCCCCAGCATCAGCCTCCCTCCTCCCAGCCTCCCCCAGCATCAGCCTCCCTCCTCCCATCCTCCCCCAGCATCAGCCTCCCTCCTCCCAGCCTCCCCCAGCATCAGCCTCCCCCAGCATCAGCCTCTCTCCTCCCAGCCTCCCCCAGCATCAGCCTCCCCCAGTATGAGCCTCTCTCCTCCCAGCTTCTCCCAGCATCAGCTTCCCCCCAGCATCAGCCTCTCTCCTCCCAGCCTCCCCCAGCATCAGCCTCTCTCCTCCCAGCCTCTCTCCTCCCAGCCTCCCCCAGCATCAGCCTCTCTCCTTCCAGCCTCCCCCAGCATCAGCCTCTCTCCTCCCAGCCTCCCCCAGCATCAGCCTCCCTCAGCATCAGCCTCCCTCCTCCCAGCCTCCCCCAGCATCAGCCTCCCCCAGCATCAGCCTCCCTCCTCCCAGCCTCCCCCAGCATCAGCCTCCCTCCTCCCATCCTCCCCCCAGCATCAGCCTCCCTCCTCCCAGCCTCCCCCAGCATCAGCCTCCCCCAGCATCAGCCTCTCTCCTCCCAGCCTCCCCCAGCATCAGCCTCCCCCAGTATGAGCCTCTCTCCTCCCAGCTTCTCCCAGCATCAGCTTCCCCCCAGCATCAGCCTCTCTCCTCCCAGCCTCCCCCAGCATCAGCCTCTCTCCTCCCAGCCTCTCTCCTCCCAGCCTCCCCCAGCATCAGCCTCTCTCCTTCCAGCCTCCCCCAGCATCAGCCTCTCTCCTCCCAGCCTCCCCCAGCATCAGCCTCCCTCAGCATCAGCCTCCCTCCTCCCAGCCTCCCCCCAGCATCACCCTCCCTCCTCCCAGCCTCCCCCCAGCATCAGCCTCTCTCCTCCCAGCCTCCCCCAGCATCAGCCTCTCTCCTCCCAGCCTCCCCAAGCATCAGCCTCCCTCCTCCCAGCCTCCCCCAGCATCACCCTCCCTCGTCCCAGCCTCCCCCAGCATCAGCCTCCCCCCAGCATCAGCCTCTTTCCTCCCAGCCTCCCCCAGCATCAGCCTCCCTCAGCATCAGCCTCCCCCCTCCCAGCCTCCCCCAGCATCAGCCTCCCCCAGCATCAGCCTCCCTCCTCCCAGCCTCCCCCAGCATCAGCCTCCCCCAGCATCAGCCTCCCTCCTCCCAGCCTCCCCCAGCATCAGCCTCCCCCAGCATCAGCCTCTCTCCTCCCAGCCTCCTACAGCATCAGCCTCAGCCTCCCTCCTCCAGCCTCCCCAGCGTCAGCCTCCCCCAGCATCAGCCCCCCCCCCCTCCTAGCCTCCCCCAGCATCAGCCTCCCCCCAGCATCAGACTCTCTTCTCCCAGCCTCCCCCAGTATCAGCTTCTCTTCCCCCAAGTCTCCCCAATATCAGCCTCTCTCCCCCCACCACATGCGCAGATCTTCAGTCTGCATTAGAGACACCCCGACGCTCCTTATGAATCTTCAGCTCTGCGAGCACTTACCTGCTCCAGGGCCCGCTGTGATCTTCCTGGCTCACGTGAGTATTCTCTTCTGACACCGGCTTCCATCGCGGCGCCCTCTGCGGCGTCCTGCTGTGAGCTCTGCATTTGAAATCCACACAGCATTGGACGCAGCACAGAGGAAGGAGCTGATTGGCGCGCCTGTGACCCCGGAAGTGCAGGCACCCGGCAGTTCCGGGGTCAATCAGCTCTCTGTGCCCGGCCGCCGCAGTTTGTCTGCATTTGCGTCTTAATTGATGCGGATACAAATAAATGGAGGTGCGCCTCTCCCCCCTCTCCCCTGCGAAAATACAGCGGATTTAATGGATATGTAAAAAAAAAAAAAATATATATATATTTATTTTTTTTTTACTGCTAGAGGGTGCCGCCCCACCCGCATCCTGCCGCCCCAGGCACGGGACCACGGGTGCCTAATGGTAAATACGGCCCTGACTGCACCCAAAAAAGGACTACATGGACTACAATAATACAATAATATATTGCTTCTATAATGTTATATTCATCTATAATGTTTAGACTGTCGGAATATTTTAAAGGTATATAATGTGCATATTTGAAGATATATAATGTGCAATTTATATGTTGTATTGTTGTGCAAAATGTAGTATTAATGCTACAGTATTCATATTACGTATAATAACATTATTAGCATGCAAAAGGCTGGTGTTGGTCTTCATAACCTGCTGTATTATATGTATAAGGAAGGAGAAAAATACGATCAAAACGCCCAAATAGTCAATAAGAGATTTTTTTGTCATAAAGTGCACATGCAAAAGGTGAATCAAGGACAGAACAGGACTTAAAAGCCCCAAAGAAAAGTCACGGAGCCCTCCTATATACGTGCTATATATGCAATACAATTTGACCCCTTCACCAAGTAATAGCAATGGAGTCCACTAGATGTCACTAGAACATCAGTGGCAAACCCCATATATATGTGGTTTATAGCATAGACAAGGGATTAAAGCAGGGAACATAAAGGTATATTACCTAGTAATGCCCCACAATACAGATGGTGGATGTCAGATGAGGAGAGTGAGCCGTGACTCACCCGACGGCCGTTTCAGCAACACACGGTTGCCTTCGTCAGGGGACGTGGTTAAATGGGCCAGGATATGAGGTATATATGCAGATATTAGACCAGTCATCTGGCATGCCTCCATGACTCATGCAGTCGTGAGGCGTGTATCTCCGCCCCCGGACGCCAGCCGCGTCACCAACCACGCGGCCGCGGGTGTAAACACCCGCAATCACCTGATCGGAACAGACGCGGCCGACAACCAGGCGGCGGACCGCCGCACAACGCATGCGTGCCGGCACACCTGAGAATGCAGAGATTGAAAAGTAAGTCTGCCAGCAATGGTTCAGATGTTTGGACTAGCGGTCAATTCATATACCCGCAGCAACAGAGACATCATACCCGCAGGATCAAGTCCCCATCACATGCAGCACAACTGTGCGTGAATAACACACAGTGATATGCATAAGATAGGCGATGAGCCATATATAACTATAACTATAACATAAATGCATCGGCCAATACAAGTCATGATAATGAATTACATCCATGTATACAAGTCAAACATATAACCAACCAACATATACATATTTTACATATTATATATAGTACATTATAGAAGGAGGGTTGCCAGTGTATACATGGGCATCATCCAACATATATAAATAATCACACTATGCACATAATAGGCAGAGCGCAAAAGGCCATACCTACCCATATATGGGTGGTTGGATGAAGAGGGAAACAGGGAAAGAGGGGGGGATAGTGATTACGCAAAAATCAAACCAAGATATCTCAAGGATGTAGATAAATACCCGTAATTACATATCATATTACTATCCCATACATTTATATACATATAATATACTGTAACATCACAAGGGAGGAAGGGAAGAAAGGAGAAGGGGGGAGGGAGGGAGGGAGAAGGGAAGAAAGGGGAAGGGGAAGGGAGGGAGGGAGAAGGGAAGGGGTGGGAAGGAAACAATTATGAACGATTATTAAACAAAGCCGAATATTCATTTAATCATAATTCATCGCAGACATGTAGAGTATCAAAATTCACGTCCAGGACATGCAAGTGGTCCAGAATTCAGATTCAGAAGCTCAACATAAGGCCCAAAGCTAATATAAAAGAAAAAGGGAAAAACCAAAAATTAAAAATTAAAAACAAGTAACCACACACTTAAAATATTAAAAACAAACTGCACAAGACGTCTATATATATCAGATGGTGGACCGATATTATAAAAAAGATGCAAAACTAAGGTTCTCGTTGAGGCCAGAGGGATACACAGTTTTGAGCCTGTATATCCATCTGGCCTCTAGTTGGGCCAACCTCCTGCTCACCTCACCACCACGGATACCCAGGTCAATCTGATCAATTCCCAAAACACGGAATTGGGAACTATCTGATGCATGATGCATCAAAAAGTGTTTACGGATGGTTTTCAATGTAGCTTTATCTGCCTGGCTTGGTGCCGCCTCGATCCCCAACACATGCTCACGTACTCTAACCTTTAACTGACAAGTGGTCAGTCCTACATATATCCTCGGGCATGGGCATGTAGCGTAGTAAATTACTGCCCGTGATGAACAAGTGATGAATTTGTTGATACGATAATTCTTAGTACCCGAGGAGTCAGAAAAGGTATTTCCGCGACATATGTTGGGGCAGGCGACATATTGGCCACAAGGAGAGCAACCGCTATGATTGCTAGGTCCCACATTGCCTAAAAATGTCCTGTCCCTATTAGTCACTGCATAGTGACTATGCACCAGCATATCCCGAAAATTCCTTCCTCTCCGAATAGTGATCTTTGGTTTATTCGGTAACACCTTCTTTAATGTAGGGTCGGCCATTAGTATTGGCCAAGCATGTTCCAGACTAGATCTTACCAAATTAAAACTGGAGCTGAAATTCGTGATAAATCGAACCTGATTGGTAGGTCGAGGGGCAGAGTTAGAATACAAAAGTTGGTCCCGATCCGAATGTTTTGCACGATGGTAAGCTCTTTTTATCATTCGTCTACTATAGCCCCTCTCCCTAAACCTCTCCATCAGGTCCAAGGACTGCCTCTCAAAGTCCTCATTTGTGGAACAAATGCGACGCAGCCTGAGAAATTGGCCAGTAGGGACCGACCTAATCATATAATTAGGATGTGCAGATGATGCATGTAATAAGGTGTTCGTGGAGGTGGGCTTACGATATAAATCAGTCTGCAAAACAGAATCACAGTCCTTTCTAACAAGGACGTCCAGAAACTCTACCTGCTGATGGGACCACTGGTAAGTAATAAAGATGTTGCGTCCACTGGAGTTCAATAAGGATATAAACTGCTGTAACTCAACTAAAGAACCCTGCCAGATAAGGAAAATGTCGTCAATGTACTGCGCCCAGTGCTGTATTTTGCCTTCGTGCTGCCCTAGGCACTTTAAGTGGTCGCGCCCCTTAGTGACAACGTAACACTATGAGTTTTCGCACACGACATCTGTTTAAGGCAGATCTACTCTGTAAAACACTTGAAAAAGTATCAATGAGAAACGAAGGGCACTAACCCCCCCCAATGGGGATCACCACAGGCACATCAAAACATAGTCACAGTATATAAGTGGGGACGGTGTGGTGGGAAT
Source organism: Anomaloglossus baeobatrachus (assembly GCF_048569485.1). Taxonomy (NCBI): domain Eukaryota; kingdom Metazoa; phylum Chordata; class Amphibia; order Anura; family Aromobatidae; genus Anomaloglossus; species Anomaloglossus baeobatrachus. The sequence goes on along the minus strand of NC_134358.1, from coordinate 318,853,238 downwards.
ATTTTATACTCATGCTGTCACACTGCCCCTAATAAACTACACACTGCCCTCCCTTATAAATTATACCCACCACACCTTCCTCAATTATGAAATATGATCTGCACATTGACCTCACATCATGTTGCCCCCTCCTCACAGTGTCCCATGCATGCTGCCCCCTCCTCACAATGTCCCATGCATGCTGCCCCCTCCTCACAATGTCCCATGCATGCTGCCCCCTCCTCACAATGTCCCATGCATGCTGCCCCCTCCTCACAATGTCCCATGCATGCTGCCCCCTCCTCACAATGTCCCATGCATGCTGCTCCCTCCTCACAATGTCCCATGCATGCTGCCCCCTTCTCACAATGTCCCATGCATGCTGCTCCCTCCTCACAATGTCCCATGCATGCTGCTCCCTCCTAACAATGTCCCATGCATGCTGCCCCCTCCTCACAGTGTCCCATGCATGCTGCCCCCTCCTCACAGTGTCCCATGCATGCTGCCCCCTCCTCACAGTGTCCCATGCATGCTGCCCCCTCCTCACAGTGTCCCATGCATGCTGCCCCCTCCTCACAGTGTCCCATGCATGCTGCCCCCTCCTCACAATGTCCCATGCATGCTGCCCCCTCCTCACAATGTCCCATGCATGCTGCCCCCTCCTCACAATGTCCCATGCATGCTGCCCCCTCCTCACAATGTCCCATGCATGCTGCTCCCTCCTCACAATGTCCCATGCATGCTGCCCCCTTCTCACAATGTCCCATGCATGCTGCTCCCTCCTCACAATGTCCCATGCATGCTGCTCCCTCCTAACAATGTCCCATGCATGCTGCCCCCTCCTCACAGTGTCCCATGCATGCTGCCCCCTCCTCACAGTGTCCCATGCATGCTGCCCCCTCCTCACAGTGTCCCATGCATGCTGCCCCCTCCTCACAGTGTCCCATGCATGCTGCCCCCTCCTCACAGTGTCCCATGCATGCTGCCCCCTCCTCACAATGTCCCATGCATGCTGCCCTCCCCTCACAATGCCCCATGCATGCTGTTCCCTCCTCACAATGTCCCATGCATGCTGCCCCCTCCTCACAGTGTCCCATGCATGCTGCCCCCTCCTCACAATGTCCCATGCATGCTGCCCCCTCCTCACATTGTCCCATGCATGCTGCCCCCTCCTCACAATGTCCCATGCATGCTGCCCCTCTCCATGAGCTCCTAATGCTGCCTTCCACTTTTCCATAATGACACCTCCATGCTGCCCCATTCATCATACTAAGACCACCACACTAACGCTTATGCTGAGACACCCCCCCACACACACACACTACCCCACTCTTGATATTGACTCCCCTACATTGCTCCACTCCATACTGAGCCCACACATGCTGCCCCTTCTCCATAATGAGCTTCCAATGCTGCCCCCCTCTCATTCTGAGTCCTTACACTCCCCCCATCGATTTTATCATTGCACTATCCCTCAACCCTTGTCCTCTGTCTCTAGCATTGGCCCCTCTCTCCCATTCCCCCAGCAGCAGCCACTCTCCCCCGCCTTCAGCAGCATCCTCTCCCCCAGCATCAGTCTCTATTCCCCAGCCCCCCATCATCAACCTCTCTCCCCGCAGCCTCCCCCAGCATCAGCTTCTCTCCCCCCAGCCTCTCCCAGTTTCAGCCTCTCTCCCCCAGCTTTCCCCAGCATCAGCCTCTCTCCCCCAGCTTCCCCCAGCATCAGCCTCTCTCCCCCAGCTTCCCCAGAATCAGCCTCTCTGCCCCCAGCATCAACCTCTCTGCCCCCAGCATCAGCCTCTCTTCTCCCAGCCCCTCCCAGCATCAGCCTCTCTCCTCCCAGCCTCCCCCCTCCCAGCCTCCCCCAGCATCAGCCTCCTCCCTCCCAGCCTCTCCCAGCATCAGCCTCCCCCAGCATCAGCCTCTGTCCTCCCAGCCTCCCCCAGCATCAGCCTCTATTCCCCAGCCCCCCATCATCAACCTCTCTCCCCGCAGCCTCCCCCAGCATCAGCTTCTCTCCCCCCAGCCTCTCCCAGTTTCAGCCTCTCTCCCCCAGCTTTCCCCAGCATCAGCCTCTCTCCCCCAGCTTCCCCCAGCATCAGCCTCTCTCCCCCAGCTTCCCCAGAATCAGCCTCTCTGCCCCCAGCATCAACCTCTCTGCCCCCAGCATCAGCCTCTCTTCTCCCAGCCCCTCCCAGCATCAGCCTCTCTCCTCCCAGCCTCCCCCCTCCCAGCCTCCCCCAGCATCAGCCTCCTCCCTCCCAGCCTCTCCCAGCATCAGCCTCCCCCAGCATCAGCCTCTGTCCTCCCAGCCTCCCCCAGTATCAGCCTCCCCCAGCCTCAGCCTCTCTTCTCCCAGCCTCCCCCAGCATCACCCTCTCTCCTCATGCCTCCCCCCTCCCAGCCTCCGCCAGCATCAGCCTCCCCCCTCCCAGCCTCTCCCAGCATCAGCCTCCCCCAGCATCAGCCTCTGTCCTCCCAGCCTCCCCCAGCATCAGCCTCCCCCAGCATCAGCCTCTCTCCTCCCAGTCTCCCCCAGCATCAGCCTCTTTCCTCCCAGCCTCCCCCAGTATCAGCCTCTCTCCTCCCAGCTTCTCCCAGCATCAGCTTCCCCCAGCATCAGCCTCTCTCCTCCCAGCATCCCCCAGCATAAGCCTCTCTCCTTCCAGCCTCTCTCCTCCCAGCCTCCCCCATTATCAGCCTCCCCCCTCCCAGCCTCTCCCAGCATCAGCCTCCCCCAGCATCAGCCTCTCTCCCCCAGCTTCCCCCAGCATCAGCCTCTCTCCCCCAGCTTCCCCAGAATCAGCCTCTCTGCCCCCAGCATCAACCTCTCTGCCCCCAGCATCAGCCTCTCTTCTCCCAGCCCCTCCCAGCATCAGCCTCTCTCCTCCCAGCCTCGCCTCCCCCAGCATCAGCCTCCTCCCTCCCAGCCTCTCCCAGCATCAGCCTCCCCCAGCATCAGCCTCTGTCCTCCCAGCCTCCCCCAGCATCAGCCTCCCCCAGCATCAGCCTCTCTTCTCCCAGCCTCCCCCAGCATCAGCCTCTCTCCTCATGCCTCCCCCCTCCCAGCCTCCGCCAGCATCAGCCTCCCCCCTCCCAGCCTCTCCCAGCATCAGCCTCCCCCAGCATCAGCCTCTGTCCTCCCAGCCTCCCCCAGCATCAGCCTCCCCCAGCATCAGCCTCTCTCCTCCCAGCCTCCCCCAGCATCAGCCTCTTTCCTCCCAGCCTCCCCCAGTATCAGCCTCTCTCCTCCCAGCTTCTCCTAGCATCAGCTTCCCCCAGCATCAGCCTCTCTCCTCCCAGCATCCCCCAGCATAAGCCTCTCTCCTCCCAGCCTCTCTCCTCCCAGCCTCCCCCATTATCAGCCTCCCCCCTCCCAGCCTCTCCCAGCATCAGCCTCCCCCAGCATCAGCCTCTGTCCTCCCAGCCTCCCCCAGCATCAGCCTCCCCCAGCATCAGCCTCTCTCCTCCCAGCCTCCCCCAGCATCAGCCTCTTTCCTCCCAGCCTCCCCCAGTATCAGCCTCTCTCCTCCCAGCTTCTCCCAGCATCAGCTTCCCCCAGCATCAGCCTCTCTCCTCCCAGCATCCCCCAGCATAAGCCTCTCTCCTCCCAGCCTCTCTCCTCCCAGCCTCCCCCATTATCAGCCTCTCTCCTCCCAGCCTCCCCCAGCATCAGCCTCTCTCCTCCCAGCCTCCCCAGCATCAGCCTCCCTCCTCCCAGCCTCCCCCAGCATCAGCCTCCCCCAGCATCAGCCTCTCTTCTCCCAGCCTCCCCCAGCATCAGCCTCTCTCCTCCCAGCCTCGCCCAGCATCAGCCTCCCTCAGCATCAGCCTCCCTCCTCCCAGCCTCCCCCAGCATCAGCCTCCCTCCTCCCAGCCTCCCCCAGCATCAGCCTCTCTCCTCCCAGCCTCCCCCAGCATCAGCCTCCCCCAGCATCAGCCTCCCTCCTCCCAGCCTCCCCCAGCATCAGCCTCCCTCCTCCCAGCCTCCCCCAGCATCAGCCTTCCTCCTCCCAGCCTCCCCCAGCATCAGCCTCCCTCCTCCCAGCCTCCCCCAGCATCAGCCTCCCCCAGCATCAGCCTCTTTCCTCCCAGCCTCCCCCAGCATCAGCCTCCCTCAGCATCAGCCTCCCTCCTCCCAGCCTCCCCCAGCATCAGCCTCCCCCCTCCCAGCCTCCCCCAGCATCAGCCTCCCCCAGCATCAGCCTCCCTCCTCCCAGCCTCCCCCAGCATCAGCCTCCCTCCTCCCATCCTCCCCCAGCATCAGCCTCCCTCCTCCCAGCCTCCCCCAGCATCAGCCTCCCCCAGCATCAGCCTCTCTCCTCCCAGCCTCCCCCAGCATCAGCCTCCCCCAGTATGAGCCTCTCTCCTCCCAGCTTCTCCCAGCATCAGCTTCCCCCAGCATCAGCCTCTCTCCTCCCAGCCTCCCCCAGCATCAGCCTCTCTCCTCCCAGCCTCTCTCCTCCCAGCCTCCCCCAGCATCAGCCTCTCTCCTTCCAGCCTCCCCCAGCATCAGCCTCTCTCCTCCCAGCCTCCCCCAGCATCAGCCTCCCTCAGTATCAGCCTCCCTCCTCCCAGCCTCCCCCAGCATCAGCCTCCCCCAGCATCAGCCTCCCTCCTCCCAGCCTCCCCCAGCATCAGCCTCCCTCCTCCCATCCTCCCCCAGCATCAGCCTCCCTCCTCCCAGCCTCCCCCAGCATCAGCCTCCCCCAGCATCAGCCTCTCTCCTCCCAGCCTCCCCCAGCATCAGCCTCCCCCAGTATGAGCCTCTCTCCTCCCAGCTTCTCCCAGCATCAGCTTCCCCCAGCATCAGCCTCTCTCCTCCCAGCCTCGCCTCCCCCAGCATCAGCCTCCTCCCTCCCAGCCTCTCCCAGCATCAGCCTCCCCCAGCATCAGCCTCTGTCCTCCCAGCCTCCCCCAGCATCAGCCTCCCCCAGCATCAGCCTCTCTTCTCCCAGCCTCCCCCAGCATCAGCCTCTCTCCTCATGCCTCCCCCCTCCCAGCCTCCGCCAGCATCAGCCTCCCCCCTCCCAGCCTCTCCCAGCATCAGCCTCCCCCAGCATCAGCCTCTGTCCTCCCAGCCTCCCCCAGCATCAGCCTCCCCCATTATCAGCCTCCCCCCTCCCAGCCTCTCCCAGCATCAGCCTCCCCCAGCATCAGCCTCTGTCCTCCCAGCCTCCCCCAGCATCAGCCTCCCCCAGCATCAGCCTCTCTCCTCCCAGCCTCCCCCAGCATCAGCCTCTTTCCTCCCAGCCTCCCCCAGTATCAGCCTCTCTCCTCCCAGCTTCTCCCAGCATCAGCTTCCCCCAGCATCAGCCTCTCTCCTCCCAGCATCCCCCAGCATAAGCCTCTCTCCTCCCAGCCTCTCTCCTCCCAGCCTCCCCCATTATCAGCCTCTCTCCTCCCAGCCTCCCCCAGCATCAGCCTCTCTCCTCCCAGCCTCCCCAGCATCAGCCTCCCTCCTCCCAGCCTCCCCCAGCATCAGCCTCCCCCAGCATCAGCCTCTCTTCTCCCAGCCTCCCCCAGCATCAGCCTCTCTCCTCCCAGCCTCGCCCAGCATCAGCCTCCCTCAGCATCAGCCTCCCTCCTCCCAGCCTCCCCCAGCATCAGCCTCCCTCCTCCCAGCCTCCCCCAGCATCAGCCTCTCTCCTCCCAGCCTCCCCCAGCATCAGCCTCCCCCAGCATCAGCCTCCCTCCTCCCAGCCTCCCCCAGCATCAGCCTCCCTCCTCCCAGCCTCCCCCAGCATCAGCCTTCCTCCTCCCAGCCTCCCCCAGCATCAGCCTCCCTCCTCCCAGCCTCCCCCAGCATCAGCCTCCCCCAGCATCAGCCTCTTTCCTCCCAGCCTCCCCCAGCATCAGCCTCCCTCAGCATCAGCCTCCCTCCTCCCAGCCTCCCCCAGCATCAGCCTCCCCCCTCCCAGCCTCCCCCAGCATCAGCCTCCCCCAGCATCAGCCTCCCTCCTCCCAGCCTCCCCCAGCATCAGCCTCTCTCCTCCCATCCTCCCCCAGCATCAGTCTCCCTCCTCCCAGCCTCCCCCAGCATCAGCCTCCCCCAGCATCAGCCTCTCTCCTCCCAGCCTCCCCCAGCATCAGCCTCCCCCAGTATGAGCCTCTCTCCTCCCAGCTTCTCCCAGCATCAGCTTCCCCCAGCATCAGCCTCTCTCCTCCCAGCCTCCCCCAGCATCAGCCTCTCTCCTCCCAGCCTCTCTCCTCCCAGCCTCCCCCAGCATCAGCCTCTCTCCTTCCAGCCTCCCCCAGCATCAGCCTCCCTCCTCCCAGCCTCCCCCAGCATCAGCCTCCCTCAGCATCAGCCTCCCTCCTCCCAGCCTCCCCCAGCATCAGCCTCCCCCAGCATCAGCCTCCCTCCTCCCAGCCTCCCCCAGCATCAGCCTCCCTCCTCCCATCCTCCCCCAGCATCAGCCTCCCTCCTCCCAGCCTCCCCCAGCATCAGCCTCCCCCAGCATCAGCCTCTCTCCTCCCAGCCTCCCCCAGCATCAGCCTCCCCCAGTATGAGCCTCTCTCCTCCCAGCTTCTCCCAGCATCAGCTTCCCCCAGCATCAGCCTCTCTCCTCCCAGCCTCCCCCAGCATCAGCCTCTCTCCTCCCAGCCTCTCTCCTCCCAGCCTCCCCCAGCATCAGCCTCTCTCCTTCCAGCCTCCCCCAGCATCAGCCTCTCTCCTCCCAGCCTCCCCCAGCATCAGCCTCCCTCAGCATCAGCCTCCCTCCTCCCAGCCTCCCCCAGCATCACCCTCCCTCCTCCCAGCCTCCCCCAGCATCAGCCTCTCTCCTCCCAGCCTCCCCCAGCATCAGCCTCTCTCCTCCCAGCCTCCCCAAGCATCAGCCTCCCTCCTCCCAGCCTCCCCCAGCATCACCCTCCCTCGTCCCAGCCTCCCCCAGCATCAGCCTCCCCCAGCATCAGCCTCTTTCCTCCCAGCCTCCCCCAGCATCAGCCTCCCTCAGCATCAGCCTCCCCCCTCCCAGCCTCCCCCAGCATCAGCCTCCCCCAGCATCAGCCTCCCTCCTCCCAGCCTCCCCCAGCATCAGCCTCCCCCAGCATCAGCCTCCCTCCTCCCAGCCTCCCCCAGCATCAGCCTCCCCCAGCATCAGCCTCTCTCCTCCCAGCCTCCTACAGCATCAGCCTCCCTCCTCCCAGCCTCCCCCAGCGTCAGCCTCCCCCAGCATCAGCCCCCCCCCTCCTAGCCTCCCCCAGCATCAGCCTCCCCCAGCATCAGACTCTCTTCTCCCAGCCTCCCCCAGTATCAGCTTCTCTTCCCCCAAGTCTCCCCCAATATCAGCCTCTCTCCCCCCACCACATGCGCAGATCTTCAGTCTGCATTAGAGACACCCCGACGCTCCTTATGAATCTTCAGCTCTGCGAGCACTTACCTGCTCCAGGGCCCGCTGTGATCTTCCTGGCTCACGTGAGTATTCTCTTCTGACACCGGCTTCCATCGCGGCGCCCTCTGCGGCGTCCTGCTGTGAGCTCTGCATTTGAAATCCACACAGCATTGGACGCAGCACAGAGGAAGGAGCTGATTGGCGCGCCTGTGACCCCGGAAGTGCAGGCACCGGCAGTTCCGGGGTCAATCAGCTCTCTGTGCCCGGCCGCCGCAGTTTGTCTGCATTTGCGTCTTAATTGATGCGGATACAAATAAATGGAGGTGCGCCTCTCCCCCCTCTCCCCTCCGAAAATACAGCGGATTTAATGGATATGTAAAAAAAAAAAAATATATATATATTTTTTTTTTTTTTTACTGCTAGAGGGTGCCGCCCCCCCGCATCCTGCCGCCCCAGGCACGGGACCACGGGTGCCTAATGGTAAATACGGCCCTGACTGCACCCAAAAAAGGACTACATGGACTACAATAATACAATAATATATTGCTTCTATAATGTTATATTCATCTATAATGTTTAGACTGTCGGAATATTTTAAAGGTATATAATGTGCATATTTTGAAGATATATAATGTGCAATTTATATGTTGTATTGTTGTGCAAAATGTAGTATTAATGCTACAGTATTCATATTACGTATAATAACATTATTAGCATGCAAAAGGCTGGTGTTGGTCTTCATAACCAGCTGTATTATATGTATGCATAGCGTACAACACCAATTCCGGTTGTGCGCATGCGCTGTTGTCCGCTCCTCGGACTTCCTGGTCTGCGAGCACCATGTGACCCAGAGCGTGACATGCTTGCGGGTCAGTGCGCGCAGCCCGGAAGCCCCTTCACAGAGGGAGGCGGCAACACCATCATGCGCCCTCGTGATACCGGAAGTGGTGTGTTTTGCGCAATGACGGATATATGTAAACGTGTCTTTATTGGCTGGGCAAAACTACTTAAACACGGACGTTCCCCCACCCTGACACGCCCCCTTTTGATAAAGCGAGTGGCGAAACGTACGTCAGGGGTGGCGGGACGCATGGCTAGGCATCTTATTTACTAATGTAAGTACTCCTTATCCATGATTGGTATGCATTTTGCACCTTGCAATTTTGGTATATTATTTAGTGATCGTGCATCATAGTCTGACAGGTGGTTGTATTAGCATTTGAGGTACTGTGGATGGTCGCCAGGTGGTGGCACTGATGTACTATGTATATGTATATTGACGGTAATTGATTGATATTAAAAATTGCCAGCGGGTGTGGCTGGAAATATAAATGGGAATTATTTACATCCCTTTATTTAATATATCGGTCAGTATACCATTTTTTATCATATAATCCCACCGATCACCACAGTATATAAGGGTATAATACTATAATGATGGCAGAGATATGCCGTAAGATATATAAATATATATATAGTAAGATATACTAGTATTTACTGACATTTAAAGTCATATATGACTATTTTGTATGCTCTTATGGTTTAAGATATGCACCATAGTGGTTAATGCCGCAGTTTAAATGCGTTTTCCCTTATTCTATATTAGCATCTATTTATTGGGATTTATTTAATATGGTATGGAACACTATACCTGACTGATGTGATGCATGGTCACTTTTTCGTTATGCTGAATAATGGATAGGATATGATGAATAAACAATTCTGGAACCATGTGCCCTCCAGGTGGCTCTCTTGTTTACATATTTATTGTATGAATTCACTATGAATAAAATATTTAAGATTTTGATAGCAACTTTGTATTGAATCACTTCTTTCTTGGCTGGTTAATTCCGATGCCAAGTTGTGGTAGTTTAAGGCTAGTTTCACACTTGCGTTGAATAGCATCCGTCACATTGCGTTGTGTAACGCATGTGACGGATGCCTTGCAAAAAGTGTGATAATAAAGGCCACGGATTCCAGTGAAATAACGCATTGCGTTAAGTTTTCTTTGGGCCAAGAGAGAGAGCACCCATCATCCCCGCACACAGCCCGACATCCCTGCACACAGCCCGACATCCCCGCACACCGCCCGACATTCCCGCACACAGCCCGACATCCCCGCACACAGCCCGACATCACCGCACACAGCCCGACATCCCCGCACACAGCCCGACATTCCCGCACACAGCCCGACATCACCGCACACATCCCGACATCCCCACACACATCCCGACATCCCCGCACACAGCCCGACATCCCCGCACACAGCCCGACATCACCGCACACAGCCCGACATCCCCGCACACAGCCCGACATCACCGCACACATCCCGACATCCCCACACACATCCCGACATCCCCGCACACAGCCCGACATCCCCGCACACAGCCCGACATCACCGCACACAGCCCGACATCCCCGCACAAAGCCCGACATCCCCACACACATCCCGACATCCCCGCACACAGCCCGACATCCCCGCACACAGCCCGACATCCCCGCACACAGCCCGACATCACCGCACACATCCCGACATCACCGCACACATCCCGACATCCCCGCACACAGCCCGACATCACCGCACACAGCCCGACATCACCGCACACATCCTGACATCCCCGCACACAGCCCGACATCCCCGCACACAGCCCGACATCCCCGCACACAGCCCGACATCCCCGCACACAGCCCGACATCCCCGCACACACCCCGACATCTCCGGACACAACCCGACATCCCCGCACACACCCCGACATCCCCGCACACAGCCCGATATCCCCACACACAGCCCGACATCCCCGCACACAGCCCGACATCCCCGCACACACCCCGACATCCTCGCACACAGCCCGACATCCCCGTACACACCCCAATATCCCCGCACACAGCCCGACATCCCCGCACACACCCCGACATCCTCGCACACAGCCCGACATCCCCGTACACACCCCAATATCCCCGCACACAGCCCGACATCCCCGCACACAGCCTGACATCCCCGCACACAACCCGACATCCCCGCACACACCCCGACATCCCCGCACATAGCCCGACATCCCCGCACACAGCCCGACATCCCCGCACACAGCCCGACATCCCCGCACACAGCCCGACATCCCCGCACACATCCCGACATCACCGCACACAGCCCGACATCACCGCACACATCCCGACATCCCCGCACACAGCCCGACATCCCCGCACACAGCCCGACATCCCCGCACACACCCCGACATCCCCGCACACAACCCGACATCCCCGCACACACCCCAACATCCCCGCACACAGCCCAATATCCCCACACACAGCCCGACATCCTCGCACACAGCCCGACATCCCCGCACACACACCAACATCCCCGTATACACCCCAATATCCCCGCACACAGCCCGACATCCCCGCACACAGCCTGACATCCCCGCACACAACCCGACATCCCCGCACACACCCCGACATCCCCGCACATAGCCCGACATCCCTGCACACAGCCCGACATCCCCGCACACAGCCCGACATCCCCGCACACAGCCCGACATCCCCGCACACCCCGACATCCTCGCACACAGCCCGACATCCCCGCACACAGCCCGACATCCCCGCACACAGCCCGACACTACAGCCCTCATCATTCCTGCACACATCCCGACACTACCGCACCCATCATCACCGCACACACACACCAGCATTACCTCAGTGACGTCCCTGCTGACAGCGCCATTCACTTCAGTTGCTGCGTGGAGCTCACAGGAGCGGCGGTGTTCTACTGCCACTCCTGTCAGCTTCATGTAGCAGAGCTGGATGTGTTGGGGGACCTCTGGATTACGTCGGATCTGGAGGGGTATTTGGGGATTTTAATAAAGTGGTAAAAGAGGGTGTTTTTTTGTCTTTTATTCCAAATAAAGGATTTTTTCGGGTGTGTGTGTTTATTTTCTTTAACTTACAGGTTAATCATGGAGGGTATCTCGGGGAGACGCCTGACATGATTAATCTAAGATTTAGTGGCAGCTATGGGCTGCCATTAACTCCTTATTACCCCGATTTGCCAATGCACCAGGGCAAATCGGGAAGAGCCGGGTACAGTCCCAGAACTGTCGCATCTAATGGATGCGACTATTCTGGGTGGCTGCTGGCTGATATTGTTAGGCTGGGGGGCTCCCCATAATGTGGGGCTCCCCATCCTGAGAATACCAGCCTTCAGCCGTATGGCTTTATCTGGCTGGTATTAAAATTGGGGGGGACCGCACGCCGGTTTTTTAAATTATTTATTTATTTATTGTACTGCATGATATAGACACGCCCACCGGCGGCTGTGATTGGTTGCAGTGAGACAGCTGTCAGTCAGCGTGGGGGCGTGTCTGGCTGCAACCAATCATAGGCGCCGGTGGGCGGGGAAAGCAGGGAATACGAGAATGAATAATGGCCGGCCGGCTTTTTCAAAAGAGGATAAGCCACCGGAGCAGTGTGACAGCTGTGCAGCGTTGCGCCCATGATCGGTGAGTATGAGAGAGGAGGGGAGAGAGGAGGGAGAGAGGGGACAGAGACCAGGAGTGATTTTAAATGATTTCGATCGTTCTGCTGGACATGCTGAGCATGTGCAGTAGAACGTGACGAAATCCGTCAGCGGATTTCGCCGCTTAGCGCATAGCGGCGGAAACCGCCACCATAGACAATCATTAGACACCGTGGCGGATTCCAACGGAATCCGTCATGGTGCGCTATTTTAACGCTCCAAAAAACGTTACATGCTGCGTTCAATCCGCTAGACGCAGCGTCAAAATAACGCCGCTGCGTCTTCCAGCGGATGCAATGCAGACACTTGCGTTACATTGCGTCGTCCATACAACTCTAAGGAGAATAGCGCGGTCCGTTAACGGACCGCGCTATTCTCCATAGTGACGGTAAATACGGCCCTGACTGCACCCAAAAAAGGACTACATGGACTACAATAATACAATAATATATTGCTTCTATAATGTTATATTCATCTATAATGTTTAGACTGTCGGGATATTTTAAAGGTATATAATGTGCATATTTTGAAGATATATAATGTGCAATTTATATGTTGTATTGTTGTGCAAAATGTAGTATTAATGCTACAGTATTCATATTACGTATAATAACATTATTAGCATGCAAAAGGCTGGTGTTGGTCTTCATAACCAGCTGTATTATATGTATGCATAGCGTACAACACCAATTCCGGTTGTGCGCATGCGCTGTTGTCCGCTCCTCGGACTTCCTGGTCTGCGAGCACCATGTGACCCAGAGCGTGACATGCTTGCGGGTCAGCGCGCGCAGCCCGGAAGCCCCTTCACAGAGGGAGGCGGCAACACCATCATGCGCCCTCGTGATACCGGAAGTGGTGTGTTTTGCGCAATGACGGATATATGTAAACGTGTCTTTATTGGCTGGGCAAAACTACTTAAACACGGACGTTCCCCCACCCTGACACGCCCCCTTTTGATAAAGCGAGCGGCGAAACGTACGTCAGGGGTGGCGGGACGCATGGCTAGGCATCTTATTTACTAATGTAAGTACTCCTTATCCATGATTGGTATGCATTTTGCACCTTGCAATTTTGGTATATTATTTAGTGATCGTGCATCATAGTCTGACAGGTGGTTGTATTAGCATTTGAGGTACTGTGGATGGTCGCCAGGTGGTGGCACTGATGTACTATGTATATGTATATTGACGGTAATTGATTGATATTAAAAATTGCCAGCGGGTGTGGCTGGAAATATAAATGGGAATTATCTACATCCCTTTATTTAATATATCGGTCAGTATACCATTTTTTATCATATAATCCCACCGATCACCACAGTATATAAGGGTATAATACCATAATGATGGCAGAGATATGCCGTAAGATATATAAATATATATATAGTAAGATATACTAGTATTTACTGACATTTAAAGTCATATATGACTATTTTGTATGCTCTTATGGTTTAAGATATGCACCATAGTGGTTAATGCCGCAGTTTAAATGCGTTTTCCCTTATTCTATATTAGCATCTATTTATTGGGATTTATTTAATATGGTATGGAACACTATACCTGACTGATGTGATGCATGGTCACTTTTTCGTTATGCTGAATAATGGATAGGATATGATGAATAAACAATTCTGGAACCATGTGCCCTCCAGGTGGCTCTCTTGTTTACATATTTATTGTATGAATTCACTATGAATAAAATATTTAAGATTTTGATAGCAACTTTGTATTGAATCACTTCTTTCTTGGCTGGTTAATTCCGATGCCAAGTTGTGGTAGTTTAAGGCTAGTTTCACACTTGCGTTGAATAGCATCCGTCACATTGCGTTGTGTAACGCATGTGACGGATGCCTTGCAAAAAGTGTGATAATAAAGGCCACGGATTCCAGTGAAATAACGCATTGCGTTAAGTTTTCTTTGGGCCAAGAGAGAGAGCACCCATCATCCCCGCACACAGCCCGACATCCCTGCACACAGCCCGACATCCCCGCACACCGCCCGACATTCCCGCACACAGCCCGACATCCCCGCACACAGCCCGACATCACCGCACACAGCCCGACATCCCCGCACACAGCCCGACATTCCCGCACACAGCCCGACATCACCGCACACATCCCGACATCCCCACACACATCCCGACATCCCCGCACACAGCCCGACATCCCCGCACACAGCCCGACATCACCGTACACAGCCCGACATCCCCGCACACAGCCCGACATCACCGCACACATCCCGACATCCCCACACACATCCCGACATCCCCACACACATCCCGACATCCCCGCACACAGCCCGACATCCCCGCACACAGCCCGACATCCCCGCACACAGCCCGACATCACCGCACACAGCCCGACACTACAGCCCTCATCATTCCTGCACACATCCCGACACTACCGCACCCATCATCACCGCACACACACACCAGCATTACCTCAGTGACGTCCCTGCTGACAGCGCCATTCACTTCAGTTGCTGCGTGGAGCTCACAGGAGCGGCGGTGTTCTACTGCCACTCCTGTCAGCTTCATGTAGCAGAGCTGGATGTGTTGCGGGACCTCTGGATTACGTCGGATCTGGAGGGGTATTTGGGGATTTTAATAAAGTGGTAAAAGAGGGTGTTTTTTTGTCTTTTATTCCAAATAAAGGATTTTTTCGGGTGTGTGTGTTTATTTTCTTTAACTTACAGGTTAATCATGGAGGGTATCTCGGGGAGACGCCTGACATGATTAATCTAAGATTTAGTGGCAGCTATGGGCTGCCATTAACTCCTTATTACCCCGATTTGCCAATGCACCAGGGCAAATCGGGAAGAGCCGGGTATAGTCCCAGAACTGTCGCATCTAATGGATGCGACTATTCTGGGTGGCTGCTGGCTGATATTGTTAGGCTGGGGGGCTCCCCATAATGTGGGGCTCCCCATCCTGAGAATACCAGCCTTCAGCCGTATGGCTTTATCTGGCTGGTATTAAAATTGGGGGGGACCGCACGCCGGTTTTTTAAATTATTTATTTATTTATTGTACTGCATGATATAGACACGCCCACCGGCGGCTGTGATTGGTTGCAGTGAGACAGCTGTCAGTCAGCGTGGGGGCGTGTCTGACTGCAACCAATCATAGGCGCCGGTGGGCGGGGAAAGCAGGGAATACGAGAATGAATAATGGCCGGCCGGCTTTTTCAAAAGAGGATAAGCCACCGGAGCAGTGTGACAGCTGTGCAGCGTTGCGCCCATGATCGGTGAGTATGAGAGAGGAGGGGAGAGAGGAGGGAGAGGAGGGACAGAGACCAGGAGTGATTTTAAATGATTTCGATCGTTCTGCTGGACATGCTGAGCATGTGCAGTAGAACGTGACGAAATCCGTCAGTGGATTCCGCCGCTTAGCGCATAGCGGCGGAAACCGCCACCATAGACAATCATTAGACACCGTGGCGGATTCCAACGGAATCCGTCATGGTGCGCTATTTTAACGCTCCAAAAAACGTTACATGCTGCGTTCAATCCGCTAGACGCAGCGTCAAAATAACGCCGCTGCGTCTTCCAGCGGATGCAATGCAGACACTTGCGTTACAGTGCGTCGTCCATACAACTCTAAGGAGAATAGCGCGGTCCGTTAACGGACCGCGCTATTCTCCATAGTGACGGAATGCGCTGAACGCAAGTGTGAAACTAGCCTAAGTCTGATTGAAGTGTGAATAGTTAGAACTGGACATTTGTGATTAATCAAGGAGGATGGAGGCCTGCATCTGGTAGATTTGTGCAGTCTCTGTGACAACCTGGTTTTGCCAGGGCGTTACACATACGTATTACACGTACCGGAGTAAACACGTGTCCATGAAATAAAAAGATGTTCTATATTCACCTGTATACAGCGGTGTTTTCGGTATTTTCTTCGGCTCTGCTGCCTCCCGCTCCTGACCGCCGCTCATTATATTCATTGATTCACCGCACTCAGGACCTGGAAGCCAGAGCATCACTGTGGACTTCAGTGTTGGGGACCACATCGCTAGGGTCAGCATCCTGGGGACAGGTGAGTATTCACAAAGCAGTGTGTGTGCAGTGACATTCAGGAGGTCATTCAATGAACTCTAATGACATCCTGATGACACCCCCACGACATCCGCGCTACAGCAGGTGTCAGGACGGTGACTTCCGGGTTCATCAGAGTTCAGTGGGAACTGATGAGTCCCGATGCTGTCCCCATGATGCTCCGGCTTCCAGGTCCTCACTACACACACACACACACACACACGCACGCACGCACGCACACACACACACACACACACACATGTGTATCTTAACCATGTAGGTGTGTATCTCTATTGTGGCTTAGCAGTAAACTTGGAGAAATTTGTCTGCCTGTGTTTCTTGATCTTTTGGCCAAAAACGTAAACCCATTACAGAGCATTTTGGATAGAAGGGTATCTTGATGTACTATTGGTAAAAAGTTATGCATCAATGCTGTGATACCTGTGTAGTTTACACTATAGGGGGTTGAAAAGGTGGGGATTTATTGTGTGACGCCCTGACAAAATCAGGATGTCACAGATGACTGCACCCCTCTTCCAGTTGCAGGATTCCGTCCTCCTTGTCCCTCCATCACAACCCCACACAGGTACATACACCAGCCACAAAAGCCTAGTCACCCCCCCAGGACAATAGGGACACACCAGTGGGCAGGGCCAGGCAGATGGTGATGCCCCCCTAGGGTCCTGAGGTGTCAAGGCGCGGGAACAAGACAGTTTAGTTTGGACAGTGGAAGTGAGAGGAGTGACGTGGTAGTCTTGGGTTGTAGCTAGGTGGCAGACGGCAGAGCAGGGCCACAGGCGGTGGAGATCCGGTCGCGGGAGACCTTAAATGGACCGGGGCAGGGTTGTAGCCCGCCGGTGCCTAAAGCGGGAATCCGGTCCAGAGGCCGTGCACAGTCGGGGTACCTGGACCCTAGGGTGAGGACAACTACAAGCACCTTTCTAATCAACCAGAAGGGGACCAGATTCCAAGTATTGTCCCACTACCAGCCCAGATAGAGTGAGACGGAAGCCCAACGCGGGGGATAGGGCATCTACAAGTGCCTTTTAAAATCCCAAGGGTCAGCTCTCGCGAGCCACAACTCCCACAGGAAAGTCCCCGGGAGTGAACTTTCCCCGTTTCATGTGGACTAGTCAACACACAAGACAGCAACACAGAATTATGGGAGAAATGCCCCAGTCCTGTCTACCAGTGTGCGGGACCCGAGCACACCTCTCCGGAGGCTATCGGTATCCGGCACTTGGTTTACTACCTGGACTCTGTGTGACTTTATCCAAAACAGTGAGTACACCGGTATCATCCGGTCCAGCCCTGCAGACTGTGTCCCAGCACTACACCTCCCCTACCCGTGGAGGGTATACCATCCTGCGTCCCCACTCCATCAGCCCCAGGCACCCCATACCAAGGCAGCAGCGGTGTCACCAACAATCACCACAACCCACAGGTGGCGTCACTGACAAACTCTCCCCTGTAAATACCCCATTTTTTCTCAGTTGTGGGCGATGAACTGCTGCGCGAGCCCGGGTTCAGCTGCCACTCGAGCCACAGCAACCGCCCGGATCCGAGTGTCTCGAGCAGACTCCCCTGTCGTGGTCTGTCCCCCGCCCGCAACAGTTGTTTGCTTGATTTTTGTTTAAGATTTTAAGACTGCTGAGAGGTTAGCAGAGACTACTGCGAATTGTGATCCACTATCTTGCATGCCTTATTTAGGGACTTTGAGATGTTCTCACTCTCTACTTGATAATCCTCTGTGTATGAACAAACTCTACTTGCTTGTATAAGATCTCCAAGGGGAAGATTATGTCTAACATGAGAAGGATGACAGCTGTCTGCATGTAAGACGGAGTTTCTGCCTATTGACTTCCTATACAAAAATGTGCATATAGTGCGCATTGTCATGTCCCCCTGGAGTCCACCTCTGCGACTTCTGCTCCGATCACCAGGCGACGCCGTGTTCCCACTGTGGATGGTGCTAGTGATGGGAGGGGAGTCGGTGCCAGTGGCTCTGCTAGGTGCAGGCTCCGCTCATCCACTAGGCTGGGTTTCCCTGGGACCTGCAGTACCACTGGCTGACTGTTAGTGGCATGTGTCTTCCAGCTGAAGTTTATCATCATTCATCTGCAGCCAATGGGAAGACACCACACCCTTCTTATTCCCCCTCCTGTCATGTGACCACTGCCAGAGATAATTCTGTACTCCTGGCTCCTGTGCTGTTTGTATTTTGATTCCTGTGCACTGACCTTTGCTTGTTTTTTGACTACCCTCCTGCCTGTCGTTTTCGTACCTCGCTGCCAATTCCAGATTTGACTTCTACTTTGTCTCCTCACTACGCCCTTGCCTGCCGATTCTGTTACTGTTTAGCATGGTTTTTGACCCTGCCTGACTACCACAGACTACAGCCTACCACAGGTGGTGATCTCTGGGGCTCTGTGTAATTCCAAATCCCTGTATAGGGGTTAAAGGGTTGCAGAGCTCTCGGAGTCCTGCTTTGTGAGCAGCTTTTCTTTACAGCCAGTCTGTGTCTGTGGCTCCAGGCAGGCGTTACACCCATACTGCAATCACACATCAAAAGGAGATCTAAATATGGGGCTGAATGTCCATGAATTTGTATTGTGAATTTCAAATTCATGTGATTGTCATTAATATACTTTCCAAAGGAATTGATCTAGCTATCAGGAGACACATGGGGGTGACCTGCCATAAAATTATCAGGTCATCTATTTATCTCCTGTACCATCTGATCTTAGGGAAAAAAGGATGATCCATAGTATGGATATATTTGGTTTCACTTACATACATGTATAAATTGGTCAATGAGGGCGAAAATTTTGCCTGATTGGACAACCGCAGCTATTCTCAGGGAGCGTGTAAGGTTATGTGAAACTGGTATCTCCTTATCCTTATCAAACACATTTTTAATTCCTCTTTCTAAGACATTTTGAAAAATGTCCATGACCTGTACTCTGTAAGAAAGTGCATAATAAACTGGGTTAGGAAAATACACGCTTTGTGTATAAGAAAAATAGTTTCAAGTTAAATCAGATTCTTCACTGAGACCAACTAATAATTTAGGCATGATTTGATCTTTTACTTCCATAGACAATGGAACATGTCATTCTCCCTGATGAATATCCTCAGGTAGACAATCTGCCTAACACATGCTGTAGCAGGGTTTAGATTGCATAATAAACTGTTGAATATGATATGTTCTTCCAGAAGTAATATGATATAATACAATAAAATTTATTGAACATTCTTAAACTTACATGCATGTGAAAATGGTTGACTTTTGTTTTTCGTTTTTTTTAAAATAGCACATGTATTTGGAAGCCGGGCCTTATGAATTCTATGATTCTTTGCTGGATAAACATATAGTTGGGATGTTTTAGGAAAGCCTGCACTCGCAGGGGGTTGTACCGATATGGCCCTTGAGATCCCTTCCAACTCTACCATTCTATGATTCTAAGTGTCTTTAGGCTCTATGGAGAGGTTCTTCTTTTTCTCTGTCAATGCTAAGGAACAACAGCTGATATGTATCCAACCAATTAATTTTCTGATTGAAATCAAACTTCCGCGACTATGGGGTTTTAAAAGTGTGTGTCATTTGTATGTTTTTTATGCCTATAAGTAAGGACTGAGGTCCGAACATAAAGTACAATGTGTCTCAAAAAATCAATCTCAGTATAACTGGAATATGTTGAAGCATTCCAGAATTATTTCCACATAAAGCGACACTGGTCAGATTTCAAAAATTGAGCCTGGACATTAAGGCCAAAATTGGCTCCGTCACTAAGGAGTTAAATGTTCCAATACAAAACGGATTTCCATCAAAACATATCTTGTTGGCTAGTATAATACCCACAACACTCTTGAGTTTTCATAATTGATGTTACCCACAATATACATTAGCACATTTGAAAAGCAGCATTTTACCACAGAGAATCAATTGTAGACCACATAACTCATTTTAACAACCACAAGATCTATTCTTGTTTTGATTTGATGTGACAAGTAAAAGCAATCCTTATGCAATTCTCTCCACAGAACATAAGATAGTAAAAAGAAATGAAATTGTAACATAGTTTAAGTTGAAGAAAAAGGCATAAAGTCAATCATATTTAATTCCCTATTTTTTAAAAATTGTCTTTATTCAGTCATCTATTTTAAAAACTGTCAATACGATGCACAAAAAATAGCCACTAAAAGGTGGATGAATTGGTGAGTTTTGGGACAAGTGCGCCACTCGAGGATATACTTTAGATTTTTTTTGGTGTAGGTAGGGGTAGACTAATGCTGTCCCTATTCAACGTCCCCCTACCTACCAGCGGAGTGTAAACACCCTAATATTTGGTGCCCCCGCTCCTCGGCGGCTGTCCATCACTGATACTAAATCCACAACAAACTACCACCATCACCACAACCGTGTTCGTGCAGTGTGCAAGTCACTAAGATGTCCAAAAAACGTCCTGAGGTCAATAATCATCAAAACTTAATAGTTTCTTGCGTATAAAGGGATGTATATTATATACCCACTGGAACCATCATCACATACTCATTTAGTAGGATGTTTCAATACCAGTACATTAGGCAATCCACTGTTCATACTTCATATTCAATAAACCTCAAAATTATGGTACATCTATTAATACACTGCAAATACTCATCACTCATCCCATCCCAACGCGTTTCTCCCTCAGGGTGTCTGGGGGTTCATTAGGAGATGTTCTATTTTTTCCGGCCACACAATGGATGTCCGGGTATAGCGACCGGTGGAGTCACTAGTAGCCTCCAAATTGAGGTCTTCTCATGGGTGGTGTCAGAAGCAATGTCTCACCATATAATAAACCACCTTCCTTATATAGCCACTCAATTGCCCCCACATGAAAAATGTACCGCCTCCGGAAGCTCACCTGTCCATGTAGTATTGGACACTTCCGCCACTTTGAGCCACCCAAACCTGTAGGTACTTGGTTAGACAGGAGACCCATTGGGACTTTTAAATGTGGGACCTGTAGTTTTTGCAGATTTATTGATCCACAATATAGCAAAGTGAATGGTAGAAAAAACGCCTAAAATATAGCTTTTAATATTTTCAAGAATAAAAAGGTCAATCTATGACCTGTGGTAAAATGGACAAAGACAATAACATAGAAACACTCCTGAAGCCAATAATTCGTTCACAGAGACCCTATATGCCGGATCAACTGCTTTTACCAAAGGGATGGCCCCAGAATAATGTGATATAAGCAAAAAAATGCCACTACAACAAAACCGCCATTATGCAGCAAAGAAGAGAAAGGAAACGGTCTTACCCCATCTGCCGAATAAACCCTTCCCTACTTGATAAAGCACAGGTGCTGGAATAGGTGCAGGATTATCCTGCGATTGATGAAATGATTGTGCCATTTTGTGTGGGTCATTTCTGACCGGGATATTTTGAGTATATCTCTCCCCTGATGATTTAAGAAACGCATTGGGAGAACAATGCACACCGCTGGACGATTGTTTGGAACCTATGAGGATCCTGAGTCATAAAGATAAGGACCAGGTTTTCTATCTTTTGGTAACCAATCTACTCCAGCATTTTCATTCAGATTTATTGATCCCTCAAAAAACGTTACCAGTGCTGTAACAGGGAGGATCTTTCATAATCGGGACTTCGCGAACTGTAGAACTGCTGGCGTAGTCTATGAGTGCACCTGCCAATGTCCAAAAAACTATGTTGGCAAGACCAAGAGAAAGCTAAGAGTGAGGATAGGCGAGCACATTGGTGACATTCTACATAAGAGGGACACGACTTTGGCTCGACATGTGGTCCAGCAACATAATGGGGACATAAAAAGTATTCTATTTAAAGTAGTCGAGACAGTCCAAAAACATGAACGGCTTGGCGACTGGAATAGGATTATCCTCCAAAGGGAAACGAGGTGGATCTACCTTTTGTGAAGTATGAGCCCTGGGGGGATTAATGAAAAGCTAAATTTTACTAGCTTTATCTAAATCCATGGAATAACATCTTATGCTTGAGTATGAGTTTTTTGGAGTTGACACCCTCCCCCGGTATATATATCTAGATTGTTATTGTTTTGAGATTAGCCCTGATAAAAGTGTCGTGACTGGCTTATTGTCCTGATTGGACGAGCATTTTTCATTCAACAACTTAATAAGGTTGCCGGTATTATTGCTTTGTATTATTTTGAAGAATAGCCTGTAGATAGTACCTCTTTGCCCCCTATTATTTTAAAAGTGGAGTATTTAAAACCAATTATTGATGGAATGCAATATACGCGTCATGGTACGTCATTTCCGGTTTGAGAATGGAGGGGGATTGTTCGGGAAACGCATTATGGATCCCACACCATACAATTCCGGTATGATGTTTAAGGTCCGATATATTGGTAACTCCCGGTTCTGGATGACGTTGGTCCGTTGGCTGCCGAAAGTGAACTGTGGAACCAGTATGTGTTCCACGGAGCGTCATGTCCGGGTTGCGAATAGGAGAGGAATAGATATGGAGCGCAGTACACATCTCATATTACGCAACTTCCGGCATGACGCAAGGCACGGAGGCAGGACCGCGGCATTATGGGTATCGCTTGCATCCTGTGAACATCATGCAGGCCCGCCTCAGGGGACAACGCGCGCCGAAGGAGAAGTGTCCAATACTACATGGACAGGTGAGCTTCCGGAGGCGGTACATTATTCATGTGGGGGCAATTTAATGGCTATTTAAGGAAGGTGGTTTATTATATGGTGAGACATTGCTTCTGACACCACCCATGAGAAGACCTCAATTTGGAGGCTACTAGTAACTCCACCGGTCGCTATACCCGGACATCCATTGTGTGGCCGGAGAAAATAGAACATCTCCTGATGAACCCCCAGACACCCTGAGGGAGAAACGCGTTGGGATGGGACGAGTGATGAGTATTTGCAGTGTATTAATAGATGTACCATAATTTTGAGGTTTATTGAATATGAAGTATGAACAGTGGATTGCCTAATGTACTGGTATTGAAACATCCTACTAAATGAGTATGTGATGATGGTTCCAGTGGGTATATAATATACATCCCTGTATATGCAAGAAACTATTAAGTTTTGATGATTATTGACCTCAGGACGTTTTTTGGACATCTTAGTGACTTGCACGCTGCACGAACATGGTTGTGGTGATGGTGGTAGTTTGTTGTGGATTTAAGGGTCAGTGAGGGACAGCCGCCGAGGAGCGGGGGCACCAAGTATTAGGGTGTTTACACTCCGCTGGTAGGTAGAGGGAAGTTGAATAGGGAGAGCATTAGCCTACCCCTACCTAAACCAAAAAAATATCTAAAGTATATCCTCGAGTGGCGCACTTGTCCCAAAACTCACCAATTCATCCACCTTTTAGTGGCTATTTTTTGTGCACTGTATTGACAGTTTTTAAAATAGATGACTGAATAAAGACAATTTTTAAAAAATAGGGAATTAAATTTGGTTTGCTGATTGATTTGATCCCTAGGGTTTATTGTTTTTCTTTTTTTCTGATAAATTCAATCTACACGTCCATCAAGGTCACGTAAGGAATGGGTGGGGATAAAGGGAAAGGTAATACTAATAAGTACAACTGTAAAGCATGAAAAAAAATCTCCTGTAAAATAGCAGATTATTCCCTCCTGATCTAGAGTTTGGATTAGAGATGAGCGAACATGTTCGAAAAAGGTTCGCCATTCTCAAATTTGGCACAAGGCTTGCCCATTCAGATTCAGGATCGGATTCATGAACACTTTTCTCAAAAATCTGCAAAGTTTGGCTTAGTTTGGTAACTGTTCACGATTGTGTGACGCCCTGGCGCCGCCAGGTGTGACACACCAAATAGACCCCCACATATCACCTTCCCTCACAGGGTTACACCAAGCCGACAAAACCCTATTCATCCCCCCTCAGGGTAGGAAAGGCACACCAGTGGGCGTTACCAGGCGGAAGGAAAACGCCCACCTAGGGGTCTAGAGAACCCGGGGCAGGAAAAGTAGTACAAGTTGAAGTAGAGAGTGGAGTGGAATGCAGAGTGTGGAGAGTGGAAGTTGAAGTTGGAGTTTGAAGTGGAAGCCAGAGAGGAAAGGCGTCGGGGTTGGAGCCCCGGCATGCTGGCTAGGTGGCAGACGGTGGTCCGTGTCTGTCAGGAGACTTTAAGACGGCAGCCGGAGATCCGAGGTGAACTGGGACAGGGTAGGAGCCCGCCGGTACCGACACAGGAGAACAGACCCGGAAACCGTGCACAGAGGGGGTACCTGGACCCTGAAGCAAGGACAGGAACCAACGGCCTAGCTAATTAACCAATTGAGGGCAGGATTACAGGTCCTGTCCCAACCAAAGTCCCAAAAGCAGACAACCACCCACAGAGAGGGATAGGGCATCCGCCAGGGCCACGGGTCAGCGTCAGCGGGCACGGCTTCCAACAGAAGTACCGGGAGCGGACTCCCGTGTTCCACACTGGGAAGCCCACCATATCACAACACAGTGCAGAGGAAAGTGACACAGACCATCACCCCGGGTGAGGGACCAGAGTACATCCGGCCGCGTCGGCCGGCCACCAGCACCTTGGTTAACCATTGGACTTGTCTGATTTATTTAATCGTGAGTAAACTGAGACTCCCTGGTCTGACAAGGCACACCATCACTGTCCCCTGCACTGAGTCACCGGCTCAGGGGGAAACATCCCTACCCACGGAGGGGTTAACAACCAGCTGCCATCCCATCGCCCCCGGGTGCCCCACAACAGCAGCGGTGGTGCCACACTTCACCACACACCGTGGGTGGCGTCATGGACTGATTACGGCAAATCCCGTACAAATACGTCACTTTTCATTTGGAGTGTCCGCGTGACCCCTGGGTCTGGAGAATCCCTCGAGCCACACAGAGGATCCGGATCCAAGCAGCCCAGCTGCTACTGACGTGGGGACGGCACACCTCAAAACCTGACGTCACAAACAGGATTGTAACCCATCCACCTACCTGGTGGAAGTGCGCCTTGTACTGGACTGTCAGCAGGGCTCAGCTGCAAAATTCTGAAAAGCTGCCATTTTTAGGCGCAAAAAACGACAACCCAGCATCTTCTTCCCAGAGAAAAGGCACGAAACTGAAGCCCCGCCCCCTGGGAACAGGGCCTGAAGGAAGTGACTCCTGAGGCCGAAAACGAAACTAAAAGCTACGTGAAGAGACTGCTCGCAAAAGACCAAGGGGGGCAGGCGGAGGAGCTGCAGCATGTGACCCGAGGAGATAAGAGGCACGGACACCAGGACTCTGCCATCTTTTATTCCTGGACACCATCGTGGAAGGAGATGTCTGACTGATCCGGCAACCCGACTATGGAGGAACTTGTTCCTGGGACGGCTGACTGGGTGGAAGCCCAGACAGCGAGGATGTGCCGCAAGATTCAAGCCCAGGCCAATTATCTGTTGGCGAGATGGACGGCCGAGATGAGGAGATGGCCTCGGAGGAGAGGGTAAGTGACCCATGCCCCTATGTCCCACCGGAACCGGCCCAACAGGCTGAGGAGCTCAGTCTGCCCCCATCCACCACGTCGCCTCCCTCGCCGCCCGCACCTGCAGTTAGTGACCTAATCGGTCCGCTGGCCCAAGTCATGGCAGCGGAACCCGTTACATCTGCCCACGAAGACCCAGCAAGGGGGTCCTCAGGCCAAGAACATACCACCGCTCCCCCACCCGTACCGGCCACGAGCAAGCCCAAAGCCCGGAAGACATCTCTTCTGGCCCCAAGCCCAGCCACGCCAAAGAGGACATCACCCCCACCACGAGGATGGCCACGCGCACGACAAGACCGGCCCCGGCAGTCCGCCCGGCCGCATCGGAGACAGAGCCGACCCAGAAGTCAGTCACGGTCGTGATTCCCAGCATCAACCCGTACCCAGTCCTGGTTGTGGAGCAGCCGGGGTGTACCTGCCGGGGAGCGGAGCAGGCTATGGAGCGGAGCCCTCAGCCAAGAATGGAGCCATTTGTGGCCGGCAGTGAGAGCATTCGCTTGAGCCGAGCTCCCGAGCAGGGGGAGGAGCCTGAAGACCGCACTCCATACTGGGAGCGGCAGCAGAAACAACTCAGAAAAGAGATTGCTGCCCGAGAGAAGAGAAAAGCGGAGGTGCTGTCCCGAATATACCTAGAGAAAGATCACCTCTGGCAATCCACCTTCCGGGTGCGGGGTCCAACCTATCGTGGGCAGATCCACCACTTTAACCCCGAGCGGGGGTGGGGGTTCATATACAAGCCGGGCATGGATGCCGAGATTTTTGTGTCCCAGAGGGATGTAGCCCCTCACCTGCCCACAGGACACCCGGATCGAGACCTAGAGCACGGACAGCTGGTCTCCTACACCCGACACTGCGGAGAAAGGGGATGGTTCACCCTAAACATAAAGAAATGGGTGAACATTGAAGGGCAGCTGTGCCTCTACCCCCCTTCACCATCTCCAGC
Organism: Anomaloglossus baeobatrachus; assembly: GCF_048569485.1. Classification (NCBI taxonomy): domain Eukaryota; kingdom Metazoa; phylum Chordata; class Amphibia; order Anura; family Aromobatidae; genus Anomaloglossus; species Anomaloglossus baeobatrachus. The sequence goes on along the minus strand of NC_134358.1, from coordinate 318,826,913 downwards.
AGCAGAGAATGAATAGGTAGCGGATTCCCGGCTACCTCAGTTATGTGTCCCCGTTAGGACAGTTCTACAGGCCTTCAGTTTCAAACATGGACCAAGGCCGAGAACTGGCATGCCAACCCAAGAACTTTTGGGCTTTGTAAATAGACCCAAAAACCACCTTCCTGTTAGCACCGACTCGGTCTCTGGAGAGGCTGATTGGAGGAAGGGCCTGCGGTGGATTAGGCCGAGGCCCAGTCATCATTGCAACCGGCGACTACCCTCCAGACCATGGGTCCCCGGACCGTGAAACCCGTAACAAGGACTGCCGGGTAAGGAACTTTTTACCCAGCCCGTGTGGGCGCTACCCGGACCTGTTCCTGGACTTGGGCAAAGGGGTGCACACCTGTTTTAGTGGTGGCACCAGGGAACAGGTTGTTTTGGGTGGCGGGGGCGATAAGAAGGTGGTCCGGTCCGTTCCGTTACGTAACGTTTAAGATTCATGCCTCCCGTCAAGGGAAGAAGTGTTTAAATATTTAAAATGTTTTACTGTTGAAATACATCTTTTTCCCATCCAGAACAGATGCTTTTTAATAAATGTTGGTGGTCGGACAGCCCGTGGACGGTCTGTATTAAACCAAGGGGGAATGTGACACCCTGGCACCGCCAGGTGGTCACACACAATAGGCCCCCGCACAACACCTTCCCTCACAGGGTTAAACCTTGCCAACCTGAAACCATAGTCACATCCCCCAGGGTAGGAAAGGCACACAAGTGGGCGGGACCAGGCGGATGGAAAACGCCCACCTAGGGGTCTGGAGAACCCGGGGCGGGAAAAGCAGTAGTAGAGAGTTGAAGTTCAAGTGGAGTGGAGTGGAGTAGTTGAGGAGGAGAAAGTGAAGGCTAAGACAGAGAGCAGAGGCGCCCCGTGGCTGGAGCCCCGGTGTATTGGCTAGGTGGCAGACGGTGGTCCATTGTTGTCAGGAGATGGGAAGACGGCAGCCGGAGATCCGAGGTGGACCGGGGCAGGGTTTGAGCCCACCGGTACCGACACTGGAGAACCGACCCGGAAACCGTGCACAGAGGGGGTACTTGGACCCTGAAGCCAGGACCGGAACCAAGGGCCTAGCTAATTACCCAATTGAGGGCAGGATTACAGGTCCTGTCCCAACCAAAGTCCCAAAAGCAGACAACCACCCACAGAGAGGGATAGGGCATCCGCCAGGGCCCGGTAGATGCCACGGGTAAGCGTCAGCGGGCACGGCTCCCAACAGAAGTACCGGGAGCGGACTCCCGTGTTCCACACCGGGAAGCCCACCATATCACAACACAGTGCAGAGGAAAGTGACACAGACTATCACCCCGGGTGAGGGACCAGAGTACACCCGGCCGCGGCGGACGGCCACTAGCACCTTGGTTAACCATTGGACTTGTCTGATTTATTTAATCGTGAGTAAACTGAGACTCCCTGGTCTGACCAGGCGCGCTGGCCCCTGCCATCACCGTCCCCTGCACCGAGTCACCGGCCCCGGGCCAACCATCCCTACCCACGGAGGGGTTAACAACCAGCTGCCATCCCATCGCCCCCGGGTGCCCCACAACCGCAGCGGTGGTGCCACACTTCACCACACATCGTGGGTGGCGTCACAGACTGACTACGGCAAATCCCGTACAAATATGTCCCCTTTCATTTGGAATGTCCGCGTGACCCCCTGGTTCAGAGAATCCCTTGAGCTACACTGTGGATCCGGATCCAACCAGCTCGGCTGCTACTGACCTGGGGGCGGCACATATCCTCATGCCCCCACACTGCCTACTGACTGTTTTCCAAAGCCTCTTTCAGCTCGCTGACTGTATCCCAATGCTACATGCACTCACCTCAGACCTGTGCCTTGGCAGCCTGTCTGGTCAGACATCACAGTACGAGCAGCTGAGGCCCGAGGTAAGCACATGTGGGGAGGGGGGTCCGCGGCAGAGTGTGGGGGAGGGGGGTCCACGGCATAGTTGGGGGGAGGGGGGTCCGCGGCAGAGTGCGGGAGGTGCGGTCGTGGCAGAGTGCGGGGGGGTGAACGGTAGAGTAGGGAGCAGCACGCCAGGATCAGTAACGGTGCAATCACCATTGCCCGGCGGCGGTGCTCACCCCGTCCATCCCGGCGCGTGACAGGGGGAAAGTGCACACGCTGTGTGCTCCACAAAGATGGCGCTGATCTCCTCCCTCTGCTGTGATCTGGACAGCCCAGGGGGCACATCCATTTCACAGCAGACACCTTCTGTATGTAATTAAATGGGGTCGGATTCCGACCACGTGCATAGAGAAAAAAGATTCCCAGCATCGGAGAGATGTATTAAAACTTAAGAGGTTTATTTAGTCCATTAAAACCAGAATAACACACACGAGGGCATTGGGGCACACAGTGAGGGACGCGGGTATGGACCTAGTCCTACGCGTTTCAACCTATTCGGTCTTAAACATGGAGTGAGCCCAGGGGGCACATCCATTTCACAGCAGACACCTTCTGTATGTAACTAAATGGGATCGGATTCCGACCACTGTCCTCTATGCCCAGGGTGCTGCCATAAAGGAGGTGAGTAACTGTCATTACAAACACTAAATCCAATATGACAGCCCCCAGTGCTTCAGTAAAACTAGAATTAAATAAAAACAAAAGAAACAGAGAGTCTAATATTGTATTAAAAATACTTGATTTCATAATCACTATTATTAATACAAAAATAAAAAAATGCGACCCTTCCTTTAAGCTTATGTGTGGATGCTCCTGCAGCCAATCATGGTGCAAAAACCATCCATAACGTTCAGACACAAGGACTTGTGTCATTTACTACCTAAGTCACATGTCCCTCTGCATATAAAAAGTGAACATGCGGTGTCAGCGCCATTTTCTGATTGCTAGTTAACTTAGCTAGGGGGTTTAATTTTAGCCAGTTCAGATATATAGCAAGATGACAGCGTAGAATAAGGCTGAGACCGCACTTTGCATTTCATCCTGCGTTTCAGGTGCTTTTTAGGTCCGTTTTGAGATGCACTTTTTTCATGCCAAAAGCCATGCGTTTTGATTTTACAGCAAAGTCTATGGAAAATGGGGATTTTCAGACCGCACTTTGCGTTTCTCAATGCTACGTTTAATTTTCATATTTTGTGGCAAAAACCATGTGTTCAAAGAAGCAGCATGTCAATTGTTTTTGCCATTTTAGGTGTGTTTTGCTAACATTGAAGTCAATGAAAAATGGCAAAAACCAAGATTCCTACAAATTCCTGCATTTAACCTGCTTAAACGCATGCATTTTGTACATCAAAATAATGATTTCATATGTCCCTTTACACACACACATAGTCCGACAATTAAATTAAAGAAAAATAATAAATTATTGCTATTTTTCAAAAAAATAGTATATTACCGCTATAATTTTAATCATTAATTCTATTTATTTCTAAAATTGTGTTTCTTTTTTTTTTCTTTTTTTATTGTGTTTGACTGTTTAAACTTTATTTAGCAGTGTCTTGATGTTCAAAACACATCTGTCAAAACGCAGGTGAAAAAGCATGTAAAAAGCGCTGTAAACGCATCTAAAATGCGGTAAATACGCATGCGTTTTCAGCGCTAAAGTTCTGAAAAAGGCAACTTTGGTCAAATCAATTAAGCCCAAAACGTGCGTTTAGAACTGCAAGTAGGTGAACGCAAAGTGCGGTCTCAGCCTAAGAAAGAACATTTTATCATCTAAATCAGGGGTGGGGAACCTCCGGCCCGCGGGCCGCATGCGGCCCGCCATGACCTTTTATGTGGCCCCCGGGCAGATTCCCGGGGGAGGCAGTGCTGTCACCGCGGTCTTGCTGCCGCCGGCCCTTTAAATCCACACATTGCTGTTTGTGCTGCAATGTGTTCTCCCGTCGGCCAGTGCCAATTGTGGGCGGGTCTACAGCAGCCTCACAGCTTCCAGCGTTGTGTGTCCGCCCCCTGCCCTCCGGAGATCAGTGCCTGCCTTCTCCTTCTGATGCAGTGTGTCCGGCTCCTGCACTCCGGTGATGTGAATGCAATGCTGCTGTGAGTCCAGCGCCGACCCTCTGCTGCTATGTGCCCTGCCCAATGCTTTGTGCCTCCCCACACCAGTTCTGTAAACCTTCTCCCCCAGAGTTGCATGAAACTCTCAGCACAGTGTGCCCCCCAATGTCCTGTGTGTACCCCTCCCCCAGTCCTGTGTGCAGCCCCCCAATGTCCTGTGTGCACCAGTCCTGTGTGCAGCCCCCCAATGTCCTGTGTGCAACCCCCCAGTCCTGTGTGCAGCCCTCCCCCAGTCCTGTGTGCAGCCCCCCAGTCCTGTGTGCAGCCCCCCCCAGTCCTGTGTGCAGCCCCCCCAGTCCTGTGTGCAGCACCCCCAGTCCTGTGTGCAGCACCCCCAGTGATGTCTGTGCCTTCCCCCAGTGATGTCTGTGCCTCCCCCCAGTGATGGTTGTGCCTCCCCCCAGTGATGTCTGTGCCCCCTCCCCCCAGTGATGTCTGTGCCCCCTCCCCCCAGTGATGTCTGTGCCCCCTCCCCCCAGTGATGTCTGTGCCCCCTCCCCCCAGTGATGTCTGTGCCCCCTCCCCCAGTGATGTCTGTGCCCCAGCCCCTCCAGTGGTGTCTGTGCCCCCAGCCCCTCCAGTGGTGTCTGTGCCCCCAGCCCCTCCAGTGGTGTCTGTGCCCCCAGCCCCTCCAGTGGTGTCTGTGCCCCCAGCCCCTCCAATGGTTTCTGTGCCCCCCAGCCCCTCCAGTGGTGTCTGTGCCCCCAGCCCCTCCAGTGGTGTCTGTGCCCCCAGCCCCTCCAGTGGTGTCTGTGCCCCCAGCCCCTCCAATGGTGTCTGTGCCCCCCAGCCCCTCCAGTGGTGTCTGTGCCCCCAGCCCCTCCAGTGGTGTCTGTGCCCCCAGCCCCTCCAGTGGTGTCTGTGCCCCCAGCCCCTCCAGTGGTGTCTGTGCCCCCAGCCCCACGTGTGGTGTCTGTGCCCCCAGCCCCATGCCCCCAGTTAATTAATTGCTTCACCCAATATAGCAGGGTCATTTAAACATTGATAATTTTGTGCGGCCCCCGAAGGTTGGTAGAAATTTCCAAATGGCCCCCCGACAGAAAAAAGGTTCCCCACCCCTGATCTAAATAGTGATTTGTACTTATGTGGTCCAGCCCAAAATTGCCTTTTCATTATCTAACTAATGATTTCTAGTTCTGTGGTCCAAGCACAAATTGCCATTTCATCATCTCAATAGTGATTTCTAGAGATGAGCAAACCTTTCAAAGTTCAGTTCGCCGAGCCTGATCAAACAAACGCTACATTCACCAAACTGTTCGTCGAACCTTTTCAAACTTCATTGGATTCAAAGGGAGGCCAAACCCAAGGCACAGAAATCACCTTTAGGTGGGTCAAAAAGCTTCCACAACAGCACAAATACGTTTTACAGTGCAGCCCTACTGTTTTGGCATAGCCATTAGCTTCCTAGACTTTTGACATAAGAAATATTAAGGTAGATGAAAGACAGTTGTAGGGCTCGTGCTCACATACTCCTGCCAGTACAGACAAGACACAACTTGGAGACCCATCTTGGACATTTGATATGTAAAAACCTTTCAGGCAGACAGAAGGACAGTGGCATCAATTTCCCCATAGTGTCTTTGCTGAGCAGGGAGGTATGGTCCATGCAACACACAGTATGTGGCTACTGTGTCTCATATGGGTCAAACACATCAGGCATGGTCACTTCCGTAACAGCTGCCGTTCAGAGACATATGTTAGAATAGTTTTGACAGTGACGCAGAAGGAGGAAAAAGCAGCAAAAGTGGTTGATTTGTCAACGGGTGGTTTTGTATACCCATAGTCCGTATTTTTGTGCAGTAAGATTCCCACAGTAATACATGTTGGTTGCGCATGTGCTGGTTCATGCATGTAGTAGTCAAATGATTTGAATTTTTGCCTCTACTGAGTCATTGCTTACAACATTGGCAGATAACAGCCAGAGTTGTGGCTGAAGATGCAGTGCTTCGAATGGTTGTTTGGGCAGGAATCGCCAACGTAACCTCCTTGCTTTCCTCCTCCTCCTCTTCCTCATCGGCTGAGTTACTCAGCTGCGTGCTTCTTGGTTCACTGAGTTTACTTCTATAGTCCAGTCAAAAATTGCAATTTCATCATCTACATAGTGCTTTCTACTTCTGTGGTCCAGCTAAAAATTTCCATTTCATCATTTAAATAGTGATTTCTACTTTTGTAGTCCAGCAAAAATTGCCATTTCATCATCTAAATAGTGATTTTTACTTCTGTGGTTCAGCCAAAAATTGCCAGTTCATCATCGAAATATCATTTCATCATCTAAATCGTAATTTCTACTTCTATGGTCCAGCCACAATTTGCGATTTCATCATGCAAATAGTGATTTCTACTTTTGTGGTTCAGCCCAAATTGTAATTTCATCATCTAAATAGTGATTTCTATTTCTGTGGTCTAGCCAAAAATTGCCATTTCATCATCTAAATTGGGATATCTACTTATGTGAGGACCTAAGGTTGTGAAACAGCTGATTAAAAGAGGGGAAGCGTAAATCAAATTTGAGTGGGAAATCCCGAGGTCGTTGTGGAAGGGGGAATAGTTGTGGTGTTCGAGGTATACATGGGGTAGGTGCTAATGTTACAGAAAGGTCTACTAAACATACACTGGCTCCTCCTAGCCAAAGACAACTGACAATTTCTGTTACTGGATGGCCTCCTTGACTCCCTTTCTTTGGCAGCTGCACAGCTGTACGACTTGTAGATGAGGACCAGAATGAGAATGTGCTATAGTGACTGGAACGCACAGTATCAAATAGCCTCTCCTCCTCTTCTTCCATCTCAACATCACACACAGTACAGTCCTCAGAGGTGGCACCTCAATTACCTTTGTTTACCCCCACATCACAACTCTCCAACTGCTCATCTGACTGTGGGGAATCACAGATAGGCATGTTTCCACTGCTTTTCACACATTCTATTGCTTTGGCATCAGAGGTCTGCTGCAAAGATTCACAGACTCAAGGCGAAGAAAGTATCTGCACCAATGCCCAATATTTTTTTCAGTTGGATCTGGGGTCAGATGAAGTAGAGTCTGAGCATCTGAGCAGAATCCAGACCTCTGTCACCAGACGTTAACCCCCTGCTGGTGGAGGTGTGACACCCTGGACTAGCCAGGTAGTCACAGACATAACACCATACACACCCCCTCCCCTGGATAGTTACACCAGTCAACTAAAAACCCTTGTTGCCTCCCTCCAGGGGCAGATGTCCACACCAGGTGGGGTGGAGCCAGGCGGTTGGTCCCACCCACCGAGGAGTTCACAGGCCTGGAGGCGGGAAAAGGAGTCAGATGGATTTTGGAGGTGAAAGTGAGAGAAGTAAAACGTCTGCGTGTGCCTGGGTAGAAGCCCAGGCACTGACAGCAAGGTCGGCAGATGGTGGGGGCCGTCTGCAGGAGTTAGCGGATCTCTGTGGAACCATAGGACCGGGGTTGGGCGGTGGCCCACCGGTACTGAACCGGGGAGCGGAGTGAAGTTAAGCACACAGGCAGGGCCATCGGACCCTGACTAGGCTTGGAGCCGCCGACAACGGTCAAATCCGAGAGTGACCGGAACCCCAGGGGTTTCCTAACACCCAAGTCCCGCTAGAAGGCAATTGTCCACACCGTGAGGATATACAGCCACCGCCACAGGCTAGAGATCCAAGGGCCAGCACCTGCGGGCAAAAGGGCTCCTATGATACCAGTACGCCGGGGAGCGGACTACCGTTGGGAAACCATCGGAGTCAACACATTCTACACAGGTGCAGGGAAAGACAGCCACCATCACCTGTCCGGGGAGAGCAAAGACACTGCAGACGGCTGCGGGACCCGTCCATCCGGCCGTTTGGTTTACCAGAGACTTTGTGACTTTCTGTCTGAGTGAGTACAACAGTGCCATCCGGTACCGCGCCGCGCTGCCCCTGCAACCCTGCATCCCAGCTATCCAGCCTCCCCGCATCATCACCGGACCCCGGGAACACCAACCCCTACCCACGGAGGGGACAACAACCTAGCTGGTCCCTACCATCGCTCCCGGGATCTCCATCACCAGCAGCGGTGGTGCCATCATCACCACGTCCCGTGGGTGGCGTCACAAACTATCTCCCCAAACAAACCATCCCTTTTCACTCACGGGTGAGGAGCGCTGCTCGAGTCTCCAGGTCCGGCCCACCGCTCGAGCCATCGAGCAGCAGCAGCAGAAGCCCCGGAGCCGAGCGTGACGAGCGCGTCCCTCCGCCCGTGGCAACTAGACGTCTGCGAACAGGATAGAACCGATCTACCTACCGGTAGAAGTGCACCTTGCAGTCCCCGCCGGCGGCGTCCGGACGAAAAATTTGAAGTGCCGCCATCTTTGGCGCGAAGATTTCCTGCTCGAGCGTCTTCCCCAGGCAGGGAAGGCGCGAAAGCGAAGCCCCGCCCCTTGAAGAGGGAAGTGCTAGAAAGAACCAAGGGGGCCGGGAAAAAGATTTCTGCGCTCAACGGAGCCGTTGGAGGGGTGGCGGTCCAGCCACAGCAGCGCCCACAGATGGAAATGGGGTAGCCCGTGCTCCGGCCGCAAGAACGGGGGAGGCCGCGGGTCCAGCGGTCGCCCAGGTGATGCTGTTCTCCCTGCCCTATGTGCCTGGTGCTACCTGGCTGCCGCAGTACGATGGGAAACCTGATGCTTTGCAGGTGTTCCGGAAAAAGATTAGCCCAGTCCTCGATTTATATCCCTTGACTGACAGGCAACGGGCAGTGGTAGTGCTAGGGCAGCTAACCGGCGCGGCTGAGCAGGAGACGGAGACCTGGACCGACGCGGACCGGGCCTCGGTGACTACCATTTTTGAGAAACTCCAAATCGCTTTTGAGACCCGCACGGAGGCAGAATTGCGCATACAGTTTTATCAGTGTCGACAGCGGCCTACGGATAATATAAGAGACTATGCCTTGCGCCTGCAAACAGCCCTCCGTACGCTGAAGCGGGTGGACACTATTAATGATGCGGACAGCAATAAGATGCTAGTGGAACAATTCTTGCAAGGGCTGGGGTCTGTAGAAGACCGCAAGCAGCTACGGCTGTGGGCCCTGGAACACCCCAATCTGGACTTTGCAGTATTGAAGGTGCGGGCCATCAAAGCCCTGCAGGCCCCAACGCCAGACGCTCCTGAGGCGGCCCCATGGCCGACTGAAACTGCTCCCATCACGGTGGCACCTCCCCTCCCGGCTCTACCGGCCTCTGCAGCGCCCGTCGGGATGATGGAGTAGCTAGCTGCCCAGGTCTGCCGCATGGCTGGAGACCTAGCCAAGATCCTCGCCGCACTCCAGCTTCCGACGAGAGTCAAGCCCCCAGGGAAGATCCAGCTCGCCGACAGCCCGGAGGACGTCCCCTGGATGCAGCGGAGAAGGACCAATGACTCGCAGTATGGGCCCCCTATTTGTTACAGGTGCAGCAAGCCTGGCCACTATTCTAGGCGATGTCCGTTAAACGAGCAACCCCTGGGGCCAAGGGCCAATCCTCAGGAGTAGACACCAATGGCCCCCCCAACTGGTGAGACCGGTATGTCGGAGCTCGCCCCATCATCCCTCTGGCAGTGGATGGCATCCCGCTCATGGCCCTATTGGACACAGGATCACAGGTAACCACTATACCATATACACTGTACCAGCAGTATTGGGGTACTGACAAACTTGCCCCCTCTGATGATAGCCTGACCCTTTTCGCGGCCAATGGACTCCCTCTAACCCAAGTGGGATACAAACAAGTGACCCTGACCGTGGGACGTGCGGAGTTAAAGCACCAAGGAATGATTGTGGTGATGAATTAACCCAGTGATCATAACCCAAAAGTAATTCTAGGGACCAATGTGATGGAGCACTCTATGAGTGAGGTGCTGAGTTTGTTGCAACAGTTGGCCGCCACAGCCAGAGGAGGCCGCTAGAGGGCTGTGCAGCGTGAGATTCGGGCCCTCCTATATCGGCAACAAGGGAATTCAACGGGTGGAGAGATTGGTGGAGTAAGGGTGATGGATGTGGCCCCCTTGGTAGTGCCACCCAGAAGCGAGATAATGATTTGGTGTAGGGCAGCAGTAGGCCCCCAGGGGCGCGACTACCCGGTGATGGTAGAACCCACGCCTTCTGAACCCTGGCCCACGGTGATGGCGGCCAGAGGGGTGGCTGACGTCAAAAAAGGGAGAGTGCCTGTGAGAGTGCTGAATTGTGGGGAGGAGGAAGTTAGGCTTCCCCGTTACGCTACCCATGCAAAGTTGTTTACCCTGGACCCTCACACCATTCACAAAGCCGCCCCGCCTACCTCAGCACCCCCAGACAGTAACCATATACCCCCCGAACAGTTAGAGGAGTGGTGCCAGGAACTACATGTAGGCACTGAAGCCACACCCATGCATCACAAAGAGGGGGTACACAGGGTAGTGCAGGAGTATGAACAGGTTTTCAGCAAGCACTTATTAGATTTCGGGAGGATTAAAGGGGTTCAACACCATATCCCTACAGGCCTACATCCACCCATCAAAGAATGGTATAGGCCCATCCCGCCAGCACATTATCAATGCGCCAAAGACATGTTGAGGAACATGAAGGAGGCAGGGGTCATTCGGGATAGTTGTAGTCCCTGGGCAGCCCCACTGGTGCTGGTGAAGAAGAAGGACGGCACCATGAGGATGTGTGTGGATTACCGGAAGATCAACCAGATAATGCATAAAGATGCCTATCCTCTCCCCCGTATCGAGGAGTCGCTAGCTGCACTGAGAACTGCTAACTTCTTCTCTACCCTTGACCTTACCAACAGATACTGGCAGGTGGCAGTCGCATCAGAGGACCGTGAGAAGACTGCCTTCGCCACTCCCATGGGACTCTGCGAGTTCAACAGCATGCCGTTCGGGCTGTGCAATGCCCCTGGAACCTTCCAACGGCTCATGGAGTGTTGCCTGGGACATCTCAATTTCGAAACTGTCTTGCAGTATCTGGATGATGTGATCGTATACTCCCAGACGTACGAGGCCCACCTGGAGCACCTGGCTGAAGTGTTCGCGTCCCTTGCCAAATATGGGATGACGCTGAAGCCCTCCAAGTGCCATCTACTGAAGCCGAGGGTACAGTACCTCGTACATGTGGTGAACGCAGAAGGTGTCGCCCCAAATCCCGAGACGATCACTGTTATCCAGGACTGGCCGAGACCGACCACGGTGAGAGAGGTGAGACAGTTCCTGGGCCTAGTGGGCTATTATCGCGGCTTCATCAAGGGGTATACGAAGATGGCTGCAGCTATGCAAGACCTCCTTGTGGGACAGACCAAGGGTGACAGGGCCCCTGGGCCCCCGTTTGTGTGGGAAGAGAAGCATGAAGAGTCCTTTCACCAGCTGAAGACAGCCCTGACAGGAGAAGACGTCCTGGCCTTCCCCCGACTACAGCCTCCCGTTCGTCCTCTACACCGATACCAGCAATGTGGGCTTGGGGGCAGTCCTATCCCAGGTCTAGGACGGGAAAGAAAAGGTGATAACCTACGCCAGCAGAAAACTCCGGCCCACGGAAAGGAACCCCGAAAACTACAGCTCCTTCAAGCTTGAGTTCCTGGCACTGGTGTGGGCAATCACCGAGAGGTTCCCACATTACCCCGCAGTGGCAAAATTCACTGCCTACACGGACAATAATCCGTTGACCCATCTGGACACGGCTAAGCTGGGCGCGCTGGAACAACGGTGGGTGGCCAGGCTGTCTAACTACGACTTCACTATCAAATACAGAGCTGGCCATAAGAACACCAACGCGGACGTGTTATCCCGGATGCCCCACCTGCCGGATGAGGGGCCGGAAGACAACGACCTCGAAGAAATCGAGTTGCCCGCATTCCATCGGCCACCGGTCGAAAAACTATATGTCAAACTGCAACAGGCGAACCTGGACCCGCTACCCAGCCAGGGATGGCAAGAAGCCCAAGACCAGGCCCCTGCCGTCCAGCTAGTCAAGACCATGATTGAGCAGGGCTCTTCCGGAATGGATCCTGCAGCTCCCTCTGAGGCCCAGCAGCTGTGGAAGGAATGAGCCCGGCTATACCTGCACGAAGGGAAGCTGTATCGAGGGCTGATCAACCCGAAGACTCACGAGAAGGTTCGTCAGCTGGTGGTCCCTCAGGCCAGCGTGCCCAAAGTCCTACGGGCATATCACGATGGCGCCGGGCATTTCGGCTGGAAAAAGCTGGAGATGTTGTGAGAGAGTGGTTCTATTGGAGTGAGATGCGAGAATCTGTGGAGGCCTGGTGCCGAAAGTGCGGCCCCTGTGCGCTGAGAAGGAAGGATGAAGTCTGTCATGATGTATTTTACCTTCTCACTGTATTTGCTGTAATACTATGTCAGGATGTGATGTCACTTTCCTTTGGTTGTACTTACTGAACACTTTGAAATGTCTTGGGATGTAAGTAACCATACCTTCCCCCCATCTCCTGTGTCTCTGGGCCCATAATGCAATTATCTCTTGTCCACACAGCCAGGGGAACTTCTCATTGTTTCGTAAGCAGTGGATAACGCCAACTACACAAACCTGTAGACATCTCGGAGCCAACCTTCTAGAATCTTCTAGTGGGCCCAACCATTGCATAGACCCCTACCCTTGAGGGGCGGGCCCACGAGCTCAGACAATACACTCCTGTTTCTAAGTGCAGTTGGGAGTTGAGTTTTTGAAGAGGAAGGGAGCGAGATCTGAATCTGCGGACAGACCTCGCCGTCCAGTGGATTGTGTGGGATTTCTGGGACTCTGAAAAGGACTATTACGTTGTGATCTGGCACATTGGATTATCGGGAGGTGCCCCCGAATCTGTTTTATTTGGACTTGTCGTGTGCTGTTCCTGTATTCCTGTTAGTAAACCTGTTGGATCATCCTCGGCCTGTTGTCTCTCTTTGCTCTGATGTACACCCCGTCACAAACTGGTGGCAGCGGCGGGATCAGAGCAGAAGAAATGGAGGACATCAGCCAATCGACGTCTGAAACCAGAACCTCAGGATACAGGAACTGGACTGTGGCGAGTCTACAAACAAAGGCCCGTGAATTAGGTGTCGGCTACAAAGGACTCTCTAAGGAGCAACTAATTGAGGCATTGGAACACGCTTGCCTGCAAGATGGCACCGAGGAACAATTTCCACAGCAAGGGGAGCAAAGACGGGAGCCGGAGGTGAATACCCAAAAAAGTCAATGGGTTGTGTGGTACAAGGAAAAGATGGCACTGCTTGGAGATGAGGCCACCATAGAAGATAAGAGGGAGGCCATGCGTGGAGCTGAAGAGAAGGAGCGCAGGATGGAGGAGATGGCATTGCTGGATAAGCAGCTCGCTGTGGAAGCCGCGAGAGGTTCCAGACAGACTGTAACCCCAGCACCCATCATAAGGGAACTTCCCAGAGTGTCCCGCAAAGACTTCAAGCAGTTTAATGAGGCTGCTGGTGACATTGAGGGCTTCTTCCAGGACTTTGAGCATCAGTGTCGATTAATGGAAGTCCCAGAAAGGGAGCGCGTCCGGCATCTGGTTGGGCTCTTAGAGGGTGGAGCTGCTGCAGCCTATAGAGCTATGGACCCTCGGTGGAACTGTGAGTATGCGGATATTAAACAGACTATTCTAGAACATTATGCTGTAACGCCAGACACTTACAGGACTCAGTTCCGTACTCTAGCATGTGATGAGGAAGTGTCCTTCAAGATGTATGCCCACAAACTCAAACATCTGTGGCATCGTTGGTTGGAGGCAGAGGAGGCCTTAACCTTGGAGACCGTCCTCCAGGTCCTCCTAAAAGAGCAGTTTTACTTCAAGTGCCCCGCTGAGATCCGGGAATGGGTGCGTGAAAGGAGACCAGCCACTGTGGAGGAAGCTGCAGCTCTAGCTGATGAGGCTCTCACCATCAAGCCTCAGTGGAAAAAACTACTACCCAGTGAGAAAAAAAACACCAACCCCCCAACGCTGGTGGCCCCTGGTCCTTCTGGCCCCAATGTTCACCATCACCCTAGACCGTCAACTCATGGGGACCTTCGTGTGACTGTGCCTTGCATTACTCATGCTCCACCTTTGGGAATACGACGCGGAGGAAGAATCCCAGAGCGCAGATGTTATGGATGTGGGCAGCCTGGGCACATGCAATTCCAATGTCCAGGTGTTCGTAGACAGAACAGCTACAGACCGCCTTTGCCTGTTCATTACCTACAGACACCTTCACCAGGAGAAGAGCTGGATTCTGTGCCTGATGACTTGCCAAGTGACTCAGATATCCTGGCTCCCCTACCCGGAGTCTATGGGGTGCGAGCTCCAGCCACCTGTTCTGATCTTCAGGACAAACATCTACAGGAGGTCGTGCTGGATGGCCAAAAAGTTGTTGGCTTCCGTGACACTGGGGCTTTCCTCACCATAGCCGATCCCCGAGTAATTCAACCACAAGCAATTCAAAAGGGACCAGGAATTGCCATTGAACTGGCAGGAGGTACCCAGAGATATATTCCAAGAGCGAGTGTGACCCTGGATTATGGCTTTGGGGCAAAACAATGTGTGGTCGGTGTGATGAGCGGCCTCCCTGCAGACGTTCTTCTAGGAAATGATGTGGGGAATCTTCATTGCCACTTTGTCGGTGCGGTAACCAGAAGTCAAGCCAAGAGAGCAGCCCATGTGGACGTGTACAACCCATCCATGGAACTGAGGCCACCAGAACTGCCATTACAGCCGGTGAGTGATTCTTCTTGTGGGGATAATATGAATGTTACTTGGGATAAAGTTCAGTTTAGACAAGAAGTAGAGACTGACCCCACCCTTGCTAGTTTTAGAACTCGGGCTGAAATAGGGCAGCTAGGGGAAAACGGAGAAAGAATTATCAGAGAAAATGGACTTCTGTATCGGGTTGCCAATGCCGACTCCCTAGATAAGCCCTGGACTTATAGCAAACAGCTGATTGTTCCTCAGAAGTACAGAATTCCCCTATTACACCTGGCTCATGACATTCCTACGGCTGGCCATCAAGGCAAAACCCGCACCGAGAGACGATTGACTCAAACTTTTTATTGGCCGGGGATTTCCCAAGCAGTGGCGCATTTCTGCCGAACTTGTGACATATGTCAGCGTAGAGGGCGACCCGGAGATCACCCAAAGGCACCCCTGCAACCGCTCCCTATAATAGAAGAACCCTTTCAAAGAGTAGCTGTTGATATCATTGGACCACTGGCTAAACCAAGTAAATCTGGAAAGCAGTACATTCTCACTGTTGTGGACTACGCCACCCGATATCCAGAAGCCGTGGCCTTGTCAAGTATCTCTGCAGCCAAGGTGGCCGAGGCCTTGGTTATTATTTTTACCAGAGTAGGATTCCCCAGTGAGATCTTGTCGGACCAAGGCTCCCAGTTTATGTCAGAGTTGGTCCAGTGTCTGTGGCGCACCTGTGGAGTACGAGCGATCCGAACGACCCCGTATCATCCCCAAACAAATGGACTTTGTGAACGATTCAACGGCACTCTGAAGAATATGCTGAGGGCCTTCACGGACCGAGATTCAGACTGGGAGAAGTACCTACCCCATCTCTTGTTTGCCTATCGGGAAGTTCCCCAGGAGTCCACTGGGTTCTCCCCCTTTGAACTACTCTATGGAAGAAAGGTCCGAGGACCCTTAACCCTGCTCAAGGAATACTGGGAGGGGCAAGTTGAAGATACAGGAACCCCTGTTGTCCCTTATGTCCTAAAGCTGCGAGAAACCTTGGCCCAACTTGCTAGTTTTGCACAGAGTCATTTGCGTATGGCTCAAACCAGACAGAAGACATGGTATGACTGTAACGCACGCTATCGGGAGTTTGTAGAAGGACAACAAGTCTTAATGATTGTTCCCCATCGGCAGAATAAACTGCAGACCACATGGGAGGGTCCCTTCCGGGTTCTCAGAAAACTGAATGATACCAATTACCTTCTTGCTTTAGATGATCAGGGGCTAAGGCAAAAGACTGTCCATGTGAATATGATTAAGGAGTACCATGACCGGAACATTCCAATGATAGCAAGCTGTCGGTTGGCTTCAGAAGATGGTCAAGAGGATGAGGACTCTCTACCTGATCTCGTGGAAGCAGCGAGAGCCCCATCCACTGTGGAACAGGTTCCCCTGGGAGATTACCTGGACTCCTTACAGAAAATCCAGATGCTGGAAGTGCTTCAACAGAGACGGGCTGCTTTCTCATCCCAACCAGGTCGAACCACCGTCACCCAACATCATGTGGACACTCAGGGCATCCGTCCCATACAACTGGCTCCTTACCGGGTACCTGAATCAGTTCGAAACACCATGCAGCACGAACTGGAGGAGATGTTACAGCTTGGGGTAATCCAGGCCTCCCATAGCCCTTGGGCCTCCCCTGTGGTGTTAGTACCCAAGAAGGATGGGAGTACTCGATTTTGTGTGGACTATCGGCGACTAAACGACCATACCGTCAGCGATCCTTACCCAATGCCTCGTATTGACGAACTTCTAGACCGACTGGCTGGGTCCCGATATGTCACTACCTTGGATCTCAGTAAGGGATACTGGCAGATCCCTCTAACGGATGAAGGGAGAGAACGGTCCGCTTTTATAACCCCCTTTGGTCTGTATGAATTTCTAAGCATGCCTTTTGGAATGAAAAATGCCCCGGCCACCTTCCAGAGAATGGTGGATCAGATCCTCCGGGGATGTGATGACTTTGCTTGTGCCTACTTGGATGATATCGCCGTCTTCAGCCACACATGGGAGGAACATCTGAATCAAGTAGCCATTATTTTGGACCTGATTCTTGCAGCCGGCCTAACTATTCGACCCGATAAATGCCAATTGGGGATGGGGGAAGTCCAGTACCTAGGACATAGAGTGGGAGGAGGGAAGCTCCGACCTGAGCCTGCCAAAATCCAGGCTGAGACTGGCCTGTACCCCAAACTAAGAAACAAGTTATGGCTTTTCTGGGCACTTCCAGTTATTACCGAAAATTTGTTTCTCATTTCAGTACTGTGGCCAAGCCTCTTACCGACCTGACCAAGAAAACAATGCCCCGGCTGGTGATCTGGACTCCAGCCTGTGATGAGGCTTTTAACCGGCTGAAGGATGCTTTGATCTGCGATCCTGTCCTGGCTGCTCCAGACTACAAGAGGAGATTCATTGTGCAAACGGATGCCTCTGCTTATGGACTGGGAGCTGTCCTCAGCCAGGTGAATGCAGCTGGGGACGAGCACCCCATCGCCTATCTCAGCCGGAAACTGCTGGACCGAGAAGTGGCCTATGCAACTGTTGAGAAGGAATGTCTGGCTGTAGTGTGGGCCCTTAAGAAACTACGGCCGTATCTGTATGGACGGGAATTCACTGTGGTTACTGATCACAATCCCCTCACCTGGCTGAACAGAGTCTCTGGGGACAATGGACGCTTACTGCGATGGAGCCTGGCTCTGCAGCCCTATAACTTTACCATACAATATAGAAGGGGCAGCCAACACCAAAATGCAGATGGACTGTCCAGGCAAGAGGAGCCCTGAGTCCTGTCAGCCATGCCTGCGTGTACTTAACCAGCGACCTGTAGAGGTCCCTAGTACGTACACAAGTTGGGAGGGGAAGGAATTGTCATGATGTATTTTACCTTCTCACTGTATTTGCTGTAATACTATGTCAGGATGTGATGTCACTTTCCTTTGGTTGTACTTACTGAACACTTTGAAATGTCTTGGGATGTAAGTAACCATACCTTCCCCCCATCTCCTGTGTCTCTGGGCCCATAATGCAATTATCTCTTGTCCACACAGCCAGGGGAACTTCTCATTGTTTCGTAAGCAGTGGATAACGCCAACTACACAAACCTGTAGACATCTCGGAGCCAACCTTCTAGAATCTTCTAGTGGGCCCAACCATTGCATAGACCCCTACCCTTGAGGGGCGGGCCCACGAGCTCAGACAATACACTCCTGTTTCTAAGTGCAGTTGGGAGTTGAGTTTTTGAAGAGGAAGGGAGCGAGATCTGAATCTGCGGACAGACCTCGCCGTCCAGTGGATTGTGTGGGATTTCTGGGACTCTGAAAAGGACTATTACGTTGTGATCTGGCACTTTGGATTATCGGGAGGTGCCCCCGAATCTGTTTTATTTGGACTTGTCGTGTGCTGTTCCTGTATTCCTGTTAGTAAACCTGTTGGATCATCCTCGGCCTGTTGTCTCTCTTTGCTCTGATGTACACCCCGTCACAAACTCAGCCAAAGAGCTCCTCTACAGCCGATCGTCACCCATCAACCGCTGGAGTTGGTTGCCTTGGACCACGTCAACCTCGCACCCAGCCGGAATGGATATACCTATGCCTTGACCACCGTGGACCACTACTCGAGATTCATGGTGGTTGTTCCAGTCAAAGATCTGACCGGCCGTACTGCGGCTAGGGCATTCCAGGCCTACTTCTGTCGACCACACGGATACCCGGAAAGGGTGCTTACGGATCAGGGTCCGGCTTTCGAAGTGGACGTGTTTCAAGAGTTTTGCCAATTATACGGTTGCAAGAAGATCACAACCACGCCGTACCATGCCCAGACTAATGGGATGTGTGAGAAGATGAACCACCTGGTTCTGGATCTCCTCAAGATACTACCGCTGGAAGAGCAGAACCTGTGGCCGGAGAAGCTGCCTGACCTGGTAGACATTTACGATAACATCCCCTGTGGGTCTACCAAATGCACACCGGCGTATCTGATGACAGCCCGACCGGGCCGGCTGCCAGTGGATCTGGAAATGGACTTGGAAGCCCCAGAGGCCCTCCCTTCGACCGCAAACTGGGATGTCCGGCGGCAAGCGCAGTACCGGCAGGTTCAGGAATATGTGGAGAGGAACCTGTGTCAGAGCCGAGAAAAGCAGGAACAGCGTTTTAACAAGCGGGCTCCAGCCACCCCCCTTTGAGCCCGGGGATGTGGTGATGAAATGGAAGAGAAGAACCCATAAGCTTGATGACCAGTGGGAGAAGACCCCGTATGTCATCCAGCCCACTGGATGGGAGAATGAGAAAGCCTATCGGATTAGTCGCGACCAAGGAAAAACGGTGGCTACGGTTTCCAGAGACCACCTGAAGAGATGTCCATCCCCCTTAAGGTTGGCTAACGAAGTTCCGGTCCCGATACCGAGCGAGAAAAAGGAAAGAGAGGTGATCCACACGGTGATGGGTGACTTCCAGCAGACTGGCCTATGCAGAACGGTGCGGTGATTGTTCCGGTGATAATGTTCCCACGACCCGTGGAAGAAATGGAAACGGAGAGAACCGCCAGCGAACCGCGTGAACCAGTGCCCAGGGATTTACCTTGTTGTGAATGTTAGTTATGTCTTGGCTGCTGGGAGGCTCCCTCTGGTGGCCAGGAAGGGTTTGGACAGAGACCAGGTGTGTTGTGCAGTGGGTGTTTCCTTTCCTAACTCTCTGCTTATTTAAGTCCTGGTCTGATTGCAGGCTGTTGCCGGAATTCAGTTCATAGTATCTCCAGCCTGCTTAATCCTGCTCTACATCACATCCACTCCAGATAAGTTCTTGCTCTTTATTTATTGCCTGGTTCTTTTGCTTATCTGGGTTTGTCATTTGTTGTGGTTGGTTTCAGTTTATTTCCTTCCAGGGATTTTCCCCCTCAGTGGATTGTTGAGGAACTCCCTGCAGTTCTGTGTGGAGTATAGCTCCTTTGGGTCCATGTGTTTATGGCTTGTTGAATTTGTTATAATTCTTGTTTTCTGTTCATTGGTATGACAAGGGCACCTGGTATAGGACGAAGTTCAGATCGAGCGATCTGAGGGCCTTTTTGTACTATCAGGGAGTTGGTATTTTGCAGGGTTTTTCTCTGGCTACCATCAGTCCCTTTCCTGTCTTTTCCTATTTTAGTCAGCGGGGGCCTCACCTTTTGCTAATCCTGTCATCTACCTGTGTATTGTGTTTTTCCTATATCACCGCAGTCTTTGAATGTGGGGGGCTTGCTATTCTTGTCTATTTTCTGAGGCAGAGAGTTATTCATCTTTTCTACCTTTAGGATAGTTAGTTCTCCGGCTGGGTTCGAGGTGCACAGGATGTTAGTTCTAGTTAGGCTACTTCTAGTTGTGTTGGTTAGTAAGGGGATGGCGGCCAGATTAGTTGCCAATGCTCTTCTCACCTTTTTGCCAATGATTTGTGGTGATCTTCCATGGTTCCGGATCATAACAGTACATCCGGCCAAACAAATTTAAAGGGTACTCTTAAGAAGGGGAAAAAACAAAAAAAACTGCTGTGAGAATTTATTTTTTTTTTGGTGTTTTTCCTCTTCTTCTTTGGGTTCTGTGGAAGATTTCTTTTGTCTAGCATGGATGAATTGGGTGAGTGTGTTGCTCATCTTGATGCTAAGGTTCGTCGTATAGAGTCTTATCTTGCACAGACTCCCCTTGCAGAGCCTAAAATTCCCGTTCCTGAATTTTTTTCGGGAGATAGGTCGAGATTTTTGAGCTTCAAAAATAATTGTAAATTATTTTTTGACCTGCGCCCTAAGTCCTCAGGGAATCCCGTACAGCAGGTTAAGATTGTCATCTCCTTGCTGTGTGGTAACCCTCAGGACTGGGCCTTCTCTTTAGCGTCTGATGATCCGATTCTCAATGATGTGGACTCCTTTTTTCAGGCCTTGGGATTATTATATGACGAACCCAATATTGTGGACCAAGCAGAAAAGGTCTTGTTGTCCTTAACTCAGGGTTTGGATTCTGCAGAAACGTTTTGTCAGAAATTTCGTAAGTGGGCGGTCCTTACCAAATGGAATGATGATGCGCTTTGCGGCTTTTTTTCGCAAGGGTATTGCGGATGCTGTGAAGGATGTAATGGTAGGATTTCCCGTCCCTTCTGGTCTTGATGCCTCTATGACCTTGGCCATTCAGATTGATAGGCGTTTACGTGAGCGCAGGAAGATACCTGCTGGTTTTGTGCCTGTGGAACAGCCTTTGGAGCCTATGGAGTGTGATAGGGTCCTTTCTAATGCTAGTCGGCAGGGGTTCAGACGGAAGAAAAGACTGTGCTTCTATTGTGGAGACGCTTCTCATAACATCTCTGTCTGCCCTAAACGTGAAAGGAGATTGGCTACTTCTGTTACTGTGGGTTCTTTGCAACCAAAGTTTCTTTTGTCAGTCACATTGATTTGCTCATTGTCTTCCTTTTCTGCATTTGCCTCTGTGGACTCAGGGGCAGCGCTCAATTTGATGGATTGTGGTTTTCCCATGGTTCCTTTGCAAACTCCTATTCCTTTAAGGGGCATTGATGCTACCCCTTTGGCAGAACATAAACCCCAATTTTGGACCCAGGTGCCTATGAGAGTTGCACCAGCGCATCAGGAAACTTGTACATTTTTAGTATTGCATAATCTACAGGATACCTTGGTACTGGGATTTCCGTGGTTGCAGACCCATAATCCGGTTCTTGACTGGAGATCCTTGTCGGTAGTTAGTTGGAGTTGTCAAGGTTTGCATCAGGACCTTTCCGTGTTGTCCACGTCTGCTCAGGCAGTTGATGTTCCGGCTTTCTTGTCTGATTTCCGTGATGTATTTAATGACCAGGAATCTGATTCTCTGCCCCCACACCGGGACTGTGACTGTGCCATTGAGTTGGTGCCCGGTTGTAAATTTCCCAAGGGGCGGATTTTCAACTTGTCTGTGCCCGAACATGATGCCATGCGGTCATACATCAGGGAATCATTGGAGAAGGGGCACATTCGGCCCTCATCTTCTCCTTTGGGTGCTGGCTTCTTCTTTGTTGCTAAGAAAGATGGTTCGTTGAGGCCTTGTATTGATTACCATCTTCTTAATAAAATTACAGTCAAATATCAGTACCCTTTGCACTCTAGAGAACAGATCAGACATCAGAGGCAGAGTGCCAAATGGTTTACGAAACTGGATCTCAAGGGTGCGTATAATATCATCCGTATTAAGGAGGGTGATGAATGGAAGACGGCTTTTAATACTCCTGAGGGGCATTTTGAGTACCTAGTGATGCCTTTTGGGCTCACTAATGCACCCTCCGTCTTCCAGGCCTTCATGAATGATATTTTTCGGGACCTTATTGGTAAATTTTTGATTGTGTATTTGGATGACATCTTCATTTTTTCTGATGATTGGGACTCTCATGTGGGGCAAGTACGGGATGTTTTTCAGATACTTAAGGATAATGCACTGTATGTTAAGGGGTCAAAGTGCCTGCCTCTTTGGGGTGCAAAGGATTTCCTTTTTGGGCTTCATCCTGTCTCCCTCCACTATTGAAATGGACCCGGTTAAGGTTCAGGCTATTTACGACTGGGTGCAACCGACTTCTCTAAAATCCCAGCAGCGGTTTTTGGGTTTTGCTAATTTTTACCGTAAATTTATAGCCAATTTTTCTGCCATTGTCAAACCTCTGACAGATTTGACAAAGAAGGGAGCTGATGCTGAGCATTGGACCCCTGAGGCTATTGTGGCCTTCCAGGAGCTTAAAAGGCGATTCACTTCTGCCCCAGTTCTGCAGCAACCTGATGTGTCTCGCTCATTTCAAGTTGAGATCGATGCCTCAGAGATCAGAGCAGGTGCTGTTCTGTCTCAACGAGACGCTACTTCGGGTAAACTTAAGCCCTGTGCCTTTTTCTCTCGGAAGTTTGCTCCTTCTGAACGGAATTATGATGTGGGGAACCGGGAATTATTGGCTATGAAGTGGGCATTTGAAGAGTGGAGGCATTGGTTGGAGGGGGCTAGGCATCAAGTTGTGGTGCTTACGGACCACAAGAATCTCATCTATCTGGAATCGGCCAAGAGGTTGAATCCTCGGCAGGCCAGGTGGGCTTTGTTTTTTACCCGGTTTAATTTTGTGGTCTCTTTTTTGCCGGGCACCAAGAATGTTAAGGCCGATGCCCTTTCCAGGAGTTTCTGCGCTGACTCTTTGGAGGTTGTCGAACCGTCTACTATCCTGAATGATGGTGTAGTTTTCTCGGCTATTTCGCCTGATCTGCGGTTGGCACTGGCGGAATTTTAGGGGGATAAACCTGAGAGATGTCCTACAGGGAAACTGTTTGTCCCAGACCAATGGAGAGACCGAGTTGTCTCTGAGGTTCATTGCTCTGTTTTGGCGGGTCATCCTGGCATTTTTGGTACTCGGGATCTTGTGAGACGCTCTTTTTGGTGACCTTCCCTGTCCCGAGATGTCCGTCGTTTTGTGCAGTCGTGTGGAGTTTGTTCTAGGTCTAAGCCCTGTTGTTCACGTTCTAGTGGGCTATTATTGCCTTTGCCTGTACCTAAGAAATCTTGGACGCACATCTCTATGGATTTTATTTCAGAGCTTCCCATCTCTCAGAAAATGACTGTGATTTGGGTGATCTGTGGCAGATTCTCCAAGATGGTCCACTTGGTTCCCCGATCTAAGTTGCCGTCTTCATCAGAGTTGGTGCCTTTGTTTTTGCAACATGTTGTCCGTTTGCATGGTATTCCCGAAAACATTGTTTCTGACAGAGGGGTGCAGTTTGTATCCAGGTTTTGGAGGATTTTTTGCTCCAAATTGGGTGACCCTGGAGACCTATTTACGGTGTTTTGTTTCTGCGGATCAGGATGACTGGGTTTCGTTTTTGCCTTTGGCTGAATTTGCCCTTAACAATAGAGCTAGCTCTACCACGTTGGTGTCCCCCTTTTTCTGCAATTTTGGGTATCACCCTAGGTTCCTCTCAGGGCAGCTTGAGGCGTCTGACTGTCCGGGGGTGGATTCGGTGGTCAACAGAATGCAGCAGATTTGGGGGCAGGTAGTGGATAAATTGTTTCAGTCCCAAGAAACTGCCCAAAAGTTTGCCAACCGGCGTCGGACTGTTGGTCCCCGGTTTAAAGTAGGGGACATGGTGTGGTTGTCCTCTAAAAATATTCCTATGAGAGTTCCGTCTCCTAAATTTAAGCCCAGATTTATTGGACCTTATAAGATTTCGGAGATTATTAATCCTGTATCTTTCCGTTTGACTCTGCCTGCGTCATTTAAGATTCACAATGTCTTCCATAAGTCCTTGTTGAAGAAACATGTGGAGCCGGCAGTTCCTGCAGCAGTGCCTCCTGACCCTGTTTTGGTACAAGGGGATCTGGAGTATGAGGTTGAAAAAATTCTGGATTCCCGTCGCAGTAGGCGTCAGCTTCAGTACCTTGTGAAATGGAAGGGTTATGGGCAGAAGGATAACTCTTGGGTTGTGGCTTCTGACATTCATGCGGACAGGTTGGTTCGCGCCTTCCATCATGCTCATCCCGAGCGACCCGGTAGCGTGGGTGAGGGTTCGGTGACCCCTCCTCAAGGGGGGGGGTACTGTTGTGAATGTTAGTTATGTCTTGGCTGCTGGGAGGCTCCCTCTGGTGGCTAGGAAGGGTTTGGACAGAGACCAGGTGTGTTGTGCAGTGGGTGTTTCCTTTACTAACTCTCTGCTTATTTAAGTCCTGGTCTGATTGCAGGCTGTTGCTGGAATTCAGTTGTTCTTTGTATCTCCAGCCTGCTTAATCCTGCTCTACATCACATCCACTCCAGATAAGTTCTTGCTCTTTATTTATTGCCTTGTTCTTTTGCTTATCTGGGTTTGTCATTTGTTGTGGTTGGTTTCAGTTTATTTCCTTCCAGGGATTTTCCCCCTCAGTGGATTGTAGAGGAACTCCCTGCAGTTCTGTGTGGAGTATAGCTCCTTTGGGTCCATGTGTTTATGGCTTGTTGAATTTGTTATAATTCTTGTTTTCTGTTCATTGGTATGACAAGGGCACCTGGTATAGGACGAAGTTCAGATCGAGCGATCTGAGGGCCTTTTTGTACTATCAGGAAGTTGGTATTTTGTTGGGTTTTTCTCTGGCTACCATCAGTCCCTTTCCTGTCTTTTCCTATTTTAGTCAGCGGGGGCCTCACCTTTTGCTAAATGTGGGGGGCTTGCTATTCTTGTCTATTTTCTGAGGCAGAGAGTTATTCATCTTTCCTACCTTTAGGATAGTTAGTTCTCCGGCTGGGTTCGCGGTGCACAGGATGTTAGTTCACCCCTCGGCTACTTCTAGTTGTGTTGGTTAGTAAGGGGATGGCGGCCAGATTAGTTGCCAATGCACTTGTCACCTTTTTGCCAATGATTTGTGGTGATCTTCCATGGTTCCGGATCATAACAGCACCTATACCCGACCCCCGTGGGTCTCCAACTGCCGTACCTGCCATTCGGGAAGAGGAACTGCCTGTCTTCTCTGTCCCCTTGCCTTCCACTGATGACATTGGGCCCAGAAGGTCCACACGCCCCAACCTAGGTAGGCCCCCACTTAGGTACAGGGAAACTACCATCTAGGGCCGCAGCATGTTGATTGTGTAAATATTGAATGAAGGAATACCAATCACCTGAGTTTATCATCTGATCATCAACCAGTTGATACCCGGCCGTCGCCGGCAAGTTGTCCCCGTTTGGACTCTGTGTGTTATACCGCCCACATGAGAAACTGCTCATGAACATGGCCGAGAACTTGCAGGCCACTCACGAACTTGTGGGTTTTTAAATAATTGGTGGGCTGTTTTCCGTTCCGTGCCGCCTCCGGAGAGGCAGATTGGAGGAGGGACCCACAGTGGAGCAGGCTGGGGTCCGGCCACCACCAGGACCGGTGGCCATCCTCCAGGGGTCAGGGGTCCTCCTGGACGTGGGGTCCCCTGAAGTGACAGCCGGGTGCGAGACACCGTGCCCGTTACCGCTCGGGTAACCTGGACCAGGACTGGGGAAGAGGGGTTCTGCCCGTTTCTTAGGGGCAGCACCAAGGTTTAGGTTGCTTGGGTAGGGGAGCAGATGACCATGAACCCGTCCGTTTTAATAAAAATGTTTACCGTTTGCAACGTTAAAGTACCGAGCCTCCCGTAAGGGAAGAATGAAAATATGCCCATGTTGAATGTTTACATGTTAATTTATATTTTACAGAAAAATAAAACCGGTGATGGACGGGCAGCCCACGGACGGTCTGCATTTCACCAAGGGGGAATGTGACGCCCTGGACTAGCCAGGTAGTCAGAGACATAACACCATACAGAACCCCTCCCCTGGATAGTTACACCAGTCAACGAAAAACCCTTGTTGCCTCCCTCCAGGGGCTGATGTCCACACCAGGTGGGGTGGAGCCAGGCGGTTGGCCCCACCCACCGAGAAGTTCACAGACTGTACTCCCCACCAGGGGTACAGGAATCGCCTGCCGACAACGCCCCAGCCCTGCTCCTTACCCACACCTGGGCCCCGGGACTACAGCCAACCCCTACCCATGGAGGGGGAACCACCTTGTTGCCCTCCTTACATCACCGCTCCCGGACATCGGCCCTGAGAGGTAGTGGCGGTGCCACCATCCCATCACCGCAACCCACGGGTGGCATCACAGACAATCTCACCTGTAAATACCTCCCTCTTTCACTGTGTGCGTGGACGGGCGGTTGCGCGAACCCCGGGTCCGGTCACCACTCAAGCCCCACACACGATCCCGGACACCAGCGCCACTCGAGCAGCCCCGGTTGCCACAGTGGAGGCGGCACCCGTCCGCGACAACACAAAACCTGGCGTCTTGAACAGGATTCTTACCCAATCAGTAGATACTGTGCACATTGCTTTGAAAGCCGTGAAACGCTCCAAAATCTTGAACTGCCGCCATCTTGCCCGCCATCTTTGGCGCCAAAACAACAATAATGTCATTGTCTTCCCTGAAAAAGGTGCGAAGCCAAAGCCCCGCTCCCTAAGAATGCGGGCGGAACCCAGTGACTCCCAAGACAGGAAGTTGCAAAGGACAGTGGGTCTCGCGAGACTGCTGTTGAAAACCAAGGGGGAAAGAACGAAAAGATGTCGGCGCCTGATAGTGATGGTGGAGCCGCGGCTCCCGCTGCCGTACAGGATGACGGAGACGCAGCAGACCCTGCTCCGGTCGCAAGAGCGGTGGACCCCTCGATCCCGGCGGTCACGCAAGTCATGAAGATTACTGTGCCTTATGTGCCAGTGCTGCGCCTGGCTGCCCCATTATGATGGCCGACCTGACGCCCTGCAGGTATTCAAGAAAAAGATATGCACTGTCCTCGATATGTATGCAATGACTGGAGGACAGCATGCGTCCATGGTGCTCGGACAGATGACAGGTGCAGCAGAGCAGGAGGTTGAGGCATGGACTGATGAGCATCGGGCCTCCGTACCCTCCATATTTGATAAGCTACAAGTAGCCTTCGAAACCTGTACGGAGGTGGAGCTACGAATGAACTTTTATAATTGCAAGCAGCGTCCTCAGGCAGCATCCGTGACTACGCCCTAAAGTTACAGACCGCTCTGCATACCCTAAGGCTCGTAGATCCGATCAGCGAGCCGGAGAGTAACAAAATGCTGGTGGAACAGTTCCTGCAGGGGCTGGGGTCAGCAGAGGACCGTAAACAGCTGCGGCTGTGGGCCCTGGAGCATCCAGACATAGACTATGCAGTTTTATAGGACTGAGCCATAAAGGCTCTGCAGGCCCCTGAAGCCGGTGACCCTACATCATCATCCTGGCCGGCAGGCACCTCCCACTTGCTGATGAAGCCCCAGCTACAGGCTATACCAGCACCTGGAGTACCAACAGAGTCTCCAGGAGTTCCCAGTGATCTGAATTCCCAAGTTCAGCAGCTGAGCAAAAGTTAAATTAATCCCAAGCACACAATCAATTGCAACAGGGTAATGCAAAAAGTGATTTTTATTATAAGCAGAAAGAGAATGCCACTACCGAAAAAAGCAAAGACAGAGTCAAGCCAACGTTTCGGCCTTCACAAGGCCTTTATCAAGGACTTGCCTGTAAAGAAATAATAAAGATTATATACACACCAATGAGTGAACATAATGTACATATTTACATATTTACAAGGAGTATATATACAAACATACGTGTATCAAGAAGTGACGGGTATAGACGGATTAGACGTCAAATGGGTAAACCACAGGTAGGGCGTTCTGCTCTCAAAGCACAACTTGCTGGATGGAGAGAGGGATACAACAACAATAAGCACCATGAGAAGAATGGCAAGCAGAACGTACAGTAACGGCAAGTACGCGCTGGTACATAGCTTGATCAAATGGTGATGCCAGCAGGCAGTGAAATCATAAGATGAATACAATCCGTTCAGAACCATCGAAGATGGGTGACATAGTAGACAATGCAGGACATACTGTATTAGCAATACAGATATACGTATAGCACTTATTACTGGACGGGCAGAACCAGGAGGAGGCAGTGGATTAAACAGTACACTTGCTATGTTAGTGGTCAGGCGCCTAAGAGTAACGCTAAATGTAGCATGTATAAACAATGCTAGCCATTGTCTATAGATAAGCAGTATACAGTATAACAGCGCAGTAGACAGTATGAGGTTAAAAAACCTACCCAGAGTCAAGGAGGCATGAAAGGTGAGTGGGTGGATGGAGGAAGTGCCTATGGAAAGACAGGATACATTAGTATACATAGCCATACATGTGGAAACCAGGCAGGTAGAGGTGCGCATTATAGATAGTGTATTTACCTTACAGGGCACAAGGGCAGGGGGACAGGGTCCCAGGGGTGCAAGCAGCAGGCGTGTGGCAGTGGGGGTCTGTGCAACGGCAGCTATTTGTAGCCAGGGCATTACTTCCTGGTGTGAGTCATGGGGGCAGGAGCGCAGGTGCCCGTGACGTCAGTGATGACGTGGGCTTACTACTGCGCATGCGTCCGGCGTCAGTGGGGAGCAGGAAAGGTGCTGTTTGCAAGCACCTTAGTGCGCATGCGTGCAGGACGTCACGGAGGGGGCGGCAACCAGGGACAGGATCCCTGTCAGTGTGGGTCACTAGACTCGGCGCGCTTGTGTGCGTCGCGTCACAGGGGGGGCGGGGTAAGGGGAGTAACAGGCTGTGAACGGGGGTATGGGTGTTTATGTTGTCACATAGGGGGCCGGATGTGATAGAGAGGTTAAAGTACCTGTATGTGGTTATTGTGCTGGTATGTACCGGCTCATAAGAATCGTGGAACCAGGATATGTGTAGTGGGGAAGCACATTATGTATGACTGTGTATATAATGTATGTGTGGTCTATGGGTGTTGAGTCAGTATATAGGATGTAAAAGGGAAGGTTATATATGACTATAAAGGGGGACTGGAAACATAAATGGGACGAGTATACAGCTATATATTGCTAATATGAGGCTGTTAGTGTATAGCTGATATAGATTGGCGAAAACCGCTGGTATATAGCTGGAATGGACAATAAGCTGGGATGTGGCTGATATGTGGTGCTGATATATGCATGGAATAGGCAAAAAGTACTGTGGTAGAAGTGTATATATGTGGGATAATACAGAAAGGGTTGAAAGGAATGTAATGGTTGACTTGGGTGTAAAGGAGAGAAGTAGTATATGTATGATAGTGTTGTGTGTTGGAGGGGAGGGGGAAGGGGGGGGGGAAGAAATTATTGGAAAGGGAGGGAATGGTGATAGGGTAAGGATGCTACCTGGTGAAGAGGAGGTGCCAGTTGTGGAAAGGGTGCATGGGTGGGATCCGATCGGTGGAGCAGGTGATCAGTATCTCTAAAAGAAAAAAGAGAAAGGTTAAGAAAACGGTTATGCAAGCATCAAATAAATACATAAAACATAATGCATGGCAATGGTCTACTCAGGTACACAGGCAGGGTTAATAATTAGTTTCATACTCTCTATTCATACCCCACGGCTCAAGGGTTTGTAAGGTATGTATCCAGTATGCCTCACGGTCCCGGAGAATTTGTACCCTATTGCCACCCCTTCTGGGTAGTGGGACATGTTCTAATATCTGAAACCTTAATTGGGAGACTGAGTGACCTCTGGCCGCAAAGTGAGCCGGAATGGGGAGTACAGTCAGGCCACACCTTATAGTCGATTTATGTTTACTAATGCGGTCTCGGATATGTTGGGTAGTTTCTCCAACATATCCGAGACCGCAGGGACATTTGATTAGGTAAACGACAAAATTCGTGTCACATGTATAGAAACCTCGGATGGGATATCGTTTACCGGTTCTGGGGTGTGTAACGAACTCCCCTCTGGTGACGTTAGAGCACTGTACACAATGGAGGCACGGGAATGTGCCCTTACGTGGCGTGGCCAAAAAGCTCTGTCTGTCCCGGTTTAGGGATGAACCTATGTCAGCCCGGACCAAAGTGTCTCTGATGTTGCGAGGACGTTTATGACAGATCAAAGGTGGAGATTGAAATTCCTCAATGTCCGGGTATGCGCTGCCGAGAATAGGCCAATGTTTTTTAATAACCTGGCTGAATGAAGGGGAGAAAGGGTGATACGTATTCACAAATGGTATGCGTTGTTTTTTGTTGGGTTCTGGGCTGTGTCTGGGGGAGGTATTGGATGCAATATGGTGTGGATAGTCCCTGGCTTGAAATTTACTGCTCATTTCTTGATGTCTAAGTGTGCGCGTTGTGGGATTGGAGACGATCCTTTCAACTCTACAATGTTGGGAGATGGGCAGAGAATTCTTGGTATGTTTCGGGTGACAACTACTGTAGAGAAGAAGACTGTTTTTATCTGTGGGTTTTGAGTATATGTCGGTGGCTAGTTTACTGTTGGGGTCCCGGATGACAAGGGTGTCAAGGAAGTTGATGGAATCGTGATCGTAGTGGAGGGTAAAAGAGATATTGGGAGAGATGGTATTGATGTCATTGAAGAAACTAGTGAGTGTTTCTTCACCACCGGTCCAGATGAAGAATATGTCATCTATATAGCGTTTCCAAATGGGGATGTTGATGGGAAAGGAGGGATGTGGATAAACAAAATCTTCCTCAAATTTAGCCATATATATGTTTGCATATGGAGGTGCTACGTTCGAACCCATTGCGGTCCCTTTCCGCTGCATGTAGAACGTATCTTCAAATAGGAAGAAGTTATTTTCCAAGACCACCCTGAGGGTGTCCAGGCAAAATCGCTTTTTCAGATGGTCGAAGTCGGTATGTGTATTGAGAAACCACTCAATCGCCAGGAGACCTCCTTGATGGTCGATGCTAGTGTACAAGCTGGTCACATCCATGGTGACCAGGAGATCGTTATTGGTGATTCGGTTGATACTGGATATGGTTTCCAGAAAGTGAGTGGTGTCCTTGAGGTAAGAGGGGATTTTCGGGATAAGCGGTGTGAGTATTTTTTCCAGGGTACGGGCAAGTGGAGACAAAATGGAATCAGTGGAGGCGACGATTGGACGGCCGGGGGGGGAGGTGATATTTTTATGTATTTTGGGGAGAGTGTAAAATACGGGTGTGATGGGATGGTTGTTGATGAGGAAACTGGAGAGTTTGCTATCAATCGTGGCGTTGCTGGTGTAGAGGTCGACCAAATTTTTGATGGTAGAGCGGATGGTTGCAGTGGGGTCCCGTGGAATAGGGGTATAGGTTGTGAGGTCACTGAGTTGGCTCTTAATTTCAGATACGTAATAAGATTTATCAAGGACCACGATGGCACCCCCTTTGTCGGCAGGTTTTATAACCAGCTGAGGATTGTTTTTAAGTGCGAGGAGGGCCTTAGATTCCTCATTTGTCATGTTATGACGGAGGTGTAGCTGTCCATGTCCTATGTTGGTTTTAATCTTATCAATGTCACGTGTGACTAGTGATATGTACGTCTCTACTGGATGGTAGCGCCTGGGTGGTTGAAAGGTGCTTGGATTGGAGAGGCCTAATTCACGTAATGACAGAGAGGTTGTCGGACAAGAGTCCGATATGGGAACTGCGGGGTTGGAGCCGGGAGCATCATGAGGGGTGGCAAAATGGGCCTTTA
This sequence comes from Anomaloglossus baeobatrachus, assembly GCF_048569485.1. Classification (NCBI taxonomy): domain Eukaryota; kingdom Metazoa; phylum Chordata; class Amphibia; order Anura; family Aromobatidae; genus Anomaloglossus; species Anomaloglossus baeobatrachus. The sequence goes on along the minus strand of NC_134358.1, from coordinate 318,795,122 downwards.
GCCGAAGATTCCTGAAGAATCTATTCAGTTCTTGCTCCAGGGTGAAGGTGTTGAGTGGGGGCGTGGGGCAAAAGCTGAGCCCCTTTTGTAGGACCCGGGTTTCTGTGGGTGTAAGGGAGAGCGAGGAGATATTATACACGATATTCTCCCTACCTGGGACCGTGTGTTGATCCTGTGCGGGGGAGCCCTGTTTCTTGCCCCTCCTGGTTTGCCTCTTGTCTGGGGACCGGTACCTAAAAAAGAAGAAGGGTTGGGACCGGAGAAACTCTGGTCGCTGTCCGAGCTGTACGTGCTTGCGTAATTCCCTCGATAGGAGGGCCTTCGTTCCGATGGAAATAAGGAGGTGCGCCATTTGTAAACTCGATTTCTCAAGTAGTCGTCTTGATCTCGAATAAATTTCGAACGTTTTCGGGTTTGTAGAGTCTGTTGGAACTCCGTGATGGACTCTTGGTTCTTAGTTTTCAGGGAGGAGAAGTCAGCAGCAGGGAGAGTCTGGGACAGCTGTTCCTCGATGGTCTTAATGCTAGCATCAACAGTGGCAATCTCTTTCTGCAGGTAATCAAGTGTTAATATGATAATATCGAGAGAACACTTATTGAGGATACCCTCGAATTGATCGCAGTATGCGGGATTATCAGCAAAGAGAGTTGGCCTTAGAGGGACTCTAAGTCCTCTGGGGATGCGTTGAGCCCGGTGATACTCCGCGAGGGTCACTGCGTGGAGTTCAAGCGACGTGTGTCGCTTCAACTCTTTGAGATAATCCCTGGTGCGGAGCTCCTCCGTGGGTACAGTGAGAAAACGATTAGTTGCGGATATCCCAGCCAGGACAGTCGCCGCTTGATCGTTACTGTACGAAAGTGTTGGGAGAGACATTAAGGGTGCTGTGCAGGAGCACCAGCATAAAATAGCAGGCTGAGTTCAGAGTAGAGCTGGGCTCAACTGCGGGTATGAGGGAGGTGCTTAAAGGGAAAATAGTTACAATAGTTAAATTAATCCCAAGCACACAATCAATTGCAACAGGGTAATGCAAAAAGTGATTTTTATTATAAGCAGAAAGAGAATGCCACTACCGAAAAAAGCAAAGACAGAGTCAAGCCAACGTTTCGGCCTTCACAAGGCCTTTATCAAGGACTTGCCTGTAAAGAAATAATAAAGATTATATACACACCAATGAGTGAACATAATGTACATATTTACATATTTACAAGGAGTATATATACAAACATACGTGTATCAAGAAGTGACGGGTATAGACGGATTAGACGTCAAATGGGTAAACCACAGGTAGGGCGTTCTGCTCTCAAAGCACAACTTGCTGGATGGAGAGAGGGATACAACAACAATAAGCACCATGAGAAGAATGGCAAGCAGAACGTACAGTAACGGCAAGTACGCGCTGGTACATAGCTTGATCAAATGGTGATGCCAGCAGGCAGTGAAATCATAAGATGAATACAATCCGTTCAGAACCATCGAAGATGGGTGACATAGTAGACAATGCAGGACATACTGTATTAGCAATACAGATATACGTATAGCACTTATTACTGGACGGGCAGAACCAGGAGGAGGCAGTGGATTAAACAGTACACTTGCTATGTTAGTGGTCAGGCGCCTAAGAGTAACGCTAAATGTAGCATGTATAAACAATGCTAGCCATTGTCTATAGATAAGCAGTATACAGTATAACAGCGCAGTAGACAGTATGAGGTTAAAAAACCTACCCAGAGTCAAGGAGGCATGAAAGGTGAGTGGGTGGATGGAGGAAGTGCCTATGGAAAGACAGGATACATTAGTATACATAGCCATACATGTGGAAACCAGGCAGGTAGAGGTGCGCATTATAGATAGTGTATTTACCTTACAGGGCACAAGGGCAGGGGGACAGGGTCCCAGGGGTGCAAGCAGCAGGCGTGTGGCAGTGGGGGTCTGTGCAACGGCAGCTATTTGTAGCCAGGGCATTACTTCCTGGTGTGAGTCATGGGGGCAGGAGCGCAGGTGCCCGTGACGTCAGTGATGACGTGGGCTTACTACTGCGCATGCGTCCGGCGTCAGTGGGGAGCAGGAAAGGTGCTGTTTGCAAGCACCTTAGTGCGCATGCGTGCAGGACGTCACGGAGGGGGCGGCAACCAGGGACAGGATCCCTGTCAGTGTGGGTCACTAGACTCGGCGCGCTTGTGTGCGTCGCGTCACAGGGGGGGCGGGGTAAGGGGAGTAACAGGCTGTGAACGGGGGTATGGGTGTTTATGTTGTCACATAGGGGGCCGGATGTGATAGAGAGGTTAAAGTACCTGTATGTGGTTATTGTGCTGGTATGTACCGGCTCATAAGAATCGTGGAACCAGGATATGTGTAGTGGGGAAGCACATTATGTATGACTGTGTATATAATGTATGTGTGGTCTATGGGTGTTGAGTCAGTATATAGGATGTAAAAGGGAAGGTTATATATGACTATAAAGGGGGACTGGAAACATAAATGGGACGAGTATACAGCTATATATTGCTAATATGAGGCTGTTAGTGTATAGCTGATATAGATTGGCGAAAACCGCTGGTATATAGCTGGAATGGACAATAAGCTGGGATGTGGCTGATATGTGGTGCTGATATATGCATGGAATAGGCAAAAAGTACTGTGGTAGAAGTGTATATATGTGGGATAATACAGAAAGGGTTGAAAGGAATGTAATGGTTGACTTGGGTGTAAAGGAGAGAAGTAGTATATGTATGATAGTGTTGTGTGTTGGAGGGGAGGGGGAAGGGGGGGGGAAGAAATTATTGGAAAGGGAGGGAATGGTGATAGGGTAAGGATGCTACCTGGTGAAGAGGAGGTGCCAGTTGTGGAAAGGGTGCATGGGTGGGATCCGATCGGTGGAGCAGGTGATCAGTATCTCTAAAAGAAAAAAGAGAAAGGTTAAGAAAACGGTTATGCAAGCATCAAATAAATACATAAAACATAATGCATGGCAATGGTCTACTCAGGTACACTGAGTTACTCCCCTTACTCCGCCCCCCCTGTGACGCGACGCACACAAGCGCGCCGAGTCTAGTGACCCACACTGACAGGGATCCTGTCCCTGGTTGCCGCCCCCTCCGTGACGTCCTGCACGCATGCGCACTAAGGTGCTTGCAAACAGCACCTTTCCTGCTCCCCACTGACGCCGGACGCATGCGCAGTAGTAAGCCCACGTCATCACTGACGTCACGGGCACCTGCGCTCCTGCCCCCATGACTCACACCAGGAAGTAATGCCCTGGCTACAAATAGCTGCCGTTGCACAGACCCCCACTGCCACACGCCTGCTGCTTGCACCCCTGGGACCCTGTCCCCCTGCCCTTGTGCCCTGTAAGGTAAATACACTATCTATAATGCGCACCTCTACCTGCCTGGTTTCCACATGTATGGCTATGTATACTAATGTATCCTGTCTTTCCATAGGCACTTCCTCCATCCACCCACTCACCTTTCATGCCTCCTTGACTCTGGGTAGGTTTTTTAACCTCATACTGTCTACTGCGCTGTTATACTGTATACTGCTTATCTATAGACAATGGCTAGCATTGTTTATACATGCTACATTTAGCGTTACTCTTAGGCGCCTGACCACTAACATAGCAAGTGTACTGTTTAATCCACTGCCTCCTCCTGGTTCTGCCCGTCCAGTAATAAGTGCTATACGTATATCTGTATTGCTAATACAGTATGTCCTGCATTGTCTACTATGTCACCCATCTTCGATGGTTCTGAACGGATTGTATTCATCTTATGATTTCACTGCCTGCTGGCATCACCATTTGATCAAGCTATGTACCAGCGCGTACTTGCCGTTACTGTACGTTCTGCTTGCCATTCTTCTCATGGTGCTTATTGTTGTTGTATCCCTCTCTCCATCCAGCAAGTTGTGCTTTGAGAGCAGAACGCCCTACCTGTGGTTTACCCATTTGACGTCTAATCCGTCTATACCCGTCACTTCTTGATACACGTATGTTTGTATATATACTCCTTGTAAATATGTAAATATGTACATTATGTTCACTCATTGGTGTGTATATAATCTTTATTATTTCTTTACAGGCAAGTCCTTGATAAAGGCCTTGTGAAGGCCGAAACGTTGGCTTGACTCTGTCTTTGCTTTTTTCGGTAGTGGCATTCTCTTTCTGCTTATAATAAAAATCACTTTTTGCATTACCCTGTTGCAATTGATTGTGTGCTTGGGATTAATTTAACTATTGTAACTATTTTCCCTTTAAGCACCTCCCTCATACCCGCAGTTGAGCCCAGCTCTACTCTGAACTCAGCAGCTGAGCAAAGACGTCGCCAGGATCCTCGAGGCCATGCAGCTAAAGCCAAAGCCCAAGCCGCTGGAGAAGATCCAGCTCGCCGACAGCCCTGAAGATGTCCCCTGGATGCAGAGACGAAACAACAACCGGTATGGACAACCCGTTTGTTACAGGTGCAACCAGACTGGCGATTACTCCTGTCGGTGTCCTTTAAACGGGCCACCAGTGAGGCCAAGGGCCAATTGTCAGGAATAGACCAACAAGGCCCAGCTGATTGGCGAGAGCGGTATGTCGGGGGCCGCCCCATCATCTCTCTCACTGTGGATGGGATCCCGACATTCGCGCTCCTGGACACTGGCTCACAGGTAACGACTATACCTCATGTACTGTACAAGCGTTACTGGTCTGATGACGACCTTACCCCGCCAGATTCTGGCCTATCATTGCACCCATAGGACTCCCTATGACCCAAGTGTGGTTCAACGAAGTGACTCTTAAGGTGGGAAGGGTGGAGTTAGAACACCAAGGACTCATAGTGGTGCGGAATGAGCCGAGTGACCGTAACCCGGAAATGGTCCTAGGGACCAATGTAATTGAGAATTGCATGGGGGAAGTGTTGTACTTGCTTCAGCAGCTGTCTGCAACCACAGGAGTGGGCCGGCAGAGGGCTCTGCAACGTGAGATCCGGGCCCTCCTGCAGCGGCAACAGGTGAACCTGTCTGGTGGAGAGATTGGCGGTGTGCGAGTGTTGGATGCAGCACCTCTTTAGTGCCTCCGTAGAGTGAGATGATGATTTGGTGTAGGGCAGCTGTAGGTTCCCGAGGACAGGATTATCAGGCAGTGGTGGAGCCCCTGCCTTCAGAACACTGGCCCACAGTTTTGGCAGCCAGAGGGGTGATTGATGTCCGGAAGGGAAGAGTGCCCGTGAGAGTGATGAATTGCGGAGAGGAGGAGGTTAGGCTACCCAGATATGCCACTATTGCCAATCTGTTCATAGTAGACACACACGCCATCCAAGCAGCAGCAGCATCCACTAAACCCACATCCCCACCGGTCAGTGAAGACTCACCAAGCCAGTCAAGGGAATGGTGCAAGGAACTACATGTAGGCACTGACTCCATGCCTTCACACCTCAAGCAGGGGATCTACAGGGTAGTGCAAGAGTACAAATAGGTCTTCAGCAAACACCCATTAGATTTTGGGAGGATCAAAGGGGTCCAAAACCACATTCCTACAGGTACACATCCACCCATCAAAGAGAGGTATAGGCCGATACCACCCGTGCACTATCAGTGTGCCAAAGACATGTTGAGGAACATGAAGGAGGCAGGGGTAATCCGAGATAGCTGTAGCCCCTGGGCAGCGCCGCTGGTTCTGGTAAAAAAGAAGGATGGTACCATGAGGATGTGTGTGGATTATCGGAAGATCAATCAGATCACCCATAAGGACGCGTATCCACTCCCCCATATTGAAGAACCCTTGGTTTCACTAGTGGCTACTGGCAAGTGTCCGTTGCTGAGGAAGACCGCGAGAAGACCGCGAGAAAACCGCCTTCGCCACCCAATGGGACTCTGCGAGTTCAACAGCATGCCCTTTGGGCTGTGCAATGCACCCGGAACCTTCCAGAGGCTGATGGAGTACTGCTTGGGACACCGCAACTTCGAAACAGTACTGTTATACTTGGATGACGTTATCATCTATTCAAAGTCGTACGAAGATCACCTAGAACACCTAGCAGAAGTCTTTGAAGCCCTCTCCAGGTATGGAATGAATGAAGTTGAAGCCGTCCAAGTGCCACATGCTGAAGCCTAAGGTCAAATATCTTGGGCATGTGGTGAGCGCAGAGGGTGTGGCCCCGGATCCGGAGAAGATAACTGCCATCCAGAACTGTCTGAGACCTACCACCATCAGAAAGGTGCGACAGTTCTTGGGCCTGATGGGCTACTACCGCCACTTTGTCAAGGGATACACCAAGATGGCAACTCCTATGCAGGACCTATGCAGGACCTCCTAGTCGGGCAGAATCAGCATGGCAAAGCTTCTGGGTCCACATTCACATGGGATGAGGAGCAGGAAAAGTCCTTTCAACAGATGAAGTCAGCCCTGACTGGTGAAGAGATCCTGGCATACCCCAACTACGGTCTTCTGTATACAGACACCAGCAAGGTAGGATTAGGGGCCGTCTTGTCCCAAATGCAGAATGGCAAGGAGAAGGTGATAGCTTATGCAAGCAGGAAGCTCTGCCTGACAGAGAGAAATCTGGAGAATTATAGTTCTTTCAAGTTGGAGTTCCTGGCACTCGTTTGGGCTGTGACAGAGATGTTCAAGCATTACCTGGCTTCTGCTAAGTTCACCGCATATACGGACAACAATCCCTTAACTTACTTGGATACAGCAAAGGTTGGTGCCCTAGAGCAGCACTGGGTAGCCCGGCTGGGGAACTATGACTTTACCATAAAATACAGAGCCGGTCGGAAGAACACCAATGCTGATGCATTGTCTAGGATGCCACACCTGCCTGATGGTGGAATCGACGAAGAAGAGCTGGAAGAGATTGAGTTGCCAGCATTCCATCAACCTGACAGGTCAGAAAATATCAAGCACTACAACAGGAGGCAACGTTCAACCCGTTATCCCATCACAGCTGGTGAGAAGCACAAGATAAAAATCCTGCTGTCAGTCTAGTCAAGACGCTGATTTCACAGGCTGGTTTCAGATTAGAACCCACTGCCCCGGCAGAAGCCCGAAGGTTGTGGAAAGAGAGGGGCCGGTTGTGCCGAGGACTGATCAACCCCAAGACGCACGAGAAGATCTGTCAGATAATCATACCTCAAGCATATGTACCAGTGGTCTTGGAAGCCTATCATGATGGAACTGGACACTTTGGCTAGAAGAAGTTGGAGATGCTGCTCAGGGAGTGCTTCTATTGGGCTGGAATGAGAGAATCCATTGAAGCATGGTGTCTGGATTGTGGTCCCTCTGTATTAAGAAGAAAAGATGGTACCAGCCAGAAGGCCCCACTGCAGCCGATCATCACCAATCAGCCGTTGAAACTTGTTGCTCTAGATTATGTTAAGTTGCCGCCGAGCTGGAGCGGGAACACATACGCCCTCACCATAGTGGATCACTACTCGAGGTTCATGGTTGTAGTACCCATTAAAGACCTGACAGCCCGTACTGCAGCCAGAGTTTTCCAAGCGCACTTCTGCCGACCACATTGATATCCAGAAAAGCTCCTTACAGATCAAGGCCCCGCCTTTGAAGCAGAGATCTTCAAAGAATTTTGCAGTCTGTATGGATGCAGGAAGATATGCACTACACCTTACCATGCCCAAACCAATGGGATGTGTGAGAAGATGAATCATCTAGTTCTTAACCTGCTCAAGACCCTACCCCTTGAAGAGCAGAGTCAGTGGCCTGAGAAGTTACCCGATCTGGTAGATATGTACACCACATTCTAGTCAGTTATACTAAGTGTACGCCTGCTTACCTCATGAGGGCGAGGCCCGGGAGGTTACCAGTGGACCTGGACATGGATGTAGAAGTGCCCGAAACCATCCCCCCGACTACAGATTAGAATTCCAAACGTAAGATGCAAAAATATGTGGTGGAGAATCTGGACCAAAGCCGGAGAAGGCAAGAGCAGCACTTCAACAAACAGGTGAAAGCTGCCCCCTTTGTACTGGGAGACGTGGTACTGAAGAGGAAGAGAAGACTACATAGATTGGATGACCAGTGGGAGAAAGTCCCCTATGTCATATAGCCCTCTGATCCCGGGAACCAAAAGACTTATCTTTTCAGTCGAGACCAAGGGAAGACTACAGCTACCATCTCGAAGGATCACCTGAAAAGGTGCTCAGAACCCCTGAAGGTCGTGGAAGAAGTGCCCACTTCAGTTCCAGGTGCGGAAAGAAGGAGAGAGGTGATTCACACTGTCTTAGGTGACTTCCCAGCAGATTGGCCTATGCAAAACGGAGCCGTGATTGTCCCCGTCCTCACATTCCCACAACCCATGGAGGAGCCAGAACCAGAGAGGCCTGCTGAACCTGCACCTAGACATACATCTAGGGTAGCACCAATACCTATGCCCCATACTTGGCGGTATTTGCCCACCTTACCTGATACAAGGAGTAGGGAACCCGTAAATAGTCTAGCCCCACTGAGCCAAGGAGAGAATTTAGGAGGTCCACACGCCCTAACCTAGGTCACCCACCACTCAGATACAGGGAATGAGTGAAACCTGTATGCCTATGTAAATAGTAATGTGTAAGCAAATATTAATGCCAATTAACTGCGTACTTCACCTGATTTACAATTGTTATGAAAATTGTTTTATCCCCGGTTAATAGTTAAAAATGGACCATGGTGTCAGAACTGGCGACACCGCCCCAAAAACTTTCTTGGGTCATGTAAATAACCCCCCACTTACCTTCTTGTTACTCACCGCCAGGAGGTGGCACCCGCTGGAGAGGAAGATTGGAGGAAGGGCCTTCGGTGGAGTCAGCCGAGGTCCAGTCACCACTGAAACCGGTCACTACCCTCCAGACCCAAAGGGTTCCGGTCCATAGGACCCTTTGGGGCAATAATGGGTGCTGAACTTTGACCTGGACACCAACAAAGACACCCACCAAAACCCAGGATGGTGTGGCACCTGACTAGTGGTGGCACCAAGGGAGGGTACAGGTGTTTTGGGTGGGGAAGAAAGTTGAGATGGCAACGGTTACGTAAAGTTTAAGCACTGTGCCTCCCATAAAGAGAAGAAATGTTTTACATGTTGTTTTTACCTTTTTCCAGTTCCTAAAAAAATAAAATACCGGTGCCGGACAGCCCGCGGACGGGCTGTGTTTTACCGAGGGGGAGTGTAACGCCCTGGTAAAAGCAAGTAGTCACAGATGACTGCACCCCCCAGCAGGGGTACAGGAATTGCCTCCTCCTTGGGAATTAACACCACACATCCCACAAACAGGGGAATATCAGGCACAAATCCTAGTCGCCCCCCTCATGACACACAGGACACACCAGTGGGCGGGACCAGGCAGATGGGAACACCTTCCTAGGGGTCTTGAGTAGAGTTGAGTGCGGTTCTAGGTTCTCCAGTTCTAGGCTCGAGTGATTTTGGGGGCTGTTCGAGATCGAACTAGAACTCGAGCTTTTTGCAAAAGCTCGATAGTTCTAGATACGTTCGAGAACGGTTCTAGCAGCAAAAAGCAGCGCTTTTTACAGCTACAGTGTGCAGGAGCCATCGCTGGCAGCCTGCCACAAGCTGGTAACCAAGATAAACATCGGGTATCCAACCAAAGCGCTTTGGTTAGTAACCCGATGTTTATCCTAGTTACGTGCAGGAAGCCCACACTTCCCCGCTCAGCTCGCTCCGCCCCCTCCTGCCCACGGCATGTACACATACATACATACACACACACACACACACACACACACACACACACACACATGGTCCCGCTCGGCTTACCTGCGGTGATGAAGTCCCGCCATCCCGACCTCAGCGCTGTCACTGTCCTCCATGGCCGCCGCTTGTCACATCACCTCTCGCTTCCGACCCGAGACTGACTAGCGGTGACGTCACGAGCCTCTCGCGATACTTGGCTGTGAAGGCGGCGGTCATTGAACTCAGTGACAGGGGCTGTCAGTGTGCTGGAGATCAGAGCAGGTAATGTACCTCGCTGACAGCAGCAGTTGTCATGCCCTGCAGTGACCTGAGCTGACCCATTGATGTTAGCTCAGGTCACTGCACTGCTCTCCCAGCCAATGGGGAACATCCTGCTCTTCATTGACTGGGACAGTGTGGATCGTCATGGCAACCCCTTGGATTACACCAGACCTGGATTTGTTTTTCTTTCTAATAAATTGATTAAAGAGGGAATGTTTTGGGGAGTGTTTTTTCAAATAAAAATGTGTTTGTCGTCTATTTTTTTTTATTACTGACTGGGTTGGTGATGTCGGGTATCTGATAGACGCCTGACCTCACCAACCCCAGGGATTGATGCCAGGTGACATTACACATCTGGTATTAACCCCTTATATTACCCCATTTGCCACCGCACCAGGGCGCGGGATGAGCTGGGGCGAAGCACCAGGATTGGCGCATCTAATGGATGCGCCACTTCTGGGGCGGCTGCGGCCTACTATTTTTAGGCTGGGGAGAGTCCAATAACCATTGACCTCCTTAGTCTGAGAATATCAGACCCCAGCTGTCTGCTTTACCTTGGCTGGTGATCCAATTTTGGGGGGACCCCTACGTGTTTTTTTTTTTTTTAATTATTTATTTAATTTAAAATAACAGCGTGGGGTGCCCTCAGTTTTGGATTACCAGCCAAGGTGAGGTTGCCAGCTGTGGTCTGCAGGCTGCAGCCGTCTGCTTTACCCTAGCTGGCTACAAAACTAGGGGGAACCCTACGTCATTTTTTTTCTTTCATTTTTTTGGCTAAATACAAAGCTAAGCACCCCTTAGTGCCACATGAAAGGCACCAAAGGGTGCAAAATTACAAAATGCAGGAGAGTGGGACATTATGTGTCTTTCTGCCATTATAATGACAGAAAAGACTGATATGAAGTGCACAAGCACAAGAAAATCACCAGAGCGCGCTACGCTGTGAAAATCAGTAGAAAATGGCACTGGAGTGAACATGTGACCGCCTCATGTAGGATGAAGCTATGGATCCTGGGTAAATTTATGCATTTACCCTCATTCAGTTTTTTTGCAGTACACAAAAAAAACGGAAGGCACACGGATGACAAACAGATGACATACGGACCGTCTACGGAACGGAAACGGATGCCACACGGATGCACCCGTGAAAAAAAACGGACTGTTTTTTGCAGACCACAAAAATGGATCGGTCGTGTTAATGTAGCCTTATTCTGATCTGCCGTTTATAAACAGCAGGCAGAAATAAGTGAATAACGCCCCCCAGCGTCAGAAAATCTCCGGGGTTTCAGGGCTAGCTGAGACCCTGGAGATCATGATTCAGGACGGTTTTTCCGGTCCCCGCTCACGTGATCACAGGTATACACCGTACACCGATGATCACGTTACAGTAAATGACAGCGCCGGTAAAAAATTATTTATCTCCCATCTGGCATGAACAAACACTTCTTCTCCACTTCTTCTCCACTTCCCCACTTCTTCTCCACTTCTTCTCCACTTTTTCTCCACTTTTTCTCCACTTTTTCTATGGTCGGTCTACCCATTAGCTCTGCCATGCATAGTGTAGCTCTACACCTACTGCACATGTTACTTTATGATTGACATCTCTTTCGTACCAGAGCTGTCTAAGCCTACTCTGACCCCATATTTGTCATTACTACATTGTCCTTGTACTGTATTATGACATTTATATCATGTGTTTCATTTCTTGCTGTGTTGCAATTTTTTTGCTGCATCCCAATTGTACTTCTACATTGTTCGAGTTTATGTCATTTTTCATGATTACATGCAGATAAGTCCAATCTGACGAAGGCTCAGGCCGAAACGTCATTTGTAACTTGTTTTGGACAAAAACATATATGCTTATGAAAAAATTTTTTTTCTTAATACGGACCAATAAAGAGTGATTTTGCATTACTATCCGTTGTGACTTACTGACTTAGTCTGGGAGATATAGAGTGCCGAGGTTACTCACTAATTTTATCTATTATTACCTCTGAGCACCTATATACCAGTGAGCAGAGCTTCCTCTACAGTAGTTCTCCTGATTAGGCATGCCCTTACCTCATGAGCAGGGCATTGCAGCTTTGGTAGCAACCATTATGACATGGACTCTGCTGCTGTGGACCCGGGGAGAGTGAGTGCAGATTCATTGCACTCACACTCCTCACATGAAGGGTCCGCACTCCTAGAAAATGGAGGATACATTCCCTGAGTGTCTCCCCCCCATATTCTAGACGGTCCAGAGTCGTCGTGGGACCCCTTTATTTTTTTTCTTATTTTTTTTTTTTTGTTAGTACTGACAGTTTATGATGTTGGGTATCTAATAGACGCCATGACATCACAAACTGCTGGGCTTGATCTCAGGTGACTTTACAGCTAGTATCAACCCGATTTATTACCCCGTTTGCCACTGCACCAGGCCACGGGATGAGCTGGGGTGAAGCGCCAGGATTGGTGCATCTAGTGGATGCGCCACGTCTGGGGTACCTGCGGCCTGCTATTTTTAGGCTGTGAAGGCCCAATAACTATGGACCTTCCCACCCTGAGAATACCAGACCACAGCTGTCCGCTTTACCTTGGCTGGTGATCCAATTTGGAGGGGACCCTACTTTTTTTGTGTAATTATTAATATTTATAAAATAATTATAAAAAAAGAGCCTGGGGGGACCTCCACATTGGATCCCCAACCACGGTAAAGCTGCCAGCTGTGGTTTTCAGGCTACAGACGTCTGCTTTACCCTAGCTGGCTATCAAAAATGGGGGGACCCAACGTCATTTTTTTTTTAACTATTTTTTAAATAGAAAAAATTAATGGGCTTCCCTGTATTTTGATTGCCAACCAAGGTAACGACAGGCAGATGGGGGTGGCAACCCATAGCTGTCTGCTTTATCTGCGCTGAGAATCAAAAATACCGCGGAGCGCTATGTCATTTTTTTTAAAGATTTATTTTTACAGCACTGTGATGTCCAGCAATCAAAATACAGGGAAGCCCATTTTGTTTTTAGTTATTTAAATAAATAATTAAAAAAAATATATATGGGCTCCCGCTGCATTTTTTGTATTGCTAGCTAAGGGTAATCCAAGCAGCTACTGGCTGCTAACCCCCACTGCTTGGTGTTACCTTCACTGGCAATGGAAAATCCAGGGAAGCATTTTTTAATTTTTTGGCCAAAAAACTACAAAAAAAGGACGTGAGCTTCGCCATATTTTTGTATGCTAGCCAGGTATAGCAGGCAGGTGCTGGAAGAGTTGGATACAGCGCCAGAAGATGGCGCTTCTATGAAAGTGCCATTTTCTGAGGCGGCTGCAGACTGCAAATCGCAGCAGTGGGGCCCAGAAAGCTCAGGCCAACCTGTGCTGCGTATTCCAATCCCCAGCTGCCTAGATATACCTGGCTGGACACAAAAATGGAGCGAAGCCTACGTCATTTGTTTTCTAATTATTTAATCAAATTCATGAAATAATAAAAAAAGGGCTTCCCTTTATTTTTGGTTCCCAGCCAGGTACAAATAGGCAACTGGGGGTTGGGGGCAGCCGTACCTGCCTGCTGTACCTGGCTAGCATACAAAAATATGGCGAACCCAACATAATTTTTTCAGCAAAAAACTTCTGCATACAGTCCTGGATGGAGTATGCTGAGTATGCTGAGCCTTGTAGTTCTGCAGCTGCTGTGTGTCTGTATGGAGAAGAGCAGACAGCAGCTGCAGAACTACAAGGCTCAGCATACTCCATCCAGGACTGTATGCAGAAGTTTTTTGCCCACCAAAAAAATGACGTGGGCTTCGCCATATTTTTGTATGCTAGCCAGGTACAGCATGCAGCCACGGGCTGCCTCCAACCCCCAGTTGCCTATTTGTACCCGGCTGGGAACCAAAAATATAGGGAAGCCCTTTTTTTTTTAATTATTTCACTTATTTCATGAAATAATTAAAAAACAAATGACGTGGGCTTCCCCCATTTTGTGTCCAGCCGGGTACAACTAGGCAGCTGGGGATTGGAATCCGCAGCACAGGTTAGCCCGAGGTTTCTGGGCGCCTCTGCTGCGAATTTCAGTCCGCAGCCGTCCCAGAAAATGGCGCTCTCATAGAAGCTGTATCCAACTCTTCCAACAGCCCTGGAGCCGGGTGGCTTGTTGGGTAATCATGAGTTAATACTGGCTTTGTTTTACTAGCCAGTATTAAGCCAGAGATTCTTAATGTCAGGCACGTTTGACCCGGCCATTAAGAATCTCCAATAAAGGGTTAAAAAAAAGACACCACACAGAGAAAAAATACTTTAATAGAAATAAATACACAGACACATTAGAGACTCCATCTTTATTACCCCCTGTCAGCCCAATAAATCCCCAATAAACCAGCACTGATAAGAGGTTTTTAATAGAGGCTTAAATTATAAGCAGCAATTTCAGCGTTCCAAGTGCCTTTAAATGAATTTGAAGAAACTGCACTTCAGGATTGTAGTGAGGATTGTAGTGAGGATGAGGTGCCCCAGCCCATTACTTGATGGGCTGGGGCACCTCATCCTCACTACAATCCTCACTAGTGTAGTAGTAGTGACGATTGTAGTGAGGATGAGGTGCACCAGCCCATCATGGGCTGGGGCACCTCATCCTCACTACAATCCTCACTAGTGTAGTAGTAGTGACGATTGTAGTGAGGATGAGGTGCACCAGCCCATCATGGGCTGGGGCACCTCATCCTCACTACAATCGGGAAGCAGCGTGCAGCCGTCACTCCGTGAGTGATCAGCGCTGCTAGCGGTAACAGCGGTAACGCTGACAGACGCGTTACCATAGCAACGGTGCTCCCGGAGCCGCGGTTAGCGGTGACGTCACCGCTAACTAAGTTGCTATGGCAACGGTGATCTCCGTTAATGACCGGCTGTGTCAGCCGGTCCCTAACGGAACGGGGAGTCGACCGTGTGCTAGAGCATATCGCCGGTACATGGCGATACACAAATGTGCACCGTGTACCGGAGAGATGCACTCGCAGGTCCTACATGACGTGTCATAGTCATGTGACCAGTCTGTAGCCAATGAGATAATAGCCACGTGACTGGTCACATGGCTATTTTGACGTCACGATAGGTCCTGCTTCTCTGCTGGCAGTGCCGGTCACCGGGAGGATTCGGCGATCATCGGATGGAATAGCGGCAGGAGACAGAGTGCAGGAGGGATCGCGGGGACCGGTAAGTGTTATGGCAATGTTTATTAACTGTTTGTGTACATTTATCATGCATTTTTATGTGTTTGTGATTGCCTCCCATTATAGTCTATTGGTTCGAGTTCGGTTCGTCGAACGTTCGATGAACCGAACTCGAACGGGACCCCCGTTTGGCGAACCGACCTCGAGCCGAACCGCGACCGGTTCGCTCATCTCTAGTCTTGAAGTGACACGGGGCAGGAACCAGTCAGTTTGGAGTTTGTCAGGAGCCCTGGGACCACAGGAGAACTGACTAGGTGGCAGACGGCTCTGTAGGGCCACAGGAGATGGCGACTCAGTCGCGGGAAACCCAAAGTGGAGTGGGGTAGGGTCGTAGCCCGCCGGTACCGATGGAGGGAATTCGGTCCAGAGACCGTGCACGGGCGGGACACCTGGACCCTAGGATGAGGCAAGCTTCACCTTGTTAATTGACCAGCGGGACAAGGTACCAGGCCTTGTTCCCGAGGAGAGAAGCCCAGATAGAGCAGACCAGCAGCCCATCGCGGGGGACAGGGTGTCCGTCAAGAACCCACTGAAGTCCCATGGGTCAGCGTCTGCGTTCAAAGCTGCAGAGGAGCGGATTTCTCCCATTCCAAGCAGGGTTAATCCACACACCAAAAGACACAAGTGCAGGAGGAAGGGCCCGTACATTGTCAACCCGTGTGCGGGACCAGCACACCCCTCCAGAGGCAACCGGCATCTGGCCTTGGTTTACAGTACGGACTCTGTGTGGATTATTCATAATCGTGAGTACACCGGTGTCACCCGGTCCAACCTGCCGACAACACCCCAGCCCTGCTTCTTACCCACACCTGGGCCCCGGGACTACAACCAACCCCTACCCGTGGAGGGGGAACCACCTTGCTGCCCCCTTACATCACCAGTCCCGGACGTCGGCCCCGAGAGGCAGCGGCGTTGCCACCATCCCATCACCGCAACCCACGGGTGGCGTCACAGACAATCTCCCCTGTAAATACCCCCCTCTTTCACTGTGTGCGTGGACGGGCGGTTGCGCGAGCCCCGGGTCCGGTCACCACTCGAGCCCCAGACACTATCCCAGAACCGAGCGCCACTCGAGCAGCCCCGGTTGCCACAGCAGAGGCGGCACCCGTCCGGTCCGCGACACACGCAGCTGAGTAGCTCAGCAGAGGAGTGGAGGAGTGAGATAAAGAGGTTATGTTGACGCTTACAACACAAACACGGATTGATGCAAGCACCACAAGCACTGCATCCTCAGCCACAACTCTGGCTGTGGCCAGCAGCAGTCGCAAGTCTGCAGTTCGCATAGGTGGCAAGGGTTGTCTAGCCTTGGCCTTTTTTGAGACCATAAAGGATGACCCAATGTTATGTTCGCAGGATGAGCATGGGGTTAGTGGGTCCACTGGACCGCAAGCACCGTTCATTGGCCTGGAGGAGGGAATTGGATCAGCCGCTGAGTCATCACTAAAACTGTCGGAGGTGGCAATTGCCAGCAATTCTTGGTTGGCAATTGAGTAGTTGCACTCAGCCAGAGAGGAGGCCCTGGAAAAGAATCCGCATGTTATAGTCTTAAGGGTGCTTTACACGTTGCGACATCGCTAATGATATATTGTCGGGGTCACGTTGTTTGTGACGCACATCCGGCATCGTTAGCGACATCGCAGCATGTAACACCTATGAGCGACCTTAAACGATCGCAAAAGAGGCAAAAATCGTTGGTCTGTGACACGTCGTTTACTTACCAAAAAACGTTGTCTGGTCAGTAGCGTGGTTATTTGTCGTTCCTGCGGCAGCACACATCGCTATGTGTGACACCGCAGCGTTCCTGCGTTCAGGAACAACCTCGTACCTGCGGCCGTCCGCAATGAGGAAAGAAGGAGGTGGGCGGGATGTTCATCCCGCTCATCTCTGCCCCTCCTCTGCTATTGGGCGGCTGCTTAGTGATGCCGCAGTGACGTCGCAATGACGCCGAATGCCTCTCCCCCTTGAAGGAGGGATTGTTCGGCGGTCACAGCGATGTCGCTGAAAACGTATGTGCGTGTGATGCTGCCAAAGCGATAATGTATGCTACGGCAGCGATCACCAAATGTCGCACGAACGAAGGGGGGTGCTATCGCGCACGACATCGCTAGCTATCGCTAGCGATGTCGCAGCATGTAAAGCACCCTTTACCTGTAGCTGAATTCTGCATGAGGATTGCACTGGCACTGAAGGATGAAAGATCCACCTTCGGGAAAAACTGCTTGCATTTCTTAGACTCCGCCAAAGGAGTCTCATCATAGGGCAGTATGCTGTCCATTTCCACACCTTGTCCTTTGAACTGGGCTGAAATAATAAAGCACAGGTGGCTATATTCTGGGAAGTATTATCTGGAAGGATAAAAGACAAGCTGTCTGGTTGTGATACGCCATCTTCTCTGGACGACCTAGTATTGCTGGCAATCTGCATCGACCTTTGGTTCCAAGATCTAGAGAGATGAACCAGGAGAAGTGGTTATTGCACCTGGTGCCTTCGTTCTAGAGACCCGTCATGCCACGCCTGCGGTCTATGTGACTCCTTCCGAGCCCATGGAGGTTGATCAAGTGCATCCAACAAACCCTACCTTGAGGCTCACACAGGAGGGGTGTGCTGCTACTGCAGAAGTCCTACGCACGTGATCCGCTTTGTCCTAAAAAGCCGGGAAACTGTTCAGCCTGGGGTTGGTAGGAGAGGCTACCCTAGGTGAGAGCAAGTCTTATCCACACCTATATATGATTGTGTCCGTAACTAGTGGCGATACCCAATTAACCAAAATGGCCCTACTGAGCTTTGGTTACGCCGGGAATTTCATACAGCAGGCCATAGTGGATCAGTATTGGATTCCTGACCATCAGCTTCAAACTCCTATTGCTGTGTCATGCATGGATCTAAAGCCCTTGTCTGAAGCTTTCCAGTTCATCACAAAGCAAGTTGACCTTCAGGTCGGAATGCTAAATACGGAAAGAATCACCTTCCATATATTACCGGTAATGTCACATCCATTGTTAGTGGGCCTGCAGTGGCTTCGGAAGCATGAAAGCTGTCTCATTTCCTTGCAACCTGCTAGGCCGACTGTGAAACCATCTAATCTACTAGATCTGCCATCAGCATTATGGGCTTACACAGATGTCTTCGACAAGGAGGCCAAGACTCTGCCATCACATAGCCCATATGACTGCCCCATCGATCTTCTTTCTGGTTCCACTCCTCTTCGTGATTGTATTTACTCTCTGTCACAGGTTTAGACCCAAGCCATGTTTGAGTACATTAATTAGAACCAGGCAAGATGATTTGTCCAACAGTCCACCTCACCAGCTGGCCACACTGGATAGAAGAAGTCCATTCAGTTGATCTCTCAGCATGACTGGTGGCCAACGCTGCTCAAGATGTCCTGGAGTTTGTTGCTTGCCTGTCCCTCATGTGCCTGCAACAAGACCCCTAAGCAGCTCCTGCTGGATGATTACTGCCCCTACCAGTGCCATCCACTCCTTGGCAGCATATGTCGATGTACTTTATCACTAACCTTCCAAAGTCCTCTGGCTGAACCATCATCTGGGTAGTAGTGGACACATTTTCCAAGATGGCCCATTTTATTCCGCTGACTGGTTTGCCCTCTGCACCCAGCACGGCCTACTGCTTTCCATTGTGTTGGACAGAGGCATCCAGTTCACATCTCGGTTATAGAGAGCCACCTGTTTGCTTCTCAATGTCATCTTGTACTTCTTATTGGCCTACCATCCACAGTCCAATGGTCAAGTAGACCGGGTTAACCACATCCTGATTACTACTTGCGGCAATTCGTCAATGAGCATCAGAGCAATTGGGTCAAGTTCCTTCCATAGGTGGAGTTCTCATACAATAACCATGTGAGTGAGTCCTCTGCTAAGTCTCCATTTCACATAGTAGACAGCAGCCCAAAATCCTGTTCTCTGTAGCGATCACCTCTGGAAACTCAGTGGCAGATGCTCTCATCAAGACTTCTTCTGATATCTGGGCAGAGACCAAGTGCTACCTGGAGGGGTCCTCCATCCGAATGAAGAGGCATGCAAATAAGAGATGCCTAGACCCTCCTTCGTTCTGACCCAGAAACAAGATATGGCTCTCATCCAGGTACGTTCACCTCAAGTTGCCAGCCTACAATTTGGGTCCCTACTCTATCGCCTCCTTTGAGTTGCTCCAGCAGATTTAAATATACAAGTTAAAGCTCCTGGCTTCCTTACGTATTCCCAACTCATTCCATGTGTCCCTTCTTAGACACGTCATCCTGAGCCATTCTTACAGGGATCCAGTCACCTTGCCACTCTTGATCTTTGAGGTAAAATCCATCCTCATTGTATAAAGGGTTTGAGGTAAAACTTTCCTCTTAGTGGACTGGAAGGGGGTTTTGTCCTGAAGAGAGATCATGAGTGCCCAGCAAGAATATCAATGCCTCTCTCCTTAAGAGATTCAGAGGAAATGGGGTTCTAAGGGTTCTTATGGTGCCCATGCTTTGCCTTTAAAGGGCCAGTATGCCCTAACCCGGAAGTGCCTCTTAGCCTACGTGTCATGGGTGTGTAATGGTTGACAGACAATTCTGTAGTGTCCAGCTGCAGTGTTTAGCTGCACAAACTGCCCCATGATATTCCATTTTTTCTTCCTTGGTGTGAATGGCGTTCTATGTGTCTTCTCTGTTGGGGTTAACTCTTTCCCTTTTGGACCCTGCAGATTTCTTGGCAGTTCAGCTGCAAATCCTTATCTCCACTCCTTGTGTCTTATATATACACCTGCATTTCTCTTTAGTTTGTTATCGGTGATAGAGTTTATGTGACGCCCCTGGACTAGTCAGGGCGTCACAGGGTACTGCACGCTCTTTACTTCTTAGTGCAGGACTCAAACCCCCATTGTTCTGGGTTCCCAACCTATGGTACAGCCTCCATCAGCATCCAAATTCCAACCACACCTCACACCACACCCTGCCAGACACACCTGTGGGCTGCTGAGCTGGAATAGGGTGCCCACCTAGAGGTCAGGCAGACTGGTGGGAGGGAAGTAGAACAGGACAGTCGGCTCCAGGGGAGCAAAGGGAGAGGAAGCAGGTGAAGAGTAGCTCTCGAGTAGTGAGGAGCTAGGGGAGCGTGTGGCTCCCGGGCAGTTACAGGTTGGGTCAAAGACGGTGGTCTGGGACCGGAGGATTCGGAGACCCGGTCGCAGGGGATTGAGTCTGGGTGCCTAGATCTGGTCTTGGAGGATGGTCAGCAGCTCGAGTATAATCACCGGTCCGGGACCGAAAGCACAGCGGGGTACTTGACCCTAGGTCGGGGAGTAGCTTCAGGCAATCCGGCAATTAACCTGTGGAGGATAGTGACTTTACGGACTGTCCCCAAGAAGCTGAGAGATCAGGGGCACTAGCGCAACAAGGGGGATAGGGCTTTCCAACCCATGCAGCCCACAGAAATCCCAAGCGTAAGCCCTTGAGAGCACAGCTCCACTACTAACAAGTAGGGAGCGGGGCCTGGACAGCTTTATGCCAACGGGCCCCCAGAACACTTCTAATTTGTACACGGAGGCAGGCTCCAGACCACCCAGCAGTACTATAGGGGACGGATACCCGGACGGGCTCCCCCAAGAGGGCAGCGGCACCCAGAGACTTGGTTTACTTTGTTGTCAGAGTTTGCTTTCCATCGCCGATACCGTCTGAGTGAGTACATAGTGCTCCCCTGCTTTCTGCTAACCCTGCGCTCCCCTGCACCAGCATCCCAGCATCTAGAGTCCCGGGGCCTCCACTACCCGTGGAGGGAAACGTCATCTGGCTGCCCCACTGCATCTCCCCCCGGGTACTCACATCAGCAGCGGCGGTTGCAACTCCCCTTACCGTAAACCACGTGTGGCGTCACAAACTCTTATCCCCTGTAAATACCCCCTTTTCATTTGAAGTGGCCGCGAGCCCCCGGGTCCGGAGACCCTCAAGCCACAGGAAACCCCGGATCCGAGTGGTTCGACCGCTGCAGGGGCGGCACATTTACTCCTAAGCAGTCCAGATTGAAAGAATGGTTTCAAATCTCCTGTTGTAACATGTTGCTGTATGTTGCTGTTGTTCTACCAAAGTCATCTTGCAGATATGTTGTCTATTTGTGTGCCCCTGTTTGTTTTCCCTATATCTTCTTTAGATCTTAGTGGGTTGACTAGTGCTCATCCCATCCGCTCACTACCTAGGGCCTATTTCAGGGTCTGCCCGGGCCTAGGTGCGGAATGTATCCAGGGAAGTCAGGGGAGCCAGGGGCCAGCAGTAGGTTTTCTGGGGGTGTGTGGGAGGACCTAGCGTCACCTGTTACAGGTGCTCAGGGGGAAAAAAAACAGAGAAAAAGGAGATATCCCCGGCACACTGTTATGTTTCCCAAATGAAGTCCAAGAAAGAGTCTTGATATATATTCCAATTTTTATATTTCAGAAGAAGGGAATAATAGTACCTCACCAGACGCCAGGGGCCCTCACATGGTTCACCTCTTCCATGTATGCCTGCATAGAGGCAAAGGTATTCCTAGCAACTGCTATACCTTTCCACTGTATTGTTCAATCCCTGTATCCTGGACACTGAGCGCCTGACTATAGGCAACTTTAGATTCATTTTTCTGCATTTTCCTGCAAAGGTATTTAGTTACATGCTAAGATTGTTATCCTGCCTTACCTTGACGGACACGAAAACGTGCACATAAGCAGAGGCGGTAGCCCTTTCTCATATACAGAATCATGATAACTATGATAAATTTCTATTACTGACTATCCTTATCTATCCTTATAACTAGATATCCTCGCTCATACCAGCATTCTGCCCCAGGGATCTCCCACGTATTTAGCATTCTGCCCCAGGGATCTCCCACATATTTAGTCAATCTGTCCGACCAGATGAAGGCCGAGGTTAGGCCGAAACGTTTTTAGGCGGACTCTCTGCAAATTGTACTATCATTCCCTTCTCTGAAAAATAAAAATTGGAATATATATCAAGACTCTTTCTTGGACTTCATTTGGGAAACATAACAGTGTGCCGGGGATATCTCCTTTTTCTCGGTTTTCTGGGGGTCACCGTCTTCCCCTTCCCTAGAGACAGGTTTTCCGTCTTCCCCTCACTTTTGCCATTCATCTGGTAATTCCCCATACCAAGAGTAAAGGCCGCTTTACACTTTGCGACATGGCTCAAACGATCTCGTTGGGGTCACGGAATTTGTGACGCACATCCGTTCGCTTTAGCGATGTCTTTGCGTGTGACACCTATGAGCGATTTTGAAGTGTCGCAAAAACGGTCAAAATCGCTCATTGGTGACATGCCCCCTATTCTCGAATATCGCTGCTGCTTGGTGTACGAAGTAGTTCATCACTCCGCGGCAGCACACATCGCTATGTGTGACACCGCAGGAATGAGGAACCTCACCTTACCGGCAGCCGCACGCAATGAGGAAGGAAGGAGGTGGGTGGGATGATACGTCCCGCTCATCTCCGCTCCT
Source organism: Anomaloglossus baeobatrachus (assembly GCF_048569485.1). Taxonomy (NCBI): domain Eukaryota; kingdom Metazoa; phylum Chordata; class Amphibia; order Anura; family Aromobatidae; genus Anomaloglossus; species Anomaloglossus baeobatrachus. Next base: position 318,772,498 of record NC_134358.1, on the reverse strand, counting down.
CCGCTTCTATTGGGTGGCGGTTCGGTGATGCTGCTGTGACGCTAAACGAACCGCCCCCTTAGAAAGGAGGCGGTTCGCCGGTCACAGCGACGTCGCTAGGCAGGTAAGTACTGTGACGGGTCTGCGCGATGTTGTGCGCCACGGGCAGCGATTTGCCTGTGTCGCACAACCGATGGGGGCGGGTACGCACGCTAGCGATATCGGTCACGATATCGCAGTGTGTAAAGCGGCCTTAACACAATGGCTGTAAGGCATCAGGTTTTTAAGGCAACTTCCACTCATGTGAAGTGGATGGGCAAGGGGGTCTATATGTTGCTGTGTTCCACATTGCTAATTCTGTGTTTCAGTACCTGACATATCTGCTGCTACTGCATCATACCCTGTCGGCCAAGTCTGCTGCACCTATAATATCAGTGATTATCCGTGTGCATATCTGGGACCAGCTGTCACAGCTGCAGTCTTACTTAGAGGAACCTGTTTTTCATCTGCAATGCAACACCAACACCTTTAGAGGCTCTGGTGCAAACCTGGTGAGATTCCATAGTAAAGCCCCTCTAGGTTTTCTGTGTGCTTTGGCCCAGTAGGTACACTCCCTGCTCGCACCTGCAAGCATTACAATGGTTGAGAATGGAGGGTCCCTCAGGATTGAGCTGAAGATCATTTCGAGCATTAGTTTGGGATTTTCTTGGCCATTTGATTCTGGTATACTCCATACTTTTATACTGCATCTCCTGTCCAGTGTCATGCCGGCATAGTAGGGATGCTGGCGTCATTCTCTACCTTGTGCAGTGTACCAGCTTCTCTCTTCGCTGCAGGCCGCGTAAAAGTGCAATCCCAAGCTGTTATTCTCGGTGGATGTGTGACGCCCTGGCCTATCAGGTCGTCACAGGGTATTGTGCAATCTGTCCTTCTGCACAGTATCCACCTCCTCCTTGGTTACGGGTCCTTGACCTTTGGTGTTGCTAAGAACAGGCAAATAAAAATCCTAGGAGCAGCCACCAGACACACCAGTGGCTGACTTGAAGGGAATAGGGTCGCCCACTTGGGGGGTTAGTAAGGGGAGGTCAGAAGTGTTAGGAGACAGTTAGTGGAGGAGTGACTCTCAAGAGGAGAGGTCACAACTGAGTTGTGGAGTGACTCTCAAGAGGAAAGGTCACAACTGAGTTGTGGAGTGACTCTCAAGAGGAGAGGTCAGGAGCTGGACTCCTTGGTTTACTAGGTGGCAGACTTTGGTCTGTGCTTGGTAGGAGCCTGACCCCAGTCGCAGGGGGATCGTGACAAGGGGCACGGACTGTCAAGGAGGACCTTGTGCCATCACCAGGCAGGGGTCAGGGCACGACGGGGTACGTGGACCCTAGGTCGAGAAAGAGCTTCAAGCGTCTTGACAATTTACCCGACGAGGACGGAGCCTTCAAGATCCGTTCTCCACCCGCTCCAAAATCGGGGTACTAGCACAATGAGGGGGATAGGACTTTCCCACTACATAGTCCAGAAAATCCCAAGCGTGAACCCTGAGAGCAAGCTCACCTAGTTAGAACTATCGGGTCCCGCTCACCAGTATGGCTAAGCTAAAGGGACCATTTAGAAGAGTGGTGCCACGGAAAAGGCCACAGGCTAACAAGCAACACCATGAGGCACAGGATCCAGGCAAGCTCCCTCCCTACTGCAGCTGTACTACGAACTTTGGTTTACCACGGTTGTCGGTGTCAGCATTATTGGACTGAGTGAGTACTAAAACGTTCCCTGACCGTCCCGACGGCACCTCCCTGCCACCAACACCGAGTCCCGGGGCATTTCCCCCTACCCGTGGAGGGGTTAAACATCTGGCTGCCTACACCATCACCACCGGGTACTCCCTATTGCAGCGGAGGTACTACACCTTACCACGCACCACGGGTGGCGTCACAAACTGTCCATAAAATCCCCTGCAAATATTTCCCCCCTTTATTCCGAGTGGCCGCGCGACCCCGACCCCCGGGTCCAGAGACCTCTCGAGCCACCAAGGATCCGGATCCGAGCAGTGGCGGCAGGCTGCTGACGCGGGGGTGGTACAGTTGCCCATGTGATGCTCAGCTCTGCTCCCACCTAGGCTGCAGGCTCTGCACATGTTGTGTGGGGTTTCCTGCTCTCCAGCCTAGGGGGCACGCGCAAACACTTCCTCATCTCTTCTACAGAGATGTGTGCACTTTGCTAATGTGTCCCCAGCCTATTGCTGGGAGGCACCAGATATTTAAGGCTCCTCCTCCTGATAGGTGGGGAAGCGCATTTTTTATGGGTTTGTTTGTGTCTTTGTAACCTGCTATGTATTCTTGAAGGGCTGGTGTCGTCTGTTCCTGAGTCCAGTTAACTCCCTGAGTCAGGTCACCTGCTTGAAGCTGGTATCTGGTTTGCAGTCCAGTTAACCATTCTCTTTAGGCATCTGCATATTCAGGACCGGCATATTTGGTTACTGGCATTCCCCCTGTACTCCAGCCTGGTCCTGTGTTCCGTATTTGTGTTCTTGCCATGTGATGTACCCTGATATCCTGCCGTGTTATGTACCTGAAGCCCTGCTGTGTTACCTGTTATCCTGCTGTGTGATATACCTGACGTCCTTCCGTGTCCTGTGAATAAACCCATGTTTTATGGAACCTGAAGTCTGGATGTCCCCGCTGTGCTGACATCACTCTGTTGTAGTCCACGCCTTGTGCCTATCAGGTCGTCACAAGGGTGCCGTGCAATCTGCCTTTCTGCATGGTACCCGCTCCTCCTTGGTTATGGGTCCTGTCACTTTGGTGTTGCTACTAGAGATGAGCGATGTTCGAGGTTCGCCAATTTCATGTTCAAGTGATTTTGGGGGCTGTTCGAGTCATTCGACAAACTCGAACGATTTGGTAAAAGTTCGGTAGTTCGAGTTACGTTCGAGAATGGTTCGATCAACAAAAAGCCTAGCTATTTACTAGCTGGCTTTTCATTGTAATAGTGTGAGTCACTGTGAATCATGCTATTATAAAAATTCAGCGTATAGTGTGCGGGGGGGACAGGGTTTAGATCAGTGCTGCTGCTGAGTGCTGAAAGAATGCTGATCGCCATTTTTTTTTTCCCCCTAACCGCGCGTACAGTGGGGCTGGCCAGGCTGTCAACAAATCACAGAGAGAGAAAGAGGGAGAGGAGTGCACCACAGCAGCATGTATGTATATATATACGATAGAAGGGTGCTGGAAATGCAATGAGAGTTATAAATGAGCACAAGAAGAAAAAGACATTGCACATATCCGCACAACCCAATTATAATATATATCACCTTTATTTAGTACACTTGTACACAATAAAAACAATTAAAACGTGAAAAAACCACCAACCTGGCACCCACGGATATTATAATGGAATCAGCTTATAACTATGCAGTTTAAATGTATACTGCCAAGATGAGAGAGGCCCGCGTCCCCCTGTTAAGCAACTCAGTATATGAAATCTAGCAAACAATGAGTTGCTAAACAGGGGGACGCGGGCCTCTCTCATCTTGGCAGTATACATTTAAACTGCATGGTTATAAGCTGATTCCATTATAATATCCGTGGGTGCCAGGTTGGTGTTTTTTTCACGTTTTAATTGTTTTTATTGTGTACAAGTGTACTAAATAAAGGTGATATATATTATAATTGGGTTGTGCGGATATGTGCAATGTCTTTTTCTTCTTGTGCTCAAATCACAGAGAGACACACTGCAAAGTGGATTTTTGCCAGACAAGCAAGGGCATGTGTCATAGGCTGTGCATGTCACATGTCTTTGCTCTATAAGATCCGGCTATTTTCCCCGTCGCCGCCATTATCTCTCTGCTGTGGGTGGGTGACAGTAACCGCTCCCGCTGCTGCTGCTGCTGTGTGCGCTATAGACATACAGTGCAATCTACACAGCGCTATAGGGATTAGGGACTCCTTGTAATTTCAGCCCTTTTCAGGGCTGCATTACAGCTGTTCATAGGCATTGTTGTTAGGTAAACAAGGTTAGGTCCATGCAAACGCTGTGCAGGGCTTTAGATAACAGCGTCTGGCTACATCAGCTCTGGCAAGTCCTTGCTGCATTTTTTCATTGGCAGGGATAGAAACTGAGGCATCCTTTGCTGTCCTGCTACCTACAGCACCTGTGCATTCTACCCTCCTGCCCATTTTTGCTACACCAAACAGTGCTGACACTTAGTGGCATCCAAAAAGTGTCTGCTATACTATCTTAGTGTCCCACTGGTGCCAAAGCAAGGTACACCACCTCTGCATTCTACCCTCCTGCCCATTTTTGCTATGCTATTTTTATAGCAAACAGTGCTGACAGTTAGTATAGCACACACTTTTTGGATGCCACTTAGTGTCCCACTGGTGCCAAGCAAGGTACACCACCTCTGCTATAAAAATAGCGTAGCAAAAATGGGCAGTAGAGTAGAATGCAAACAGTGCCGCCAGTTTTAGGGCCATAGTTGTGAGTCGCCCACCACAGCGCTGTATCGGGACACTGCGGGGGCTTCTCTGAAGGGACCCTTACGGCAACAGGTCAGTCAGGTTTTCTTTATATGAGGTCGTGACGCCACTCTCGGTATTTGCAGTCAGGGATGGGGGACCGCCACTGCAGTTTAAAGAGCGTCTGGGGCTGATAGTATTTCAGTCGGATGGTGGGGCCTCCCCAGAGTGAGGCTGGCCCCAGGGGCTTGGGTGTATAAGGTCGCAGAATGACTCAAACACAGTCCAGAAAGTCTTTTAACTTGTTTACTCACTTTTTGGTTGTTTCTGTGAGATGCCCAGTGTGACACTGTGATAACCAGGTGAAACCAGGAATTCCTGCAGGCCGTTCTGAGGGTAGCTATTAACTCGCCTTCCTTGCACTTCTTTTTGTTTCGGGTAAACCCTCACTTGTAGTATAGTGGGATTTATCCAGGGAAAGTTGTTACTGCCTCTCCTTCCCTTTTGGCCCGTTTGCCGGCAGCGTGGACCTGGTGAGATGGCTTCTGGCACTGTCTCCTTCTGGGTTCCCTTGATGCTGCTGGGGCTCGGATTCTGTGTGTTTGGTGAGGTACCTCTAGTACCCTCACCGCCAGGTTGAGCTGCTCCAGCAAATAGATTTCTGCTCTGGGGACCTGTGTCCCCGTGCGTGCCGGGATACCAGCAGTCCCTGTACTCGGCCACCTCTCTGCAGGTGTCTTTCAGGCTGACTCACAGGTACCCGCTCTCCCCCGCCAACAGCTACCACACTTTGCAGGGTCTGGCTGGCATGGCTGTATGTCTGCTCCTTTCAGCAACTTCAGTACACTCTGCTCCAGATTGGCTTACTCCTCCTCCCTTTCCTGTCTGCCACTGCATCCTAGCAACCAGCTTCTCCACTACACCCCTTGCTGAGAATTGAAAGTTAACCTCTTCAGGCTACCCAAGGGACCCCTCTAATGGTGTGGGAGACCTGGTTGCTATGTGTTTGTGCGTACACACCTCATTCTGGGCTTCCTTTTGGAATTACCTGGAAGCAGGGACGTAACTACCGCGGTCTCAGAGGTCGCAACTGCGACCGGGCCCGGCTGCTTTTAGGGGCCCGCTCTGCAGATCAGCAAGCTGCTCCTTTCTGTGAGAGGAGCTGCGCTGATATGGCGCAAACCGCACGGCCGCTGTATGACCTGGTGCCTCCGCCGCTGACAGTTCGCCCCCCTTCCCCGTCATAACGCACAGCAACAATGAAGAAAGGTGTGCCTGCGTTACACCAGCATGTCGCACACAACCTCACCGCTTTCTTGAGAAACTCTGTGTGTGTGACAGGGTGCATTTCACTACCGATACTTGGACCAGTAAGCATGGACAGGGGCATTACATGTCACTGACTGGGCACTGGGTAACTATGGTGCGAGATGGAGAAGGGTCTACTGTACAAGTCTTGCCGTCCCCACGACTTGTGCGTCAATCGTCTGTATGTGGAACTTCCTCCACTGCTTCTGTCTCCTCAACCTCGTCTGGGTCCTCCACCTCCGCCCCAAGCCTGCCTGGTCAGGCCACCCGCGTTTTACCTGCGCACAAGGAATCCCGCACACTGCTGCCAGCATAGTAAGGAAGAGCTCAACGGCATCAGGCGTTCTTTACCTTGAAATGTCTGGAAAATAAGAGTCACACAGCTGAGGAGTTGTGGTCAGCTCTTGCGAGCGAGTTTAGTAAATGGTTGTCTCCACTCAACCTGCAGCCAGGGAAGGCCGTGTGCGACAATGCTGCAAACCTGGGTGTGGCCCTACGCCGGGGCAAGGTGACACACGTGCCTTGTATGGCTCATGTGTTGAACCTTGTTGTCCAGCAATTTTTAACCCACTATCCCGGCCTAGATGGTCTTCTGCACAGGGCATGGTCACTCTCTGCTCACTTCCGCCGTTCAACCGACGCAGCTGACCGACTTTCATCGCTCCAGAATTCTTTCGGCCTACCGGTTCATCGCCTGAAATGCGATGTGGCGACACGCTGGAATTCGACTCTCCACATGTTGCAGCGACTGTGGCAGCACCACAGTTATGATGTATAGCCTAGGCCAACGAGATGCAGAGGTGGGGAAGATCACGCTGCTGGAGTGGTCTCAGATCAAGGACCTATGCACCCTTCTGCAGAGTTTCGACATGGCGACAAATATGTTTAGCGCTGACAATGCCATTATCAGCATGACAATTCCAGTCATTTACATGCTGGAGCACATGCTAAACACTATTCGGAGTCAGTGGGTGGAACAAGAGGAAGGGGAGGAAGTACAGGAGGATTCATATACGCAAGGGATACCAGCATCTACAAGGTCCAGACGTTCAGCATCACCAAGGCGGCAGGCATGGGACGGTGGGGGAAAGGGATTAACAAGGGCGCATGGTAGCAGCCAAAATGTTGAGGAAGGTGCAGGAGACCAGGAAGAAATGGAGGACAAACTGTCGATGGGCATGGAAGACTCAGCAGATGAGATAGACCTTGGTCAAATTTCGGTTGAACGAGGTTAGGGGTAGATGTCAGAGGAAGGAAGCACGGTTATCACCTCGCTGCCACAAACACAGCAAGGACTTGTGTCTTGCGCATCCATGCGGACCATGAGCGCCTTCTTGCTGCACTACCTACAACATGACCCTCGGATTGTCCGAATTAGAAGTAATGATGACTACTGGGTTGCCACACTCTTAGATCCCCGGTACAAGTCCAATTTTGGCAAAATAATTCCTGCCATAGAAAGGGACGCACGTATGAAGAAGTATCAGCAGAAGCTGTTACTCAATCTTAGCTCGGCTTTTCCACCAAACACCAGTGGTGCATGTGTGACACCTTGGCCGGGCCAGGTAGTCACAGATAGGCCCCTGCACTACACCTTTCCCTCACAGGTGACATCAGCCAACCTCAAAACCCTAGTCACCCCCCTCGGGGATAGATGGACACACCAGGGGGCGTGTAATACTATTGTATGAACTGAGGATTTCGATTGCGTTAGGGCAATGACAACCAGAGACGGGTTCTTGGTGCAAAGACGTTTTATAATATGCAACCAACAATATGTACACAGAACAGAACATAAACACAGTAGAACATAAACACAGTAAATACCTGCCTGGTTCGGAACAAAGGGGAATTCCTGGGGCCGCGCACCGGACTCCCCCAGGAGCGAACCCCTATACAGGGGCTGTCTGGCGATCACCCCAGAAGGCCTAAATGCGCAGCAGCCGGGACACGAAAGGGCAACAGGTATAGTCCAAAAATGTCCGTACGTGATGTGAGTCCTATATGAAACGGAAGGAACCGAGCAGAAGTGCCGACCTGAGACGGCAGACGGAGTCCGGGACCAGTGAGGGCACAGCTTGCTGAGACCAGGTGAAGTCCAGAACCGGTGTCAGGTATTTTCAACAGGATCCAAAATAGCAATCAGGAACCAAGCGCAGCAGGGCAGGAGTAGACAGGAAGCAGTATACTCAAGCAACTAGACTAAGCTTAGGGGTGGGCTTTTAAACAGATGAACAGGAGGTAGGGCAACAGAACAGAAAACTCCATGTTAACAAAGGGCAAGATCCTTCAGAAGCAAACTGGAAATCCCGGAACTCTGACAGGGCGGAACCAGGCGGTTGGAAGACGCCCACCAAGGAGTCTAGACAGCCCGGGGGCGGGAAAGTTTTCAGTAGAGTGTTAGAGTTCAAGTTGGAGAGGAGTGTGGGCTGGAGCTGTGTGCAGCTCCAGCAGAGGCGAATACCCCAAATTGAACGGCGCCTGCGTAGGAGCCCTGGTGCCACTGGCTAGGAGGCAGACGGTGGTCTCCGTCTGCAGAAGACGGAAAGACGGCATGGTGGAGCCGAGGTGGACCGGGACAGGGTAGTGGCCCGCCGGTACCGACCCAGTGAACCAACTTGGAAACCGGAGCACAAGGGGGGGACTCAGACCCTGAAGCCGGGACCAGAAGAGACTGGAACCAGCTAATTTACCGATTGGGTGGGACAGGACCTCTAGTCCTGGCCTCAAAGTCCCGATAGAAGACAACAGCCCACCGAGGGGGATAAAAAGCCACCGCCAGGGCTCAGAGATCCCACGGGCCAGCGTCTGCGGGCAAGGGCTCCTTAGGCCACATCCAGCCGGGAGCGGACTCCTGAAGTTTCAAGCACAGGCAGTCCACCATTACACAAAGGTGCAGGAGAAAGACAGAGACCACCAGCCGGGTGGGGGACCAGAACGCAGCTGGCTGAGGGCACCGACCACCATCACCTTGGTTTACCAGAGACTCATGTGTTTCCTTTACTAGTGAGTACACCAGTACTCTGCGGTCGCCCATCTCCCTGCACCCACGAAGCACCCAACGGGTCCCGGGGCCACCATCTCTGCCCATGGAGGGATTAACAACTTGTTGCATAACATCTCCCCCGGGTGCCCCGTAACTGGAGCGGTGGTGTCCAAACTCACCACATACCGTGGGTGGCGTCACGAACCTAAAACGGCCCAGCACGTACATATACGTCCTACATCTACCATCCCCCCAACCCTTTTCATTCGGAGTGTCCGCAGGATTCCCCGGGTTCGGAGACCCTCAAGCCACCCACCGGAAGGCCCGGACCCGAGCAGCGGCAGGCTGCCGGCACAAAGGCGGCACACACGGAGTGAATCTCCCAGTTGTAACTTGCCAAGCATGTGACTGTCTCGTCATTATCAGTCAAACCGTAGCAGCAACACCGTATCTGGTGGTGGTAACAGCAATTTTATGGAATCGTTTCATAATTTTTTTAGACCATCCAATGCAAGGCCACAAGAGACAAGAAGTCTGACACATAGTCAACGGCTGGAGAGGATGATACAGGAGTATCTCCAAATGAACATCGATGCCATGACTTTGCAACTGGAGCCTTGCTCATTTTGGGCTTCAAATCTTGAAAAATGGCCTGAGCTCGCCACTTACGCCTTGGAGATCTTGTCGTGTCCAGCAGCCAGCGTTGTCTCTGAACGTGTCTTCAGTGCTGCTGGGTGTGTGCTGACAGATAAGCGCATGCGTCTGTCCAGTGACAACGTGGACAGACTAACGTTCATCAATATGAACAAGTCATGGATCCGCAAGGACTTAACTGTCCCCAGGATGAAACAGGGATAGTAAAGACTGGCGTATTTTTGAATGTGCTTGATGCTAATCAACACATCCAGTTTGCAATTGGGGCACAAGTGATGCCACTGAAGTGGTGTGTGTGGCCCTTGCTGTGTTTTAAATGATTTTTAGAAGGGCATAACATGCCTATATCTGTGTCTCCTCCTCTTTTTACTCGTCCAGCTCTTTTGTTTTCGCATAAGTATATGTCCTTGTCACTTTCCCATGTGTTTGTGGTGTCTTGGGAGTTGTTTGTCACCTTTTGGACACTTTTGAAAGTGTTTTCTATGTGTTTATGTTTGCCTCCCATTGTTTTCAATGGGGTTCGAGAGGTTCGTCGAACGGAGGCTCCGTTCGACGAACACCAGGGGGGTGACTCATTTCTAGAAAAGAACCTACCACTACACCAACGATGGGAAGTGGGAAACTGATTCTCCGTTAATTCACATAATCCTATTGACTTTGCACACAACTCGGCCAAACAAAAGCAAAAGACAGTGCCTGGCCTTTCACTCCAACGGAAACTCATAGTCAGCACAGTCCATTGGACCATACAATTGAATGGAGCCATACAAAGTGAAGGGGCTTTGCCTGTAATTTGAACCCAGAAGCTCTCGTAACCCAAGTGAAGAGCCTACCACTACACCAACGATGAGAAGTGGGAAACTGATTCTCCGTTAATTCACATAATCCTTTTGACTTTGCACACAACACGGCCAATCAAAAGACAGTGGCTGGCCTATCACTCCAATGGAAACTCATAGTCAGCACAGTCCATTAGACCATGCAATTGAATGGAGCCATACAAAGTCTAAGGCAGGGTTCCCCAGCTCCAGTCCTCGAGGGCCGCCAACAGTGCATGTTTTCAGAATTTCCTTAGTATTGCAATCATCAACTGTGCAGGTGATTAAATTATCACATGTGCAATACTAATGAAATCCTGAAAACATGCCTTGTTGGCAGCTCTTGAGGACTGGAATTGGGGACCCATGGTCTAAGGGCTTTACATGCAATTCAAACCCACAACATCTCGTAGCCCATGCAAAGAGCCTACCACTACACCAATGATGGGATGTGGGACACTGCTTCTCTGTTAATTCACATAATCCTATTGACTTCGCACACAACACGGCCAAACAAAAGCAAAATACAGTGCCTGGCCGATTACTCCAATGGAAACTCATAGTCAGCACAGTCCATTGGACCATGCAATTGAATGGAGCCATAGAAAGTCCATGGGCTGTGGCTGCAATTCAAACCCACAACCTCTGTGTAGCCCAAGCGAAGAGGCTACCACTACACCAACAATGGGAAGTCAGAAACTGTTTCTCCTTTAATCCACATAATCCTATTGACTTTGCATACAATACGGCCAAACAAAAGCAAAATACAGTGCCTGGCCTATCACTCCAATGAAAAATCATTGTATGGTTCCATTTAATTGGATGGTCCAATGGACTGTGCTGATTAAGCCCATGGGCTTTGTCTGTGATTCGAACTCACAACTTCTCACAGCCCAACCAAAGAGCCTACCACTACACCAACAATAGGAAGTAAGAAATTGATTTTCCGTTAATTCACATAATCCTATTAACTTTGCACCCAATACGGCCAAAGAAAAGCAAAAGTTAGTGCCTGGCCTATCACTCCTATAAAATCATAGTCAGCTCAGTCCATTGGAATATGCAATTGAACAGAGCCATATAAAGCCCACGGGCTTTGCTTGGGCAAAACCCTTGGATTGGCTTCATTCAATTGCATGGTTCAATGGAATGTGCTGACTATGAGTGCCTGGCCTATCACTCCAATGGAAACTGTCTTTTGCTTTTCTTTGACCTTGAGGTGTGCAAAGTCAATGAGATTATGTGAATTAACGGAGAATCAGTTTTCCACTTCCCATCATTAGATAAGTGGTAGGCTCTTTGCCTGCTATTTGAACCCACAACCTCTTGTAGCCCAAGCAAAGAGCCTACCACTACACCAACGATGGAAAGTGGGAAACTAGTTCTCCGTTAATTCACATAATCCTATTGAATTTGCACTCAACACGGCCAAACAAAAGCAAAATTCAGCGCCTGGCCTATCACTCCAGTGGAAACTCATAGACCGCACAGTCCATTGAACCATGCAATTGAATGAAGCCATACAAAATCCAAGGGTTTTGGCTGCAATTTGAACCCACAACTGCTGCGTAGCCCAAGCGAAGAGGTTACCACTACACCAACGATAGGAAGTAGGAAACTGACTCTCCGGTAATTCATATAATCCTATTGACTTTGCACACAACACTGTCAAAGAAAAGCAAAATACAGTGCCTGACCTATCACTCCACTGGAAACTCATGGCCAGCACAGTCCATTGAACCATGCAATTGAATGGAGCCATACAAAGTCCAAGGGTTTTGGATGCAATACAAACCCACAACTTCTCATAGAGCAAGCGAAGAGACTACCACTACACCAACGATAGGAAGTGGGAAACTGATTCGCCCTTTATTCACATAATCCAATTGACCTCAAACAAAAGCAAATGACAGTGCCTGGCCTATAACTCCAATGGAAACTCATAATCAACACAGTCCATTAGACCATGCAATTGAATGGAGCCATATAAAGTCAAGGGGCTTTGTCTGCAATTTGAACCCACAACCTCTCGTAGCCCAAGAAAAGAGCCTTCCACTACACCAACAATGGGAAGTAGGTAACTGCTTCTACATTAATTCACATAAACCTATTGAGTTCGCACACAACACAGCCAAACAAAAGCAAAAGCAAGTGCCTGGCCTACAACTCCAATGGAAATTCATAGTCAACACAGTTTATTGGACCATGCAATTGAATGGAGCCATAGAAAGTCCATTGGCTTTGGCTGCAATTCAAACCCACAACCTCTCATAGCCCAAGTGAAGAGTTTACCTCTACACCAACGATGGGAAGTGAGAAATTGATTCTCCATTAATTCACATAAACCTATTGAGTTCGCACACAAACTGGCCAAACAAAAGCAAAAGACAGTGCCTGGCCTATCACTCCAATGGAAACTCAATTGCATGATCCAATGGACTGTGCTGACTATGAGTTGATCCATACAAAGCCCGTGGTCTTTTCATGCGATATGAGACCACATCCTTTTGTAGCCCAAGTGAAGAGCTTACCACTGCACCAACGATGGGAAGCAGGAAACAGATTCTCCGTTAATTCACATAATCCTATAGACTTCGCACACAACACGGATTATCACTCCAATGGAAAATCATAGGATCCGAATCCGAGCAGCCCAGCTGCTGCTACGGGGGCGGCACACCTCAAATCCCTGGTGTCACAAACTGGGTCCTGCTTGTATCCTCTTACTCGGGTGACGTGCACTTCAGAAGTCAAAACTGCGAGTCAAAATCCCTGTTTTCCGCCATCTTGTGGCACTAAAATGCCATCTTCTGCATGCAAAGCCGAAGCCCCGCCCTTCGTCCTGAGAGTCAACCCAGTACAGGAAGTTCCCAGAGGGCCACAGCAGCGAAAGAGTGCTGAGTGAAAACCGAGGGGGCGTGACGGCATGTAGCAGAGGAAGAGAAGCAGAGATGCCATGACTTTGCCATAACGTTCCTGGACCCGCAGAGGAAAGATGGCGGAGTGGAGCTGGTCACCGGAACGTACTGTTCCCGGGACCGCAACCTGGATTGAGGAAGAGACAGATCAGCTTTGCAGAAGGATGCGGACGCAGTTCCTGTTCATATTGGATTACTGGAGGGAAGAGATGAGGAGCCTGGCGATGCAAGCCCGTGAGATCGAAATCCCACGTGAAGAGAGGATAAGCGGTTGCCCAGTCCCTGATGATTACCCTAATCAGGCCAATGCGGCTGAGGAATCCGGACCGCCCCCGCTCCCGGCAAGAACCCCGCCACCACCAACCCCTTCCTCGGCGGATGGCTGCTCCCACCATGGCAGTGGAACCTTCAGCCCCCATTTATGAAGATGCAGCTGCAAAATCCCCGGTTCGGTCACACAAGCCGCTCACAACAGCAGTCACCCCGACACCGGCCCGACCAGATCCGGCCGCATTACCGGGCCCGTCCTTAGAGGCGGAGCACCCAGACTCTGCAACCCTGGGTGCGGAGCAGTCGGTTTCCATGCCCACAATGGCGGAAGTGGAGACTGAAGAGCTGCCGGTTCCTCAACCGTACGGCATCTCAATGGCTGTTGGAGCAGCAACAGCACAATTAAAGCCAGTGCCAGTTAGGGACATGAGGCCGGACGCTGACGCCCCCTACTGGGAACGACACCAGCCAAAGCTGAAACCTGAGATGACAACCCAAGACCAGCGGCAACGTGAGATTGTTACCCGAGCCCAGAGATGGAAGTTGGCCTTCCTTAAATGCTCCTTGTGTGTCAGAGGGCTGTGGCGCAAGGGCCATGTAAAGTGGTTTGACCTCGACAAAGGGTGGGGTTTCCTCTGGGAAGCGAGCCTCTCGGAAGAAGTGTTTGTCGCTCGGAGAGATATAGAGCAACATCTCCCGAGGGAGCACCCGGGTCGTAACCTGGAGCCGGGAGAGGTGGTTACCTACACTCGGCATTGGAGTGAGTGGGGCTGGTATGCCCTAGATGTGAAGCGGCTTGCTATGGTTGGTGAGTGGGTTCTGCCAGCCGCCGCCTTTGATTACCAGCCTCCAAGTGACCGGTACCTCGGTGAGCGGTAATTTGCAAATGTAAATTGTTAGGTATCCGTGTTTCTTTTATTATTTTACAAAGTTTGTTAATTTATTAATATTTTCTCTATATGAAAAATAAGTGTTTTAATCAACAAGGTTTGAATCAACAGAGAAAGTTACCTGTTTGGAAAGAAGATTTTATAGTGTGTACCCCAGGTGCATGGACTTCGTTTGATATATGCACCAATATTTTGTAGTATTGGACCATGGTCATGGGACTGGTTGTGACCAACACAGACTTTTGTATTGTAAATAGTTGCACCTCCTGTGTCCACCAGAGTCGTCTTTTACAACACCCGGGACCTTAACCTGGTCACGGACCCATGAATAGGTATGCAGCGGGTCAGGTTGTTTGGGTGGCGGGTTAATGGGATCCGGGACAATCTGACTGGACTGTCGCAGGAAGAGGCTGCAACGGAGCAGGTTGAGCCTCCGCTACTAATCTAACCGGTAGCGTTCCACAGTTGAATTGATGAACTTAAGAGTTAGGTAACGTTTAAGTATCCAGTCTCCCTAATGTAGGATAAATCTTGTAAATCAACATGTTCTTTTCCTACTTTTGCAGTTTTAAAAAAATAAATAAATATAACCTCTGATGTCCTGTAGCTTGAGGACGAGCTGCGTTTAACCAAGGGGGAATATGACACCACTGGACTATCAGGTCATCACAGGGTATTGCACAATCTGCCCTCCCGTGCAATATCCACCTCCTTCTTGGTTATTGGTCCCAAACTATATGGTGTTGCCTACATCAGCTAATCAAATCCTAGGTACACTCTGCACCACACCCACCAAACACACCAGTGGACGGCCTGAGTGGAATAGGGTCGCCCACTTGGGGGGTTGGTTAGGGGAGGTCAGGAGTGTCAGGAGAAAGAGGGGGTTGTGTTGGAAGTGAAGGAGAGAGGAGGGCAGGAGAAGGGCTCCTAGGAAGCTATCTAGGTAGCAGATGGTGGTCTGGGCCTAGAGGAGCTGAACGAGGAGCTGGTCGCAGGGGATCGTGGCAAGGGGCACAGAACTGTCGAGGACAGCCGCTGGCCTTGCACCATCACTGGGCTGGGACCAGGGCTGGAGGACCCCTCAAGCTGTACCGTAGATCCAGATCCGAGCAGCGCCGGCTGCTGGCACGGGGGCGGCACAGATGTTTGCTAAAGACTTGTTCGTACTCCTGCACTACCCTGTAAACTCCTTGTTTCTGGTGTAGAGCTATAGAGTTGGTGCCTACATGTAACTCCTGACACTATTTCTCTGGCGGACTCTGGGAGTTGTCACTGGCTGACTGATCTGGTGTGCTTGGGGGTTCTACTGCCTGGATGGAATCTGTATCTACCATGAACAATTTGGCAATTGTGGCATATCTGGGCCACCTAACCTCTTCTTCCCCACAATTCAACACTTGCACGGGCACTCTTCCCTTACAGACATCAACCACTCCTCTGGCTGTCAAGACTGTGGGCCAGTGTTCTGAGGGCAGGGACTCCACCACTGCTTGATAATCCTGTCCACGGGAATCTACAGCTGACCTGCACCATATCATCATTTCACTCCGCGGGGGCACTACAAGAGGGGCTACATCCATCACGCACACACCACCAATTTCTCCTCCAGAAAGATTTACCTGTTGCCGCTGCAGGAGGGGTTGGATTTCCCGTTGCAGGACCCGCTGTCGCCCTGCTCCTGCAGTTTCGGAGAGCTGTCAAAGTAAAAACAGTACTTCCCCCATACAATTCTCAATAACATTTGTGCCCAAAATCATTTTAGGGTTCTGGTCACTAGGGTCGTTCTACACGACTATGTGTCCTAGGCGCTCTAACTTCACCCGGCCCACCTTAAGGGTCACCTCCTTGAACCCGATTTGAGTCACTGGTAACTCATTGACGGCATAGATGGTAAGGCCGTGGTCCGGCGAGGTGAGTTCATCATCTGACCAGAACTTCTTATACAATGTATGGGGTATTGTTGTTACCTTAGAACCGATACCAAGGAGTGCGGAGGTTGGATCCCATCCAAGGTGAGGGAAACGATGTGCCTGCCTCCCAAATACTAATTCCACCATTCCACTGGGCCTTGTTGGTTTATTCCTGGGGATTGACCCTTGGCCCCAGGGGTTGCCTGTTTAAATGACAGTACCGGGCATAATGACCAGTCTTATTGCTCTTATAACAGACGATCTGTCCATACCGGTCACTGTTTCTTCCTCTGTACGTCGAGGTCCTTCCTCTCATCCAGGAGACATCCTCCGGGCAGTCAGCGAGCTGGATCTTCTCCGCCGGCTTAGTCTTTGGCTGGAGCTGTGTCGCCTTTAGGATCCTGGCGACGTCGTTGCTCAGCTGCTGCACCTGTGAAGGTAATCACTGGAAATGTCCAAAGGCACTGCCGGAGGTTTGGGCTCTGGCAATGCTAGAGCAGGGGGCTGCACTTGTAGAGGAGAGGTGCCAGCTTGGCAGAACAGTGAGAAAGCGTCACTAGCCTCTATAGGTTGCAAAGCCTTGATGGCCCGGTCTTTCAAAACGGCCAAGTCCAGTGCAGGATGTTACAGGGCCTACAACTGTAGCTGCTTGCAGTCTTCCACTGACCCCAGACCTTGCAGGAACTGCTCGACAAGTATCATATTCCCCTCCTGCTCACTGATGGTACTGGCCAGTTTCAAAGCCTGCAGCGCCGCTTGCAATCTTAAGGCATAGTCTCTAATGCTGTCCTGGGGGCGCTGTTTGCAACTGTAAAATCTCATCCTCAGCTCAGCCTCAGTATGGGTCTCAAAAGCGACTTTTAGTCTCTCAAAGATGGTGGGTACCGAGGCCCGGTCCCGGTCGGTCCAAATCTCTATCTCCAGCTCGGCTGCGCCTGTTAACTGACCGAGTACCACAGACGCTTACTGCCGGCACTGTCCTGCATACATATGCAGGACAGTGCAGATCTTTCTCTTGAATCACTGCAGGGCATCAGATTGGCCATCGTACTGGGGCAGCCAGGCAGCACCCGGCACATAAGGTAAGGTGATCGGCATAATTGGTGCGGTCACCTCAGCCTTGGGCTCCGCCGCTCGTGCGACCGGAGCGGCTCCCACTGTGGCCGCGTTACCTTCATCTGGCGGGGGAAGCGCTACTACGCTCCCATCATCCGGCGCCGACATCTTTCTGCTCCCCCTTGGTTTTCATCACCAATCTCTCTAGAGCAGGGGATCTCTGGGAACTTCTGGGTCCGGCCACTACCAGTTTCCGGCTGCGCTTTTAGGATGAGGGGCGAGGCTTTGGCTTCGCGCCCTTTTGATAGGGATGATGGCGCAGTTGTTTTTGGTGCCAAAGATTCGGACAAGATGGCAGCAAGGTAATTTTACAGTCACTTTTCAGATTTGGACACTTCTGTAAGGCGCAAGTCACCCGGGTTAGCGGGCCCAGTTCTTATCCTGTTTGTGACGCCAGGAATTTGAGGTGTGCCGCCCCTGCAGCAGTTGAACTGCTCGGATCCGGGGTTGCTGTGGCTTGAGGGTCTCCGGACCTGGGGGTTTCCAGCCACTCAAATGTAAGGGGGGTATTTACAGGAGATAAATGTTCGTGACGCCACCTGCAGGTTGCAGTAAGGGGAGTACCGCCGCTGCCAAAGGAAGTACCGGGGCAGATATTGTGGGGCAGCAAGGTGTCAGTCCATCCGCAGGTAGAGAAGGCCCCGGATATTGGGGGGGAAGGAGGGTTGGTGATCGAGTGGCTTGACCTTGGGAAAGCGGGGTGCAGGGGTCGAGTTACTCACTGCGGTAGTCTTGGTGCTGGATTAGGTGGAATAATAAGACACTCACACAGATGGTAAACCAAAGTCTCTAGGTACCGCAGTCTCTGCAGGGGGAGCTCGTCCAGGTCCCACTCCTGACAGTGTCACTTGGACTTGGAGAGTCCAGAGCCCTGCCTCCATGCACAAATTGATTGACCATTGTGGCCCCTCGGCTTGAAGCTTTCGGAGCCCCCCTACCCGTGTGTATGGCAGCTGTGCTCTTGATGGCTGGCACTTGGGATTTTAGTGGGTTGTGTACTTTGTATAGAACCCTATCCCCCCCCGTTGTGCTGATGTCTAGAGTTGAGCGCGGTTCGTGGTTCTCCAGTTCGCGTCTCGAGTGATTTTGGGGGCTGTTCTAGATCGAACTAGAACTCGAGCTTTTTTGCAAAAGCTCGATAGTTCTAGATACGTTCGAGAACGGTTCTAGCAGCAAAAAACCCAGCTAATTCCTAGCTGGCTTTCCGCTGTAAGGGTATGTGCGCACGTTGCTTTTTACCTGCTTTTTACCTGCTTTTTTGCTGCTTTTTCTTCTGCGCTGTTTAATGCCAAAATGGATGTGTTCTTCTATTCAAGCAAAGTCTATGGGAATTTGGGTTTCTTGTTCACACTATGTTGTTCAAAATGCTGCCTTTTTGAGGCAGAACTTTGGTCAAAAACTCAGCTTTTCAAAGAAGCAACATGTCAATTGTTTTTGCCATTTGGGTTTTGCACTGCAAAGCTGAGTTTTTGACCAAAGTTCTGCCACAAAAAGGCAGCATTTTGAACAACATAGTGTGAACAAGAAACCCAAATTCCCATAGACTTTGCTTGAATAGAAGAACACATCCATTTTGGCATTAAACAGCGCAGAAGAAAAAGCAGCAAAAAAGCAGGTAAAAAGCAGGTAAAAAGCAACGTGCGCACATACCCTTATAGTGTAAGTCACTCTGTGACTCACACTATTATGACATTTCAGTGTATAGTGTGCGGGAACAGCGCATTCAGATCACTGCTGTTTGGATAATGGCAATCGCCATTTTTTTTTTCCTTGTCTTCCTTCCCTAAGCGCGCGCGTGTAGTGGGGAGGGCCAGTATGTCAGCCAATCCCAGACACACACACAGCTAAGTGGACTTTTAGCCAGAGAAGCAACGGCATGTGTGATAGGATGTCCATGTCACATGTCCCTGCATTATAAAAACGAGTATCTGCCCGTCCGGACGCCATTATCTCTTCTGCGTCCTTGGTGTCAGACATCACTGGCGCAGCTCCTATCGCCGATACAGCTGTATACGCCCCATACACAGCACTGGACAGCATAGGGATAGCACTTTCTATCAGTCCTTTTAAGGGCTGATACCGGCAGGGTCAGAGCCATAGGTGGCAGGTCCTGAAAACAGAGTTTAACAGCTACACAAGATGACAGCATCTGTGTAGCTAAGGTCAGGGATTTCCTCGCTGCATTTCCCCATTAGGAGGGATAGAAAGGCAGGCTTCCTTTCCTCTACCCAGAGACCCACAACCCTGCCACTGTACCCTCCTGCCCTTTGCACACTCAAACTCATTGTTACTAAGCCATTATACTAGCAAACACTGAGTGAACTTAGTGTCATCCTAAACGTGGCTATTGGACTTCTGTATAGTCTCAGTAGTGCAAAGATATTTGCAGCACGTCTGGCTGCATTGCACACTCAAACTCATTATGACTAAGCCATTATACTAGCAAACACTGAGTGAACTTAGTGGCATCCTAAACGTGGCTATTGGACTTCTGTATAGTCCCAGTAGTGCAAAGGTATTTGCAGCACCTCTGCCTGCATTGCACACTCAAACTCATTGTTACTTACTAAGACATTATAATACCAAAAATTGAGTAAACTTAGTGGCATACAAGAAGTGGCTTTTGTACTCCATTAGTGCCCCACTGGTGCAAATCTATGTGCAGCACCTCTGCATGACACCCTCCTGCTCTGTTGTTAATAAGCTATAATGATAGCAAAAAATACTGCCCTTTAGTGGCATCATAGAACTGGATGTTGTATTTCATTATTGTCCCACTGGTGCCAAGCTATTTCTAGCACCTGTGCAGGACACCCTCCTGCTCTGTTTTTAATAAGCTATAATGATAGCAAAAAATACTGCCATTTAGTGGCATCATAGAACTGGATGTTGTATTCCATTATTGTCCCACTGGTGCCAAGCTATTTCTAGCACCTGTGCAGGACACCCTCCTGCTCTGTTTTTAATAAGCTATAATGATAGCAAAAAATACTGCCATTTAGTATCATCATAGAACTGGATGTTGTATTTCATTATTGTCCCACTGGTGCCAAGCTATTTCTAGCACCTGTGCAGGACACCCTCCTGCTCTGTTTTTAATAAGCTATAATGATAGCAAAAAATACTGCCATTTAGTGGCATCATAGAACTGGATGTTGTATTCCATTATTGTCCCACTGGTGCCAAGCTATTTCTAGCACCTGTGCAGGACACCCTCATGCACATTTTGCTACGCTAATGTTATAGCAAACTCAGGGAATTCATTGCTGCATTTGATAATTCTGAGGGATATTAAGTGAGGCTTCCTTTTAGCTTTTCCTTCTGTTCATAGACAGCATCTCCAAGTCCACACCCGAAGAGCAATTTCTACTCCACGTGTAAGTATGGAGAGGCAGCTAGTGCGCATGCGTGTGCCGATTTACCCCAGCTGCAGCCTAACTACAGTGTTTCGCCTAGTGAGTATGCTCAGCCTGACTGTGCCATTCCTGACGCTAAGTCTTCATTTCGGGATACAGTGCATGCTCCCACACTTAGTGTGAAAAGCCTCTTTGCACAGGTACTTGCACTCGGTGCCGGGTCTAAGTCCTGTTTTGTGCCGAGACACCATGCTAAAGCTGATAGTCTTTTTTCAGAGACTGTATTTCATGCAACTGACCATGCTCAGGCACTTGCTGCATCAGAAACTAGGTCCGGTAATGAACTCTTTGGCCCTGCCCCTGATGTGGGGGGGCCCATATAGACCACAGGGCATCAGGTGTCCTGACGATGTGGCCAGGCCACTCCCAAATGGCTTGCAGAGGCCCGCCCCTATGACTTGTCACCTCATTATTGATGGTCAGACGATGACTGGTGAGGTATTTGTGTCGTGGCAGCGATGAGGTCATTATTGAAGTTGCGGTTCCAAATAGGACGCTAGTTATGCCACTCATGACGTGTCACTCTGCTTTTGTCTACAGGAGGTGCATTGTGGTCCACCCTGGTTTGGGGCGGACCCAGGTTATAAAACAGGCTGGAGCCAACAAGGAGGTGCGCAGTCTTCTATTATGCTCCGAAAGAGCACACCTCTATGTGTTGAACCCATTGGGGCTTTAGGCCAGAGGTAGGCAGGGATAGGGCGTCGATGCAGGCCGCCACCACAGTTGGTAACGCAGAACGGTTAAGACCAGCTCCTGTCCTACAAGTCCTGCTTGTGCAGCCCAGTGGCATTAACAGGCCTGCTGCTGCTGATCCGCCTGCTGTCCACAGGTGTGGCCCCAATGCACACGGTCAGCGTACTGAATGGCCCCTGTGATGTTAACAGGGAATTCCTGGGCTGGGTGGGCGTGTGGACCCTGTGATGCTAGCAGGGCTCCCAGTCTCAAGATCCGAGTGGCATCTAACTCGGTTCAGGCAACTATTAGTTTCATAGCCACACAGATCTTTATCCTCCACCTAACCTTCCATTTGCCAACCTCTCCTTTTCCATCTGGGAGCACGGTGGACACTGACTGCTGATGGGGATATATACCTTTCTCTTTCTTTTCTTATTAATTTTCGTTATATACCGGTAACATAGTATATACCACCTTATCCAAATCTGCCAGTCCCACCGTAACAGATGGTGTTTCTTCAGCAAATGTTACTTTTGCTTAACCACCAAACCCACGAACAAAAACTTTTTTCCCCTTTCCAACACACCTGTTCCCCTTTCCACCAGCATTTGTCCTTTTTCAACTCATTTGGTATATGACCAAAAGTGCAACTCTGCAGGGACACCGTACTCAATGCCATCTCAGCCCAGCAGCCAGCCCTCGGTCCCTCAGATGTGGACAAGTAAAAGACCATTTCCTCGTATCCATGACAAAGCGTTGAGATTCACTCTGTGCAGCACTGGTGTTTACTGGAAAAGCAGATCTAAGAATCCGTACCACCTTCTGCAGATACTCCTGTATACGTGCGTCCCTTTCTATGGCTGGAATTATTTCACCAAATTTTGTCTTGTACCGGGGATCTAACAGTGTGGCAACCCAGTAGTTAGCATTACTTCGAATTCGTACAATCCGAGGGTCATGTTGTAGGTAGTGCAGCAAGAAGGCGCTCATGTGTCTTGTGCATCCAGGAGGACCAAGTCCTTGGTTTGTTGGTGGCAGAGAGGTGAGAATCGTGCCTCCTTCCTCTGCCCTCTCCCCCCAACCTCGCACAACCGAAATGTGAGCAAGCTCTCACTCATCTGCTGAGTTTTCCATGCCCATCGCAAGTTCGTCCTCCATTTCTTCATGGGCTCCTGCACCTTCCTCAACAATTTTTGCTGATACTATGCGCCCTTGTTAATCCCTATCCCCCACCATGACTGCCGCCTAGGTGCCGCTCAACGTATGGACCTTGTACATCTTATTATGCCTTCTGCATATGACTCCTCCTGTACTTCCTCCCCTTCCTCTTGGACCAACACCTGACTCCGAATAATGCTTACAGTGTGCTCCATCTTGTAGATAACCAGAATTGTCACGCTGACAATGGCATCGCTAGTAGAGATGAGCGAACCGGTCCCGGTTCGGCTCGAGGTCGGTTCGCCGAACGGAGGTCCCGTTCGAGTTCGGCTCGTCGAACGTTCGACGAACCGAACTCGAACTGCATAGGAAACAATGGCAGGCAATCACAAACACAGAAAAACACCTAAAAAACACCCTCAAAGGTGTCCAAAAGGTGACAAACAACTCAAACACATGGGAAAGTGACAAGGACATATACTCATGCGAAAACAAAACAGCTGGACAAGGAAAAAGAGGAGGACACACAGATATAGGCATGGCATGCCCTTCTAAAATCATGTAAAACACCGCAAGGTGACTCCAAGCGTAGTCTCCCTTTTTTCCAAAAATTGTGCCCCACACACACCCACCCCTTCAGTGGCAGCACTTG
The DNA here is from genome assembly GCF_048569485.1 of Anomaloglossus baeobatrachus. Classification (NCBI taxonomy): domain Eukaryota; kingdom Metazoa; phylum Chordata; class Amphibia; order Anura; family Aromobatidae; genus Anomaloglossus; species Anomaloglossus baeobatrachus. The sequence continues at coordinate 318,749,297 of NC_134358.1, read as the reverse complement.
TGCCCTAGTTGTACACTTCACAGCTAGATTTGCATCAAGCACATTCAAAAATACGCCATTCTTATCCGTCCCCAGGATGACACCGGGGTAGGTAGCAAAGTCTTTCCTGATCCCAGCTCTGTTCATCTTGGCTTCTTTTAAAAACACAGCAAGCAAGGGTTACTCCAAGCGTAGTCTCCCTTTTTTCCAAAAATTGTGCCCCACACACACCCACCCCTTCAGTGGCAGCACTTGTGCCCTAGTTGTACACTTCACAGCTAGATTTGCATCAAGCACATTCAAAATACGCTATTCTTAACCGTACCCAGGATGACACCGGGGTAGGTAGCAAAGTCTTTCCTGATCCCAGCTCTGTTCATCTTGGCTTCTTTTAAAAACAATGTAAGCAAGGGTTACTCCAAGCGAAGTCTCCCTTTTTTCCAAAAATTGGGCCCCACACACACCCACCCCTTTCAGTGGCAGCACTTGTGCCCTAGTTGCAAACAGGATGTTTTGATTTGCATCAAGCACATACCAAATCCACAAGCATTTACTCTCCCCAGGATGACACAGGGGTAGTAAATTCCTTGTGGATCCATGACTTGTTCATTTTGATGAACGTCAGTCTGTCCACATTGTCACTGGACAGACGCGTGCGCTTATCTGTCAGCACACACCCAGCAGCACTGAAGACACGTTCAGAGACAACGCTGGCAGCTGGACACGACAAAATCTCCAAGGCGTATTTGGAGAGCTCTGGCCATTTTTCTAGATTTGAAGCCCAAAAGGAGCAAGGCTCCATTTGCAAAGTCATGGCATCGATGTTCATTTGGAGATACTCCTGTATCATCCTCTCCAGCCGTTGACTATGTGTCAGACTTGTTGTCTCTGGTGGACTTGCAAAGGAGGGTCTAAAAAAATTATGAAAAGATTCCATAAAATTGCTGTTACCAGCACCAGATACGGTCCTACTGGTACGTGTAGACTGTTGAAGATGACGAGACCGTCCCATGTTTGTCAAGTTACAACTGGGAGATTCACTCCCTGCACCTGCACGGTTGTTTGGTGGAAAAGCGGATCTAAGATCGAGTAACAGCTTCTGCTGATACTCCTGCATACGTGCGTCCCTTTCTATGGCTGGAATTATGTCACAAAATTTGGACTTGTACCGGGGATCTAATAGTGTGGCAAGCCAGTAGTCATCATCACTTCTAATTTTGACAATACGTGGGTCATGTTGGAGGTAGTGCAACAAGAAGGCACTCATGTGTCTTGCGCAGCCATGCGGACCAAGTCCACGCTGTGTTTGTGGCATAGAGGTTGTGAGGCAAATCCTGGCATATGAAGAGGAATTATGACTGGAAGTCATAATCGCTCTCATCACTCCCTGGCAGTGCCCCCTCCCTTCTTGTTCTCAATGTCCAGCATCTGTGAAGGTGTTACACCTCCATGGCCATCTCCTGTGATATGGAGATGAGATGATGTGGGAACAATGGACACAGGAGGACTCCCTGCCGTGACCCTGTGGTAGGAGCTGCTATCTAATTAGCAAGCTTGGAAGTATCCAGACAGAACGACTCCAGTAAAAAATGGTTCATATCTCGCAAGCCATATTTCCGATAAATATGGCAACCATAAAAATGGTGTCTCCGCATGCGGACGATGCTGGCACACCCTTTTTATGGGAGCGGGAGCTTGGGAAATACCCCAGGCGTGATATCAGCCAATGGGGAACTAGTAGACAAGTCATGAGTCCTCTCATTCTGTAGCTAAATTCATAACTGTCACAATGAGAGCATTGGCGTCCGCCTACGACGCTCCCAGGCCAAGTTATGGCCATATTCCATGTTGTGGATTTTGTCCATAACTCCAGCCAGGGGTGGAGCAGTGCTCCCTCTGAGGTCACTAAGGTAGGAGGGGACCTGGATTTGCCCAGGTTGATAACCCTACTTCGGCCATTTTCCAGTGTTCTTTCGCTGGGGGTCACGTGTAGGAAACATCTGTGGGAGTTCCTGGAAACCTGGTCTACAGCGCCCCCCTGTGGCCAGACGCACAAGGTAACTGATTGAATTGCATACCTGTTTGTAAACCATGCTTTATCTGTAACTGTACTCTGACATATGTATATTCTGTAGATTCCCTATTGTATATATTGTAGTTTCTAGTGTGCTTTAGGCCGATTAAATTATATAATTAATCTTGGGCTGTTCTGTTATCTCGATCTTGAATCCCGCGTCTGTGTGTTCGGCTAATAGTTACCGTGAAGCGGTTGGTGGCAGCGAGTTGTGCCAAGGATTATTGTGGGGAGGCCAGTGAGACTCGGGGAGGTTTTATATATTCCGCCCGCGGAGGTCGGGGGAATATATACCCTACTCTCACCGGGGACCCTTCAATAATCGGCATAAGTAGTATAGCGGCCTCCTTGCTTATTGTTGGGCAATTCCATAATTGGCCTGACTATAAGAGGGGCGCTAGAGAGCGCGTCACGTGCTCTGTCTGTCGGTCGGGAGGTATAAAGGAGGGGTGACCCCCACTTGTTACCCCCCGATTGTGACGTACTGGTAGCCAGCGCGGGGGATTTCTGAGTGACCCCCCCGGTGGTTTGTGACAGAGGTGCTAACCGTTCTTTCTTCCTCTGACATCTCCCCCCAACCTCTTTCAACTGAAATTTGACCAAGCTCTCCCTCATCTGCTGAGTCTTCCATGTCCATGGACAGTTCGTCCTCCATTTCTTCATGTCCTCCTGCACCTTCCTCAATATCTCGCCTGCTACCATGCGCCCTTGTTGATTCCTGTCCCCCATGCTCCCATGCCTGGCACCTTGGTGATGATGAACGTCTGGACCTTGGTGATGTTGTTGTGTCTTGCGCATATGAATCCTCCTGTAGTTCATCCCCTTCCTGTTGTCCCACCCCCTGACTCCGAATAGTGTTTAGCGTGTGCTTCAGCATGTAAATGACTGGAATCGTCATGCTGATAATGGCATTGTCAGCGCTAAACATATTCGTCGCCATGTCGAAACTGTGCAGAAGGGTGCATAGGTCCTTGATCTGAGACCACTCCATCAGGGTGATCTGCCCCACCTCTGCATCTCGTTGGCCCAGGCTATACGTCATGACGTATTGCACCAGGGCACGGCGGTGCTGCCACAGTCGCTGTAACATGTGGAGAGTTGAATTCCAGCGTGTCGCCACATCGCATTTCAGGCGATGAACCGGCAGGCCGAAAGACTTCTGGAGCGATGCAAGTCTGCGGCGCTTGAACGGCGGAAGTGAGCAGACAGTTTTCGTGCCCTGTTCAGAAGGCCATCTAGGCCGGGATAGTTTGTTAAAAATTGCTGCACGACAAGGTTCAACACGTGAGCCATACAAGGTACGTGTGTCACCTTGCCCAGGCGAAGGGCCGCACCCAGGTTTGCAGCATTGTCGCACACGGCCTTACCAGGCTGCAGGTTGAGTGGAGACAACCATTTATTAAACTCGGACCGCAGAGCTGACCACAACTCCTCAGCTGTGTGACTCTTATTCCCAAGACATGTCAAGCTAAAGACCGCCTGATGCCGTTGCGCTCTGCTGCCAGCATAGTAATGAGGGGTGCGTGATTCCTTCTGCGCAGTGAGAACGCTGGTGGCCTGACCAGGCAGGCTTGGGGCGGAGGTGGAGGACCCAGATGAGGTGGAGGATGCAGAAGCAGTGGCGGAACTTGGACAGACAGAGGATTGACACACAAGTCGTGGGGATGGCAAGACTTGTGCAGCAGACCCTTCACCATCTATCACCATAGTTACCCAGTGCCCAGTCAGCGACATGTAACGTCCCTGTCCATGCTTACTGGTCCAAGTATCGGTGGTGAAATGCACCCGTTCACACACAGAGTTTCTCAAGGAAGCGGTGATGTTGTGTGCGACATGCTGGTGTAGCGCGGGCACACCTTTCTTAGAGAAGTAGTGGCGACTAGGCATCTGGTACTGGGGCACAGCGACAGACATAAGGTCTCTAAAATCCTGTGTGTCCACTAGGCGGAAAGGCAGCATTTCTGTAGCCAACAGCTTACAGAGGGATAGAGTCAACCTCTTAGCTTTGTCATGGGTCGCAGGAAATGGCCTTTTATTTGTCCACATCTGAGGGACAGAGATCTGGCTGCTGTGTGTAGACGGTGTTGAGTAGGGTGTCCCTGGAAAAATGCAGGTTTGTGAGGAAAGTGCAGGCGGAGACATGATGTTGCCTTCATCCAAAGTTGGTGCTATCGATGTCTGAGAGAGCTGTACACACTCACTTGTTTCCCCTTCCAAAACAACTGACGACCTACCAAGCAAACTGCCTGTTGCGGTTACAGTGGTGGAAGATGTGGGTGGAAAAACAGGTGTGACAGCTGTCCCCACAGTCCTAGAAGATGACGAGCGCGCGGATGCACTGGAAGGGGCAGGCGGTGGATGGTTCGCTCCGCTAGGCCGCATTGCAGCACGGTGAGCTTCCCACCGGGCCATATGATATTTATTCATGTGACGATTCATGGAAGAAGTTGTCAAACTGCTGAGGTTTTGACCTCTACTAAGAGAACCATGACAAATTTTACAGATCACATAATTTGGGCGATCTTTTTCTATGTCAAAAAAGGACCAGGCTAGGCAAGGCTTAGAGGCCATGCGACCTGTTGATCCACCCCGAATAATGCTCAGAGGCAGAGTGGTGGCTGAGGATGCAGTTGTAGACGTGCTACCAGTACTCCGACTCTGTCCAGGAAGGCGCAAGGTAACTTCGTCATCAGTTGCATCCTCCTCCACCACCTCTGTTGACCTCCTCGAGTGCCTGACTGTGGGTTGACAGTAGGTGGGATCTAGAACTTCATCATCAATTGTTGTGTTTGCACTCCCCTCCCCCTCAGACTGAGCCTCTTCTTGCCCTGACCGAATATTTAAGTTGTCATCCCAATCGGGTATCTGAGTCTCATCTTCATCAGTATGTTCCTCATTGTCTATAACCACAGGTGTTACAGTTTGTGACAAAGGGTCAACATTATGCTCCGAAACTTGGTCCTCATGGCCTGAATCAGAGTCACAAAGGTTCTGGGCATCACTGCAGACCATTTCCTGTTCTGTACTCACTGTAGCTTGGGAGCAGACCTCTGATTCCCAGGCTATAGTGTGACTGAACAGCTCTGCAGACTCAGCCATCTCAGTTCCACCATACTGTGCAGGGCTGATGGAGACTTCAGAGCTGGGAGAAATCAAGTTTGATTGGGATGACAACTCAGAGGACTGGTGTTTTTTGGATGCGGTACTTGAAGTGGGTGAGAGGGCACTTGTTGGACCACTTGAGATCCATTCAAGCATTTTCCTTTTTTGGCCATCATCTACCTTTGTTCCTGTTGTTCGTGTCCGTAAAAAAGGGAGCACATCGGATTGTCCACGGTAAGTAGTAGACATCTTACTTTTGCTGGTAGATGGTCTATCTTCAGCAGATGATAATGGAGCTTTGCCACCTTCCCCACGGACAAACCCTTTTTTGCCTTTTCCACCACGCCTCTTCCCCTTTCCACCAGCATCTGTCATTTTGCCACTCATGTTGATTGCGACAAGATTGTGGACTGAAAATGTGGTAGTAAAAATTGGGAGGTGGTGTAGATTGCAGTGGTGGTCTAGCTTTATTAACAGCAGAATAATAAAGAATAAATATCCCTGACAATGCAACTACGGCCCTTAAACTGGCAGCAAAAATTGCTAGTATAATGGCTTAGTTATAATGAGTTGGAGTGTGCAATGCAGGCAGAGGTGCTGCAAATGTCTTTGCACTAGTGGGACTATAGCAAAGTCCAATAGCCACGTTTAGGATGCCACTAGGTACACTGAGTGTTTGCTAGTATAATGGCTTAGTTATAATGAGTTGGAGTGTGCAATGCAGGCAGAGGTGCTGCAAATGTCTTTGCACTAGTGGGACTATAGCAAAGTCCAATAGCCACGTTTAGGATGCCACTAGGTACACTGAGTGTTTGCTAGTATAATGGCTTAGTTATAATGAGTTGGAGTGTGCAATGCAGGCAGAGGTGCTGCAAATGTCTTTGCACTAGTGGGACTATAGCAAAGTCCAATAGCCACGTTTAGGATGCCACTAGGTACACTGAGTGTTTGCTAGTATAATGGCTTAGTTATAATGAGTTGGAGTGTGCAATGCAGGCAGAGGTGCTGCAAATGTCTTTGCACTAGTGGGACTATAGCAAAGTCCAATAGCCACGTTTAGGATGCCACTAGGTACACTGAGTGTTTGCTAGTATAATGGCTTAGTTATAATGAATTGGAGTGTGCAATGCAGGCAGAGGTGCTCCAAATGTCTTTGCACTAGTGTGACTAGACAAATGTCCAATAGCCACGTTTAGGATGCCACTAGGTACACTGAGTGTTTGCTAGTATAATGGCTTAGTTATAATGAATTGGAGTGTGCAATGCAGGCAGAGGTGCTGCAAATGTCTTTGCACTAGTGGGACTATAGCAAAGTCCAATAGCCACGTTTAGGATGCCACTAGGTACACTGAGTGTTTGCTAGTATAATGGCTTAGTTATAATGAGTTGGAGTGTGCAATGCAGGCAGAGGTGCTGCAAATGTCTTTGCACTAGTGGGACTATAGCAAAGTCCAATAGCCACGTTTAGGATGCCACTAGGTACACTGAGTGTTTGCTAGTATAATGGCTTAGTTATAATGAATTGGAGTGTGCAATGCAGGCAGAGGTGCTCCAAATGTCTTTGCACTAGTGTGACTAGACAAATGTCCAATACCCACGTTTAGGATGCCACTAGGTACACTGAGTGTTTGCTAGTATAATGGCTTAGTTATAATGAATTGGAGTGTGCAATGCAGGCAGAGGTGCTGCAAATGTCTTTGCACTAGTGGGACTATAGCAAAGTCCAATAGCCACGTTTAGGATGCCACTAGGTACACTGAGTGTTTGCTAGTATAATGGCTTAGTTATAATGAGTTGGAGTGTGCAATGCAGGCAGAGGTGCTGCAAATGTCTTTGCACTAGTGGGACTATAGCAAAGTCCAATAGCCACGTTTAGGATGCCACTAGGTACACTAAGCCATTATACTAGCAAACACTCAGTGTACCTAGTGGCATCCTAAACGTGGCTATTGGACTTTGCTATAGTCCCACTAGTGCAAAGACATTTGCAGCACCTCTGCCTGCATTGCACACTCCAATTCATTATAACTAAGCCATTATACTAGCAAACACTCAGTTATAATGAATTGGAGTGTGCAATGCAGGCAGAGGTGCTGCAAATGTCTTTGCACTAGTGGGACTATAGCAAAGTCCAATAGCCACGTTTAGGATGCCACTAGGTACACTGAGTGTTTGCTAGTATAATGTCTTAGTTATAATGAATTGGAGTGTGCAATGCAGGCAGAGGTGCTCCAAATGTCTTTGCACTAGTGTGACTAGACAAATGTCCAATAGCCACGTTTAGGATGCCACTAGGTACACTGAGTGTTTGCTAGTATAATGGCTTAGTTATAATGAATTGGAGTGTGCAATGCAGGCAGAGGTGCTGCAAATGTCTTTGCACTAGTGGGACTATAGCAAAGTCCAATAGCCACGTTTAGGATGCCACTAGGTACACTGAGTGTTTGCTAGTATAATGGCTTAGTTATAATGAGTTGGAGTGTGCAATGCAGGCAGAGGTGCTGCAAATGTCTTTGCACTAGTGGGACTATAGCAAAGTCCAATAGCCACGTTTAGGATGCCACTAGGTACACTGAGTGTTTGCTAGTATAATGGCTTAGTTATAATGAATTGGAGTGTGCAATGCAGGCAGAGGTGCTCCAAATGTCTTTGCACTAGTGTGACTAGACAAATGTCCAATAGCCACGTTTAGGATGCCACTAGGTACACTGAGTGTTTGCTAGTATAATGGCTTAGTTATAATGAATTGGAGTGTGCAATGCAGGCAGAGGTGCTGCAAATGTCTTTGCACTAGTGGGACTATAGCAAAGTCCAATAGCCACGTTTAGGATGCCACTAGGTACACTGAGTGTTTGCTAGTATAATGGCTTAGTTATAATGAGTTGGAGTGTGCAATGCAGGCAGAGGTGCTGCAAATGTCTTTGCACTAGTGGGACTATAGCAAAGTCCAATAGCCACGTTTAGGATGCCACTAGGTACACTAAGCCATTATACTAGCAAACACTCAGTGTACCTAGTGGCATCCTAAACGTGGCTATTGGACTTTGCTATAGTCCCACTAGTGCAAAGACATTTGCAGCACCTCTGCCTGCATTACACACTCCAATTCATTATAACTAAGCCATTATACTAGCAAACACTCAGTTATAATGAATTGGAGTGTGCAATGCAGGCAGAGGTGCTGCAAATGTCTTTGCACTAGTGGGACTATAGCAAAGTCCAATAGCCACGTTTAGGATGCCACTAGGTACACTGAGTGTTTGCTAGTATAATGTCTTAGTTATAATGAATTGGAGTGTGCAATGCAGGCAGAGGTGCTCCAAATGTCTTTGCACTAGTGTGACTAGACAAATGTCCAATAGCCACGTTTAGGATGCCACTAGGTACACTGAGTGTTTGCTAGTATAATGGCTTAGTTATAATGAATTGGAGTGTGCAATGCAGGCAGAGGTGCTGCAAATGTCTTTGCACTAGTGGGACTATAGCAAAGTCCAATAGCCACGTTTAGGATGCCACTAGGTACACTGAGTGTTTGCTAGTATAATGGCTTAGTTATAATGAGTTGGAGTGTGCAATGCAGGCAGAGGTGCTGCAAATGTCTTTGCACTAGTGGGACTATAGCAAAGTCCAATAGCCACGTTTAGGATGCCACTAGGTACACTGAGTGTTTGCTAGTATAATGGCTTAGTTATAATGAATTGGAGTGTGCAATGCAGGCAGAGGTGCTCCAAATGTCTTTGCACTAGTGTGACTAGACAAATGTCCAATAGCCACGTTTAGGATGCCACTAGGTACACTGAGTGTTTGCTAGTATAATGGCTTAGTTATAATGAATTGGAGTGTGCAATGCAGGCAGAGGTGCTGCAAATGTCTTTGCACTAGTGGGACTATAGCAAAGTCCAATAGCCACGTTTAGGATGCCACTAGGTACACTGAGTGTTTGCTAGTATAATGGCTTAGTTATAATGAGTTGGAGTGTGCAATGCAGGCAGAGGTGCTGCAAATGTCTTTGCACTAGTGGGACTATAGCAAAGTCCAATAGCCACGTTTAGGATGCCACTAGGTACACTGAGTGTTTGCTAGTATAATGGCTTAGTTATAATGAATTGGAGTGTGCAATGCAGGCAGAGGTGCTGCAAATGTCTTTGCACTAGTGGGACTATAGCAAAGTCCAATAGCCACGTTTAGGATGCCCCTAGGTACACTGAGTGTTTGCTAGTATAATAGATAATAAAACAAGCGCACTATGAGAAGCACCCGTGGAATCCTTTTAGCGTTTATAAAATTAGAATTGCTCACCTTTGTTGGTTGTGCGCCCCCGCACAACTTCAGTGAAAGCTTATCAGTCTGGAGTTCCTCCGAACAGATCCTATGTCCAGGCTTCCAAAGTCCAGATTAGGGGTATCGTTGTCGGCTACTGATTTCCACCGGCACCATGGAATTCAGGTTTTTGTTCCTCAATCCTCCAGCTAGCCAGCTGGATTTTTTGATATGTCAGCAGGTCCTTTGCAGCTAATACCGATTCCCAACAGGGAGGGGGTATATGGATAATTCTTTCGGTCTAATATAGCGCAATAAGGATATTTGCTGATATTAATTATTTGAACTTTATTGAATAGGCACTCCTATTATTACAACGCGTTTCAGCAGAATTGCTTTCATCAGGTAAAATAGGAGCAGGAGCATGGCTTAGTTATAATGAGTTGGAGTGTGCAATGCAGGCAGAGGTGCTGCAAATGTCTTTGCACTAGTGGGACTATAGCAAAGTCCAATAGCCACGTTTAGGATGCCACTAGGTACACTCAGTGTTTGCTAGTATAATGGCTTAGTTATAATGAGTTGGAGTGTGCAGAGGACAGGAGGGTACAGTGCCAGGATTGTGGGGCTCTGGGTAGAGGAAAGGAAGCCTGCCTTTCTATTCCCTCCTAATAGGGAAATGCAGGGAGGAAATCCCTGACCTTTGCTACACAGACGCTGTCGCTGTTTTCAGGACCTGTCACCTATGGCTCTGACCCTACCGGTTTGAGCCCTTAAAAGGACTGATAGAAAGTGCTATCCCTATGCTGTCCAGCGCTGTGTATGGAGCGCATACAGCTGTATCGGCGATAGGACAAAGGACGGAGCTGCGACAGTGATGTCTGACACCAAAGACGCAGAAGAGATAATGGTGTCCTGGAGGAAAATGTCCGGTTTTATAATGCAGGGACATGTGACATGGACATCCTATCACACATGCCGTTGCTTCTCTGGCTAAAAGTCCACTTAGCTGTGTGTGTGTCTGGGATTGGCTGACATGCTGGCCCGCCCCACAAGACGCGCGCGCTTAGGGAAGGAAGACAAGGAAAAAAAAAAAAAAAAAATGGCCATTATACAAACAGCAGTGATCTGAAGGCGCTGTTCCCGCACACTATACACTGAAATGTCATAATAGTGTGATTCACAGAGTGATTTACACTATTACAGCGGAAAGCAAGCTAAGAATTAGCTGTTTTTTTGCTGCTAGAACCGTTCTCGAACGTTTCTAGAACTATCGAGCTTTTGCAAAAAGCTCGAGTTCTAGTTCGATCTAGAACAGGCCCCAAAATCACTCGAGCCTAGAACTGGAGAACCTCGAACCGCGCTCAACTCTAATCGCTAGTGCTAAACATCTTCGTCGACATTTGTAAACTGTGTAGAAGGGTGCATAGGTCCTTGATCTGACACCACTCATCATTGCTGCACACGGCTGTTAAGTCACCAATGTAGTCCACTCTATCAATTTGTACTCCGGTCGCCAGGTGACAACGTGTTCCTTTCGTGCATAGTGCTGATGATGGGAAAGGAGTCGATGCCTGCGGCGCAGGTGGACGCAGGTTATGGTCACCCACTGGGTTGCGTTACCTTGACAGATACAGAACCACAGGCTGAATGTAGGTGGTGGGTATCTCACAGATGAAGTACCATCATTCAGCTACAACCAATGGGAAGACACCACACCCTTTTTTAGGCCCCTCCTGTCTGCAGACCACTGCCAGAAAAAGCTATGAACCTCTTGTTACTGTTACCCCCAGTTCAGTTTTATGAGTTTGTGTGCTTGTTACCTGACTACTTTTCCTGCTTGCTGTTTATGTACCTCGTTGGCCGATCCGCATTTCACCTCTGCTTGTTTTCTGATTAAGTCCTGGCCATCCCATTCTGTTCCTCTTCCTCAATTAATGTTTTTGACCCTGCATGACTACTATTCTCTGGAACTGCAGCCTTCCACAGGTATTGATCAACTTGGGCACTGTGTAATTCCAAATCACTGTATAGGGGTTAAAGGGTTTCAGGGTTCTGGGTGTCCAGCTTGGTGAGTGGCTTGCCTCTAGCCTATCCTTTACAGCCCATCTGAGTGTGTCGATCCAGGCAGGCGTTACACCGTGCCCTCTGCAGAAGGCCATGTAGGCCGGGATAGTGTTTTAAAAATTGCTGGACAACCAGGTTCAACACGTGAGCCATACAAGGCACGTGTGCCACATTGCCCTGAAGAAGGGTCGCAGACTGGTTTGCATCATTGTCGCACCCGACCTTCCCTGGCTGCTGGTTGAGTGGAGACAACCATTGATGAAACTCGGTCTCACTCTCCAGAGCTAACCGTCCACAATTCCTCAGCGGTGTCTCACATTTCCCCTACATTTCAAAGTAAACATTTGACCGCCTGATGGCCTTGAGCTCTGCTGCCAACATAGTAAGGAGGTGTGTGGGATTCCTTGGGTGCAGTTACAACGCGGGTGGCCTGACCACACAGGGTTTGGGCCGAGGTGGAGGACCCACACGAGGTTGAGGAGGCAGAAGCAGTGGAGGATCTTGTACATACAGATGAAGGATTGACACACAAGTCGTGTGGACGGCAAGACTTGTACAGCAAACCCTTCTCCATCTCTCACCATAGTTACCCAGTGCCCAGTCAGCAACATGTAACTCTCCTGTCCATGCTTACTGGTCCAAGTATCTGTGGTGAAATGCACCCTGTCACACACAGAGCTTCTGAAGGAATCGGTGAGGTTGTGTGCGACCTGCTGTGGTAACGCGGGCACGCCTTTCTTGGAGAAGGAGTGACGACTGGCCATCGGCTCTTGGGGCACTGCAATGGGCATAAGGTCTCGAAAATCCTCGATCTCAAAAGGGTGTAAAGGCAGCCTTTCTGTTGCCAACAAGTTGCAGATGATGAAACTCAACCTCTTAGGCATGTCATGCCCTTCGAAAATCATGTAAAACACAGCGAGGGGACTCCAACCACAGTCTCCCTCGTTGCCACTAATTGGGCCACACACACCCCACTTGACTGGCATCAGTTGACCCACCTTTTGAAAAAGAAAAAGATGCTTTGCATGAAGCACTCTCAAAAATACGCGTGCCTTTCGCCTCCCCTGGCTGACCCAGGGGAAGAAAAGTCCTCTGAGAGCCATGACTTGTTCATCTTGGTTCTTTTAGAAATACAGCGAGGGGACTCCAACCACAGTCTTCCTCATTGCCACTAATTGGGCCACACACACCCCACTTGACTGGCATCACTTGACCCCCCTATTCAAAATGAAAAAGATGCTTTGCATGAAGCACTCTCAAAAATACGCGTGCCTTTCGCCTCCCTTGGCTGACCCAGGGGAAGAAAAGTCCTCTGAGAGCCATGACTTGTTCATCTTGGTTCTTTTAGAAACACAGCGAGGGGACTCCAACCACAGTCTCCCTCATTGCCACTAATTGAGCCACACACACCCCACTTGACTGGCATCAGTTGACCCCCCTTTTGAAAAAGAAAAAGATGCTTTGCATGAAGCACTCTCAAAAATACGCGTGCCTTTCGCCTCCCCTGGCTGACCCAGGGGAAGAAAAGTCCTCTGAGAGCCATGTCCACATTGTCAGTGGACAGACACCTGTGCTTATCTGCCAGCAGACCCCCAGCAGCACTGAAGACAGGTTCCGAGAGAACGCTGGCTGCAGGACACAACAAGATCCCCAAGGCGTACGTGGCAAGCTCAGGCAATTTATCCAGATTGGAAGCCTAAAATGAGCAGGGCTCAAGTTGCACAGTAATGGCATCGATGTTTCCTTGCATATACTCATATATCTGTGTCTCCTCCTCTTTTTCCTTGTCCAGCTGTTTTGTTTTCGCATAGGTATATGTCCTTGTCACTTTCCCATGTGTTTGTGTTGTGTTGTGAGTTGTTTATCACCTTTTGGACACCTTTGAGGGTGTTTTCTAGGTGTTTTTATGTGTTTGTGATTGCCTGCCATTGTTTCCTATGCAGTTCGAGTTCGGTTCGTCGAATGTTCGACGAACCGAACTCGAACGGGGCCTCCGTTCGGCGAACCGACCTCGAGCCGAACCGCGACCGGTTCGCTCATCTCTACTGATGTCTTCAATCTCTGAGCCCTAAAATAACAGATAAAGAACTAGAAGAACTAAACACTCTTTACCAAGACTCAGAGGTACTCTCCATAGTTAAATCTTTAAAATTGGGCAAGTCACCTGGCCCAGACAGCTTTCAAAATGAATATTTCAAAATTTTGAAAATTATTTGACTCCATACCATACTAAACTAGCAAATACAATTGCATATGAAGGTAAGATCCCCGATGAGATGTTGGAGACTACTATAACAGTGCTTCCCAAGGGAAAGGGGGACCCTGAAAATGTGGCCAATTTCAGACCAATTTCCCTACTGAACTCAGATACAAAATCATTGCAAAACTAATAACAACGAGACTACAAAAATGAATCTCAAACCTAATCAATAGCGATCAGGTTGGATTTGTGAATGGGAGGGGAACGTAAGATGCGGCAAGGAGAACTCTAAATGTAATGTCTCATATGGAGAAAAATTAAATCCATGGTAACATTGGACGCGGAGAAGGCATTTGAAAGGGTGGAGTGGAACTTCTTAATCGTGGAATTGAGGAAATTTGGCCTCAAGGGTCAGATATATAACTCAATTTGTGCACTGTACTCGTCTCCTACGGCAAAGGTTAATGTAAATAGTTTTCTATCTGTAAAATGTGCATTATCTAATGGGACCAGGCAGGGGTGCCCCCTCTCCCCAACTTTATTTGCATTGTATATGGAGCCCTTGGCAGAGTCTATAAGACTTGATCCGGGGGTTGGGGGTATATGTCTGAACCTGAGAGAGTACAAAATTTCCCAATTCGCGGACGACATTCTGCTCACCCTGTCAAATTCCTGATGAAGCGGAGAGGATCTAACTAAAACATTGAATGCATTTGCGCTGGTGTTGCTATATAACATTAACCTAGCTAAATCCCAGCTGATATTTCCTAGATCAAAAAATGCAGGAAGGGATCAAATTAGAATCAGGTTTCTCTGACAATGTAAGTGAACTTTCTTACTTGGGAATTATTTTAACAAATTCTATAAGGAAAATAATTCAACGGAACATGAAATCACTCTATAAAACCATTCAGCAGGATGTCTTGTCGTTATCAAAGGCAGATATCACTTGGTTAGGGAAAATAATAGCTTATAAGATGGTAACACTACCCGAAATTATTTATTTGTGAAGATCTTTCCCACTGAGTATTACGAAATTATGGTTCCAGAAACTACAGAAGCAACTTGTTACCTTTACATGGAATTATAAGAAACCCAAAATAGCACAAACCATACTAACAAAACATAAAAAGAATGGGGGTCTAGGACTCCCGAATCTGTATGCTTATTACCTAGCGTAGAAAAAACAAAAAGCCAGCACCAAATGTGCACTTCAGCACTAAACATTCCAAACTGTACTTATTATAAAAATTTTGAGATTTTTGGCAAAAAATTGCAATTTCTTGAGCTGCCTCGCCACGTCACGGCAAATCTCATTAGAGGCAGTCCTACACTAAAATATTTTTATAAAATGTGCCATACGGCCTCACATATGAATAGTAGAACTGCTCCTAGCAGCACTCACCTGGTCTATTTCAATCCCGTACCCATGACTGAGTCATGGCTGTGGGCGGGACAGGTCCAAGCAAATGCTGCATGAAGTATATAGCCTGTGGACAAAGCCTGATGACTTAATGTGAACAGTCACCAACCGCCAAAATCTAGACAGATGGAATACATCCCAAATTGGGGTGCATAGCAAGGTGGAGGTCAACCACCGACCAATTCAATGAAGAAAAAACAAAAAGCCAGCACCAAATGTGCACTTCAGCACTAAACATTCCAAACTGTACTTATTATAAAAATTTTGAGATTTTTGGCAAAAAATTGCAATTTCTTGAGCTGCCTCGCCACGTCACGGCAAATCTCATTAGAGGCAGTCCTACACTAAAATATTTTTATAAAATGTGCCATACGGCCTCACATATGAATAGTAGAACTGCTCCTAGCAGCACTCACCTGGTCTATTTCAATCCCGTACCCATGACTGAGTCATGGCTGTGGGCGGGACAGGTCCAAGCAAATGCTGCATGAAGTATATAGCCTGTGGACAAAGCCTGATGACTTAATGTGAACAGTCACCAACCGCCAAAATCTAGACAGATGGAATACATCCCAAATTGGGGTGCATAGCAAGGTGGAGGTCAACCACCGACCAATTCAATAAAGAAAAAACAAAAAGCCAGCACCAAATGTGCACTTCAGCACTAAACATTCCCAACTGTACTTATTATAAAAATTTTGAGATTTTTGGCAAAAAATTGCAATTTCTTGAGCTGCCTCGCCACGTCACGGCAAATCTCATTAGAGGCAGTCCTACACTAAAATATTTTTATAAAATGTGCCATACGGCCTCACATATGAATAGTAGAACTGCTCCTAGCAGCACTCACCTGGTCTATTTCAATCCCGTACCCATGACTGAGTCATGGCTATGGGCGGGACAGGTCCAAGCAAATGCTGCATGAAGTATATAGCCTGTGGACAAAGCCTGATGACTTAATGTGAACAGTCACCAACCGCCAAAATCTAGACAGATGGAATACATCCCAAATTGGGGTGCATAGCAAGGTGGAGGTCAACCACCGACCAATTCAATGAAGAAAAAACAAAAAGCCAGCACCAAATGTGCACTTCAGCACTAAACATTCCAAACTGTACTTATTATAAAAATTTTGAGATTTTTGGCAAAAAATTGCAATTTCTTGAGCTGCCTCGCCACATCACGGCAAATCTCATTAGAGGCAGTCCTACACTAAAATATTTTTATAAAATGTGCCATACGGCCTCACATAGATGCCGAATGAATGGTTAGTGCTGTAGTGCACAATTGGTGCTGGCTTTTTGTTTTTTCTTCATTGAATTGGTCGGTGGTTGACCTCCACCTTGCTATGCACCCCAATTTGGGATGTATTCCATCTGTCTGGATTTTGGCGGTTGGTGACTGTTCACATTAAGTCATCAGGCTTTGTCCACAGGCTATTTACTTCATGCAGCATTTGCTTGGACCTGTCCCGCCCACAGCCATGACTCAGTCATGGGTACGGGATTGAAATAGACCAGGTGAGTGCTGCTAAGAGCAGTTCTACTATTCATATGTGAGGCCGTATGGCACATTTTATAAAAATATTTTAGGGTAGGACTGCTTCAAATGAGATTTGCCGTGACGTGGCGAAGCAGCTCAAGAAATTGCAATTTTTTGCCAAAAATCTCAAAATTTTTAAAATAAGTACAGTTTGGAATGTTTAGTGCTGTAGTGCACAATTGGTGCTGGCTTTTTGTTTTTTCTTCATTGAATTGGTCGGTGGTTGACCTCCACCTTGCTATGCACCCCAATTTGGGATGTATTCCATCTGTCTGGATTTTGGCGGTTGGTGACTGTTCACATTAAGTCATCAGGCTTTGTCCACAGGCTATTTACTTCATGCAGCATTTGCTTGGACCTGTCCCGCCCACAGCCATGACTCAGTCATGGGTACGGGATTGAAATAGACCAGGTGAGTGCTGCTAAGAGCAGTTCTACTATTCATATGTGAGGCCGTATGGCACATTTTATAAAAATATTTTAGTGTAGGACTGCTTCAAATGAGATTTGCCGTGACGTGGCGAAGCAGCTCAAGAAATTGCAATTTTTTGCCAAAAATCTCAAAATTTTTAAAATAAGTACAGTTTGGAATGTTTAGTGCTGTAGTGCACAATTGGTGCTGGCTTTTTGTTTTTTCTTCATTGAATTGGTCGGTGGTTGACCTCCACCTTGCTATGCACCCCAATTTGGGATGTATTCCATCTGTCTGGATTTTGGCGGTTGGTGACTGTTCACATTAAGTCATCAGGCTTTGTCCACAGGCTATTTACTTCATGCAGCATTTGCTTGGACCTGTCCCGCCCACAGCCATGACTCAGTCATGGGTACGGGATTGAAATAGACCAGGTGAGTGCTGCTAAGAGCAGTTCTACTATTCATATGTGAGGCCGTATGGCACATTTTATAAAAATATTTTAGTGTAGGACTGCTTCAAATGAGATTTGCCGTGACGTGGCGAAGCAGCTCAAGAAATTGCAATTTTTTGCCAAAAATCTCAAAATTTTTAAAATAAGTACAGTTTGGAATGTTTAGTGCTGTAGTGCACAATTGGTGCTGGCTTTTTGTTTTTTCTTCATTGAATTGGTCGGTGGTTGACCTCCACCTTGCTATGCACCCCAATTTGGGATGTATTCCATCTGTCTGGATTTTGGCGGTTGGTGACTGTTCACATTAAGTCATCAGGCTTTGTCCACAGGCTATTTACTTCATGCAGCATTTGCTTGGACCTGTCCCGCCCACAGCCATGACTCAGTCATGGGTACGGGATTGAAATAGACCAGGTGAGTGCTGCTAAGAGCAGTTCTACTATTCATATGTGAGGCCGTATGGCACATTTTATAAAAATATTTTAGTGTAGGACTGCTTCAAATGAGATTTGCCGTGATGTGGCGAAGCAGCTCAAGAAATTGCAATTTTTTGCCAAAAATCTCAAAATTTTTAAAATAAGTACAGTTTGGAATGTTTAGTGCTGTAGTGCACAATTGGTGCTGGCTTTTTGTTTTTTCTTCATTGAATTGGTCGGTGGTTGACCTCCACCTTGCTATGCACCCCAATTTGGGATGTATTCCATCTGTCTGGATTTTGGCGGTTGGTGACTGTTCACATTAAGTCATCAGGCTTTGTCCACAGGCTATTTACTTCATGCAGCATTTGCTTGGACCTGTCCCGCCCACAGCCATGACTCAGTCATGGGTACGGGATTGAAATAGACCAGGTGAGTGCTGCTAAGAGCAGTTCTACTATTCATATGTGAGGCCGTATGGCACATTTTATAAAAATATTTTAGTGTAGGACTGCTTCAAATGAGATTTGCCGTGACGTGGCGAAGCAGCTCAAGAAATTGCAATTTTTTGCCAAAAATCTCAAAATTTTTAAAATAAGTACAGTTTGGAATGTTTAGTGCTGTAGTGCACAATTGGTGCTGGCTTTTTGTTTTTTCTTCATTGAATTGGTCGGTGGTTGACCTCCACCTTGCTATGCACCCCAATTTGGGATGTATTCCATCTGTCTGGATTTTGGCGGTTGGTGACTGTTCACATTAAGTCATCAGGCTTTGTCCACAGGCTATTTACTTCATTTAGCATTTGCTTGGACCTGTCCCGCCCACAGCCATGACTCAGTCATGGGTACGGGATTGAAATAGACCAGGTGAGTGCTGCTAAGAGCAGTTCTACTATTCATATGTGAGGCCGTATGGCACATTTTATAAAAATATTTTAGTGTAGGACTGCTTCAAATGAGATTTGCCGTGACGTGGCGAAGCAGCTCAAGAAATTGCAATTTTTTGCCAAAAATCTCAAAATTTTTAAAATAAGTACAGTTTGGAATGTTTAGTGCTGTAGTGCACAATTGGTGCTGGCTTTTTGTTTTTTCTTCATTGAATTGGTCGGTGGTTGACCTCCACCTTGCTATGCACCCCAATTTGGGATGTATTCCATCTGTCTGGATTTTGGCGGTTGGTGACTGTTCACATTAAGTCATCAGGCTTTGTCCACAGGCTATTTACTTCATGCAGCATTTGCTTGGACCTGTCCCGCCCACAGCCATGACTCAGTCATGGGTACGGGATTGAAATAGACCAGGTGAGTGCTGCTAAGAGCAGTTCTACTATTCATATGTGAGGCCGTATGGCACATATTATAAAAATATTTTAGTGTAGGACTGCTTCAAATGAGATTTGCCGTGACGTGGCGAAGCAGCTCAAGAAATTGCAATTTTTTGCCAAAAATCTCAAAATTTTTAAAATAAGTACAGTTTAGAATGTTTAGTGCTGTAGTGCACAATTGGTGCTGGCTTTTTGTTTTTTCTTCATTGAATTGGTCGGTGGTTGACCTCCACCTTGCTATGCACCCCAATTTGGGATGTATTCCATCTGTCTGGATTTTGGCGGTTGGTGACTGTTCACATTAAGTCATCAGGCTTTGTCCACAGGCTATTTACTTCATGCAGCATTTGCTTGGACCTGTCCCGCCCACAGCCATGACTCAGTCATGGGTACGGGATTGAAATAGACCAGGTGAGTGCTGCTAAGAGCAGTTCTACTATTCATATGTGAGGCCGTATGGCACATTTTATAAAAATATTTTAGTGTAGGACTGCTTCAAATGAGATTTGCCGTGACGTGGCGAAGCAGCTCAAGAAATTGCAATTTTTTGCCAAAAATCTCAAAATTTTTAAAATAAGTACAGTTTGGAATGTTTAGTGCTGTAGTGCACAATTGGTGCTGGCTTTTTGTTTTTTCTTCATTGAATTGGTCGGTGGTTGACCTCCACCTTGCTATGCACCCCAATTTGGGATGTATTCCATCTGTCTGGATTTTGGCGGTTGGTGACTGTTCACATTAAGTCATCAGGCTTTGTCCACAGGCTATTTACTTCATGCAGCATTTGCTTGGACCTGTCCCGCCCACAGCCATGACTCAGTCATGGGTACGGGATTGAAATAGACCAGGTGAGTGCTGCTAAGAGCAGTTCTACTATTCATATGTGAGGCCGTATGGCACATTTTATAAAAATATTTTAGTGTAGGACTGCTTCAAATGAGATTTGCCGTGACGTGGCGAAGCAGCTCAAAAAATTGCAATTTTTTGCCAAAAATCTCAAAATTTTTAAAATAAGTACAGTTTGGAATGTTTAGTGCTGTAGTGCACAATTGGTGCTGGCTTTTTGTTTTTTCTTCATTGAATTGGTCGGTGGTTGACCTCCACCTTGCTATGCACCCCAATTTGGGATGTATTCCATCTGTCTGGATTTTGGCGGTTGGTGACTGTTCACATTAAGTCATCAGGCTTTGTCCACAGGCTATTTACTTCATGCAGCATTTGCTTGGACCTGTCCCGCCCACAGCCATGACTCAGTCATGGGTACGGGATTGAAATAGACCAGGTGAGTGCTGCTAAGAGCAGTTCTACTATTCATATGTGAGGCCGTATGGCACATTTTATAAAAATATTTTAGTGTAGGACTGCTTCAAATGAGATTTGCCGTGACGTGGCGAAGCAGCTCAAAAAATTGCAATTTTTTGCCAAAAATCTCAAAATTTTTAAAATAAGTACAGTTTGGAATGTTTAGTGCTGTAGTGCACAATTGGTGCTGGCTTTTTGTTTTTTCTTATTACCTAGCATGCATTCTTAAGCTTAGTCAGAGTTGGTTTATTAAAGACTAGAGCTATTGATTCCAAACCTCAATCTCTCCAAATGAATAGAAGCAGGTATAACAAACCTATTAGATATAATAACTAGAGATGAGCGGTGTTTGAATCGAACTGTTCTCCAATCTCAAATTCGACCTGTTTTAGGCGACGTTCGAGTCGTTCAACGAACGCGAACAAGTAGCTTCAAGTTCGACAGTTCGATTTTATGTTTGATAACGGTTCGATCACCAAAAGCGTTACTGTGGCCCCTGCCTAATATTCAACTTCAGTGTATAGTGTGCAGGGAAGGGTGGGGTTTAGATCAGTGCTGCTGAAATAATGGCGATATCTTTTTTTTTTTTTTTTTCTAACCGCATGTACAGTGGGGCGACGCAGGCTGTCAGCCAATCACACACACATACACACACACCAAAATGCATTTTTTGCACACGAGCAAGGGCATGTCATTGGCTGTGTATGTCTCATGTCCTTGCCCTATAAGACCCGGACATTTTCCCCATCGCTGCCATTACCTCAGTGCTGCAGTTGTGTCAGTCACCTCACCGCCACTGCTGCTGTGGGCGCTATAAAGTTTAATAGAGAGATAGGTTTAGGGAGTAGGGACTAGTTGTAATTTCAGCCCTTTTGGGGCCTAGGTTAGAGCAGTTCCTAGCAATTTTTGCCAGGCAGGTCTGTGACAGTGCTGTGCAAGTGTTTTTCACAGCATCGGGCCAAATCTAGCTCAGGCAATCCTTTTGGGTAGGTAGTGTAGCACTGCTGTGTAGAAAGCTACACCGCCTGTCTATTCAGTAGCCAATTTTTTACTGCAGCTACCCCAGGCAATTCCTTGGGCATAGTAGCAGTGTCTGGTAGTCAGTGTTGTAGCACTCTTGTAAAGTAAGATACACCACCTGTCTCCAGTTGCCAATTTTTAACTGCAGCTAGCCCAGGCAATCTGTGAGGAAGGTGCAGGCGGAGATATAATGTTGCCTTCATCTAAAGGTGGTGCTCTCGATGTGTGAGAGAGCTCAACACCAGAAGCTGTTTCCACTTCCAAAACAACTGATTACCTGCAACAGGCAGTGTGATTGGCAGGTCAAGAGGGGGAAGGTCTGCATCCAAAAGTATGTGTGACTGCTGTCCCCACAGTCACAGAGGATGAAGAGTACGCAAATGCACTTGATGAGGCAGACGATGGTTGGCCCGCCCCAATAGGTGGTGTCGCGGGCGGAGAAGGTGACGCTGCGCTCACCCACTGCTTGGGTCCGGCTGCTGCTGCTCGGTGGTGGCTCGAGCGGTGGGCCGGATCCCGGGGACTCGAGCGGCGCTCCTTGCCCGTGAGTGAAAGGGGGTGGTTTGGTTTAGGGATATTGTCCGTGACGCCACCCACGGTTGTGGTGAGGTTGTGACACCACAGCTGCTCTGGACGGGGATCCCGGGAGCGATGACAGGGAGCAGCTTGGATGTTGTTTCTCCCCTCCGTGGGTAGGGGGGTTGGTTGTCCCGGGACCCGGTGAGGGGTAGGGAGGATGGCAGGTGGGTTACGGGGCCTGGTGAGGTGCAGGGTCGCGGGGCTGCGCTGTGCCGCACGGCACGGTGGTACTCACTCAGCCAATGATGAATGCAAAGTCTCCGGTAAAACAAACGGCTGGTTGGACGGGTCCCACAGACGGCTGCGGTAGCTCTCCCGGTAGGTTGATGGTGACTGCCTTTCCCTGCACCTGTGTTGTGTTTACGGTTCCAATGGCTTCCCACTGGTAACCCGCTCCCCAGCTTGGATGGAGGCTGAGGGAGCCCCTTTTGCCCACAGGCTCTGGCCCTGGGAACTGTAGCCTTGGCGGTGACTGTGTCTCCCTTTACTGTGTGAGCTGTTGCCTTCAATTGGGTCTTGACTGCTGGGAAACCCCGGAGGTTCCCTTCGCTAACGGATTTGAACAGTTTTACGGCGACTCCTAACCTGGTCGGGGTCCGTAAGCCCTGCCGAATGGTGCTGGCTTCTCTTTGCTCCCCGATCCGGTACCATTGGGCCACCACCCATCCCTGGTCCTTACGGTTCACTCCAATCAGCCTCTCCTGCAGACGGTCACCACCATCTGCCAACCTTGCTGTTCCGTCCGGGCCACACACCCGAACGCCTTCAGTCTCCTCTGCTACCACTTCACTTCACTCCTCCTCAACTCCTCTCCAAAACTCATCTCCCTCAACTCTCTTCCTTTTCCCGCCTCCAGGACTGTGAACTCCTCGGTGGGTGGGGCCAACCGCCTGGCCCACCCCATGGTGTGGACATCAGCCCCTGGAGGGAGGCAACAAGGATTTGCATTTGACTTCGGTGTGCCTAGCTGGGGTGCGGGGTGTGTTGTTGTTGTACCTGTGACGTCCTGGCTTGTCCAGGGCGCCACATTCCCCCTTAGTAAAATGCAGACCGTCCGCGGGCTGCCCGTCCATCACCGGTTTTATTTTTGCTTACTGTAGAAAAGGGTAAAACATATAAAACATATATAACATTGAAACATAAGCATTTGCATGAATCTTCCCATAACGGGAGGTATGGTACTTAAACGTTGCAAACGGTAACGGCTTCTGCTCTTCTCCCACCCAAACAACCTGGCCCTGATGCTGCCCCTAAGAAGTGGGCAGCACCCCTTGCCGCATTCCATCACCAGGCTGCCCGAGCGGGTTCTGTCTCTTTCAGGGGACCCATGTCCATGGGAAACCCCTGAACCCCCAGAGGATCGCCACCAGTTATGGTAGTGGCGGGCCTGGGCCTTCCCTTTCCTCCAGGCCCATCCTCCCAAATCAGCCTCTCCGGAGGCGGTAACGGTTTCAAGCCAACAACATTTTTATTTACATACCACTAAGTTTGTGGTTGCCCTGCAAGTTCTCGGGCTTGTCCGTAAGCAGTTCCTTACGCAAGGATTAAAGACAGTCCCTACGGGGACAACAGTTGCCGGCAACAAACGGTTCAATCAAAACCTCAATCAGGTTACTTCTTCGGTTGATTCACTTATCATTTAAAAACTTTCAAACTGTACTGGTGGTCCCAACGGGGACAACTTCTAACAACGGTGGAACGCTGACTTACTCCAGATCCACAGTGTCGGCCAGGGGAGGGGGCTGGGCAGATACTCGGGCCTCTTGACTGCCCCTCAGCTTCGCATCCAGCGCAAACCAACCCCTCTCCCCGCAGTGCCTGGTGTATTGGACCAAGTCCCCCGGCATCAGGTTGCGGCCTGGATGGTCCTCGGGTAGGTGGGCATTGACGTCCCGATGGGCCACGAAGATTTCGGCCTCCAGGCCCGGTTCGTATATGAACCCGTACCTCCGACGGACGTCACACCTCCTCACTTGTCCTTCATAGAACGGGCCCCGTACCCGGAAGGTGGTCTGACGGAGGCTTTCCTTTTCTTTTATCGTACGGGCTACCAGCTCCGCCTTCCTTCGCTCCCTCTCCGCAATCTCCTTGCCCAGCGGGGTCTGTCCTCTGTCCCAGTAAGGGGCTACTGCGGGCCCCAGCGCACGGGTCGGGCCCCGCGAGACCTCCTTCACGCTGCCCAGGGCTGGCATTCTGGGGGGAAGGTCCCGCGGTGTCATGGCCTGGGGTGCTGCCCTGCAGCGGCAACCCGGCGCGGCCTCAGCCGAGGCGTGGGGGGTGGGCACAGGGGTCATCTCCCGCTGGACCTCCTGTATGGAGCGGTCTGTCGGCACCGGTTCAGGGGAAGTCTCCACAGGTGCCTCCGGTTCGGACTTCGGCACCTTCCATGGGAGCGGCTCCGAGCGGTCACGGACCCCAGCTGCAGGTCGGTCCGCCTGGGCGGATGGGCGGGGTACCGCTACCGGTGGTGGTGGTAGCGGGCCTAGTGGCGGGGCAGCAGCAGCCAACACGGGTAGCGGGGGAGGTAGCAGGGTGAGCGGGTGTAGACCGGGCCCCTCGGCCGCGATGACCGACCCACTAGGGGTACAGGGGCGTGGGTCACTTACCCTCTCTTCCAAAACTCTCTCTACCTCGCAACTCCGTATGGCCGCCACCACTTCCGCCATGTCGGCCTCCCACTCCTCCAAGAGGAGTTGCATCCTGATCTGCAGCCGCTGTTGGAGCTGGGCGGTCCACACCTCCACCCACACCGCGGTTCCAGGCGCGGGGGTTACGGTGCTGCGGGACGGCTGGTACATTGCTGTGGCGGCCTCTTCCAGGAACCACAAGATGGCCGCAGGGTTCTGGCGTCCCTGCTTTCACAGCCGCGGTTCACATGCGGCCGGACGCCATCCGTTCCCCCTTAGTCTTTTTCCGGCTCCTCCTCTACAGGGGCGGGGTTTCAGCTTTCGCACCTCCACTACTCGGGAAGACACTCGAGCAAGGACTTTTCGTGTCCAAAATGGCGGCTTCTCCAAATTTTTGGCTGGACACCTCCGGCGGTCACAAGGCGCACCTCTACCAGACGGCAGAGCGGTAAGATCCTGTTCGTGACGCCAAGTTGTCGTGGGCAGAGGAGGGGACGCTGCGCTCACCCACTGCTCGGGTCCGGCTGCTGCTGTTGCTCGGTGGTGGCTCGAGCGGTGGGCCGGATCCTGGGGACTCGAGCGGCGCTCCTTGCCCGTGAGTGAAAGGGTGTGGTTTGGTTTAGGGATATTGTCCGTGACGCCACCCACGGTTGTGGTGAGGTTGTGACACCACAGCTGCTCTGGACGGGGATCCCGGGAGCGATGACAGGGAGCAGCTTGGATGTTGTTGCTCCCCTCCGTGGGTAGGGGGGTTGGTTGTCCCGGGGCCCGGTGAGGGGTAGGGATGGATGGCAGGCGGGTTACGGGGCCTGCTGAGGTGCAGGGTCGCGGGGGTAGCGCTGTGCCGCACGGTACGGTGGTACTCACTCAGCCAATGATGAATGCAAAGTCTCCTGTAAAACAAACGGCTGGATGGACGGGTCCCACAGACGGCTGCGGTAGCTCTCCCGGTAGGTTGATGGTGACTGCCTTTCCCTGCACCTGTGTTGTGTTTACGGTTCCAATGGCTTCCCACTGGTAACCCGCTCCCCAGCTTGGATGGATGCTGAGGGAGCCCCTTTTGCCCGCAGGCTCTGGCCCTGGGAACTGTAGCCTTGGCGGTGACTGTGTTTCACTTTACGGTGTGAGCTGTTGCCTTCAATCGGGTCTTGACTGCTGGGAAACCCCGGAGGTTCCCTTCGCTAATGGATTTGACCAGTTTTACGGCGACTCCTAGCCTGGTCGGGGTCCGTAAGCCCTGCCGAATGGTGCTGGCTTCTCTTTGCTCCCCGATCCGGTACCGTCGGGCCACCGCCCGTCCCCGGTCCTTACGGTTCACTCCAATCAGCCTCTCCTGCAGACGGTCACCACCGTCTGCCAACCTTGCTGTTCTGTCCGGGCCACACACCCGGACGCCTTCAGTCTCCTCTGCTACCACTTCACTTCACTCCTCCTCAACTCCTCTCCAAAACTCATCTCCCTCAACTCTCTTCCTTTTCCCGCCTCCAGGACTGTGAACTCCTCGGTGGGCGGGGCCAACCGCCTGGCCCACCCCATGGTGTGGACATCAGCCCCTGGTGCGAGGCAACAAGGATTTGTGCTTGACTTCGGTGTGCCTAGCCGGGGTGTGGGGTGTGTTGTTGTTGTACCTGTGACATCCTGGCTTGTGCAGGGCGCCACAGTCGTATTGTAGCACAGTGAGCTTCCCACTGCAACTTACCGCAGCACGGTGGCTCAGTGGTTAGCACTGCAGCCTTGCAGCGCTGGAGTCCTGGGGTCAAATCCCACCAAGGACAACATCTGTAAGGAGTTTGTATGTTCTTCCTGTGTTTGTGTGGGTTTCCTCTGGGTACTCCGGTTTCCTCTCACACTCCAAAGACATACAGAAAGGGAATTTAGATTGTGAGCCCCAATGGGACAGTGTTGCTGATGTATGTAAAGTGCTGCGGAATATGTTAGCGCTATATAAAGATTATTATTATCCATGTGACGGTTCATGGACAAAGTACTCAAACTAGTGAGTTTTTGGCCTCTACTTAGAGATTGGTGACAAATCTTACAGATGACATGAGATGAGTGATCCTTTGCGATGTCAAAAAAGGCCCAGGCTAGGCAAGGCTTAGAGCCCATGCAACCTACAGAGCCACCACGACTTCTGCTCAGAGGCAGAGTTGTGGCTGAGGATGCAGTTGTTGACATGCTTCTAGTACTCCGTCTCTGTCCAGGAAGGCGCAACCTAACCTCGTCATCAGTAGCATCCTCCTACACCTCCTCTGCTGACCTCATTGACTGGCTGACTGTGGGTGGACAGTAAATGGGATCTCCAACCTCATCATCACCCTGTGTGTTCTCATTCCCCTCGTCTTCAGAGCCAACCTATTCCTGCCCTGACCGAATAGTAATAATAGTAATAGTAGTAGTTGTCGTTCCAATCAGGTATCTGAGTCTCATCAGCATGTTCCTCATTGTCTCCACCAGTTACAGTTTGGGAATGAGGGTCTACATTATGCTCAGAACCTTCTTCATCTGGGCCTGGATCTGACTCACAAAGCTTCTGGGCATCAGTGCAGATCACTTCCTTGTCTGAACTCACTACAGCTTTGGAGCAGACCTCTGATTCACAGGCTATAGTGTGACTGAATAGCTCTGCAGACTCCACAATCTCTGTTACCCGATACTCAGCAGGGCGGGTGGAGACTTAAGAGCTGGTAGGAAGCAAGTGCGATTGGGGTGACACCTCAGAGGACTGGAGTATTTGGGATGTTGAAGTTGAGGTGGAGGAGAGGCCACTTGATGGAGCATTTGAGATCCATTCAAGCACCTGCTCTTTTGGTGCCTCATCTACATTTGGTAGCGATGGTCGGGTCCATAAGAAAGGGATCATATCAGATTGTCTACGGAAAGAAGTAGACATCTTATTTTGGCTGGAAGATGGTGTTTCTTCAGCAGATGTTACTGTTGCTTTACCACCTACCTCACGGACACAAACATTTTTTCCCTTTCCAACACGCCTGTTCCCCTTTCCACCAGCATCTGGCCTTTTTCCACTCTTTTTGTATATGACCAAATTTACAACTCTGCAGGGACACCCTACTCAATACAGTCTCAGCACAGCAGCCAACCCTCAGTCCCTCAGATGTGGACAAGTAAAAGACCATTTTCTCCTAGCCATGACAAAGCTGTGAGATTCATTCTGTGCACCACTGGTGTTTAGTGGAAAAGCCAATCTAAGATTGTGTAACAGCTTCTGCTGATACTCCTGCATACTTGCATCCCTTTCTATGGCAGGAATTATTTCGTCACATTTTGTCTTGTACCGGGGATCTAAGAGTGTGGCAACCCAGTAGTCAGCATTACTTCGAATTCTGACAATCCGATGGTCTTGTTGTAGATAGTGTAGCAAGAAAGCACTCATGTGTCTTGCGCATCTAGGAGAACCAAGTCCTTGCTGTGTTGTTGGCAGCGAGGTGAGAATCATGCTTCCTTCCTCTGCCCCCTCCCCCCAACCTTGCACAACAGAAATGTGATCAAGGTGTCCCTCATCTGCTGAGTCTTCCATGCCTATCGCCAGTTCGTCTTCCATTTCTTCCTGGGCTCCTGCACCTTCCTCAACAGTTTGGCTGCTACCATGCGCCCTTGTTAATCCCTCTCCCCCCACCGTCCCATGCCTGCCGCCTTGGTGCTGCTGACCGTCTGGACCTTGGAGATCTTGTTATCCCTTCCGCATATGACTCCTCCTGTACTTCCTCCCCTTCCTCTTGTCCCACCACCTGACTCCGAATACTGTTTAGAGTGGGCTCAAGCATGTAGATGACCAGAATTGTCATGCTGATAATGGCATCGTCAGAGCTAAACATCTTTGTCGCCATTTCAAAACTGTGCAGAAGGGTGCATAGGTCCTTGATCTGAGACCACACCAGCAGCGTGATCTGTCCCACCTCTGGATCTCATTGGCCCAGGCTATACGTCATAACGTATTGCACCAGGGCTCGACGGTGCTGCCACAGTCGCTGCAACATGTGGAGAGTCGAATTCCAGCGAGTCGGCACATCGCATTTCAGCCGGTGAACTGGCAGGCCGAAAGACTTCTGGAGCGATGCAAGTCATTGAGCTGTGTGGTGTGAACTTCGGAAGTTAGCACATTGCGACCGTGTGTTACGTCGCCACCGTAGTCCGCTCTAGCGACTTCTACTCCTATCTCCAGGCGACGCTGTGTTCCTGCCGTGGATAGTGCTGGTGATGGGAGAGGAGTTGATGCCAGCGGCGCCGGTGGGCACAGGCTTCGCTCATCCACTGGGCTGGGTTTCCTTGGGATCTGCAGTACCACTGGCTAACTGTAGGTGGCAGGTGTCTCCCAGCTGAAGTACAATAATCCAGCTACAACCTATGGGAAAACACCACACCCTTTTAAATGTCTCTTCTGTCTGCTGACCACTGCCAGAGATAATTTTGAACTTCTGGTTCCTTTTCCGCCCTGTTCTTTGTGATTTTGTGTGCTGACTACCGCTCGTTTCCTGACTACGTCTCCTGCCTGCTGTTTATGTACCTCGTTGCCCGATCCGGATTTGCCCTCTGCTTGTTGTCTGATTATGTCCTTGTCTGCCGATTCTGTCCCTGTTCCACAATTCCTGGTTTGACCCTGCATGACTACTATTCTCTCGGACTGCAGCCTTCTACAGGTAGTGATCACCTTGGGCCCTGTGTAATTCCAAATCCCTGTATAGGGGTTAAAGGATTTCAGAGTTCTAGGGGTCCTGCTTGGTGAGTGGCTTCCCTATAGCCTATCCTTTACAGCTCATCTGAGTCTGTGGATCCAGGCACGTGTTACACCGTGCCCTCTGCAAAAGCCCATCTAGGCCGGGATAGTGGGTTAAAAATTGCTGCACAACCAGGTTCAACACGTGAGCCATACAAGGCACGTGTGTCACATTGCCCCGGCGAAGGCCCGCACCCAGGTTTGCAGCATTGTTGCACACAGGCTTCCCTGGCTGCAATTTGAGTGGAGGCAACCATTGACGAAAGTTGGTCTCCAGAGCTGACCACAGCTTCTCAGCTGTGTGACTCACATATCCCATACATTGCAAAGTAAAGACCACCTGATGCCATTGAGCTCTGCTGCCAGCATAGTAAGGAGGTGTGCGGGATTCCTTGTGCGTAGTTACAACGCGGGTGGCCTTACCAGACAGGCTTTGGGCGGAGGTGGAGAACTGAGCAAGGTTGAGAAGGCAGAAGCAGTGGAAGAACTTCTAGATACAGAGGATTGACACACAACTCGTGGGGATGGCAAGACTTGTACAGCAGACCCTTCTCTATCTCTCACCATA
Source organism: Anomaloglossus baeobatrachus (assembly GCF_048569485.1). Classification (NCBI taxonomy): domain Eukaryota; kingdom Metazoa; phylum Chordata; class Amphibia; order Anura; family Aromobatidae; genus Anomaloglossus; species Anomaloglossus baeobatrachus. The sequence goes on along the minus strand of NC_134358.1, from coordinate 318,719,220 downwards.
GTTACCCAGTGCCCAGTCAGCGATATGTAAAATGCTTACTGGTCCAAGTATCTATGGTAAAATGCAGCCTGTCACACACAGAGTTTCTCAAGGAAGCGGTGATGTTGTGTGCGACATGCTGGTGTAGCGCATGCACACCTTTCTTGGAGAAGTAGTGACGACTGGGCATCTGCTACTGGGGCACTGTGATGGACATAAGGTCTCGAAAATCCTCTGTGTCCACCAGGCGGAATGGCAGCATTTCTGTAGCCAACAGCTTGCAGATGCTGAAAGTCAACCTCTTAGGCCTCCGACACACATCCGTTAAAAACGTGCGTGTTTTGTCCGTTTCCGTATATACTGGAGACCCGGACAAACGTGCACCAATGTTAATCTATGTTTGTGGTTAAACTTTATTTTTTCATCATGTCTGTGTGTCCGTGTCCGTGATCCGTATGTGTTTCCGGTTTGCATGGCAGCATGTCCATTTCCTGCACGGAACACGCACACACGGACACCATGAAAGTCAATGGTTTGGTGCAAGTACGTGACACGGATGCATCTCTGTATGCTTCGTGTACGTTTTGTGCTTTTTTGTAGTGATGTCGGCTATTCTTTCTTTTTCTGTCTATGTCGGTCAATCTCCCTCAGTCCGTCGGGCGGTCTCTCTCTGTCGGTCGGTCCCTCTCTCTGTCTTGTCTGTCCCTCTCTCTGTCTGTTGGTCAGTCTCTCCCCTCTCTCATACTTACCGATCCCTGATCACCGGTGCGGCGCTGCACGGCGTTCACACTGCTCCGGTGGCTTTTACTATTTTGAAAAAGCCGGCCGCTCATTAATCAATCTCGTATTCCCTGCTTTCCACGCCCACCGGCGCCTATGATTGGTTGCAGTTAGACACGCCCCCACGCTGAGTGACAGCTGTCTCACTGCAACCAATCACAGCCGCCGGTGGGCAGGTCTATACTGTGCAGTAAAAAAATAAATAAATAATTAAAAAAAAATGACGTGCGGTCCCCCCTCATTTTAATCCCAGCCAGGGTAAAGCCACACGGCTGAAGGCTGGTATTCTCAGGATGGGGAGCTCCACGTTATGGGGAGCCCCCCAGGCTAACAATATCAGCCAGCAGCCACCCAAAAAGGCCGCATCCATTCGATGCGACATTTCTGGAACTCTACCCGGCTCTTCCCTATTTGCCTGGTGCGTTGGCAATCGTGGTAATAAGGAGTTATTGGCAGCTATGGGCTGCCATTAAGTCCTAGATTAATCATGGCAGGCGTCTCCCCGAGATACCTTCCATGATTAATCTGTAAGTGACAGTAAATAAACAAACAACGAAAAATCCTTTATTTGAAATAATAAACACTAAAAAAAAACTCGTTCACCAATTTATTATGCCCCAAATACCCATCCATATCCGGCGTAATCCACGGAGGTCCCGCGTCGCTTCCAGCTCTGCTAGATGAAGGTGACAGGAGCTTCAGAAGAACACCGCCGCGCCTGCCAGAACCACGCACCAACTGAGGTGAGTATCGCGATCATCTGTGCTGTCACTGAGGTAACTCGCGGCCACCGCTGGATCCTCCACCTGTGACTGTAAGTCGCCCGAGTGACAGCGATGAAGTCACAGGTGAGTTGCGGTCACAGGGGGTGGACTCAAGCTAGACGCGGGTAACCTGAGTGACAGCAGTGCTAATCGCGCTGCGCACTTCAGTCACTCAGGGGATTAGCAGTCACCGGTGAGTCCTTCACGGGTGACCGCTAATCAGTACGCGACACAGAGAGATCCGCGGTATGACAATGAAGTCGGGTGAAGTTCACCCGAGTTCATTCTCAGCACGCAACTCTGTCTGCTGTCAGCGGGTAATCAAACCCGAGTTTTTACATTAAACACGGAACATTTCACACGGAAAAAACATTCACACGTCAGTTAAACATCACACGCACACATGGGCATTACACACGCACACACGGCTAGCATACGCCGGTCATACAAAGCCCACACGGACCATAAAAACGGACAAAAAAATGGATCATGGACCTGAAAAACGGCCAGTATTACACGTGCGTGGTTTTAACGGATGTGTGTCGGAGGCCTTAGGCATGTTATGCCCTTCTAAAATCATGTAAAACACAGCAAGGGAATTCAACCGCAACCACAGTCTCCCTCTTTTCCAAAAATTGGGCCACACACACCACTTCACTGGCATCAGTTGTCCCATAGTTGCAAACTTAAAATGGTTCTTTTCATGAAGCACATTCAAAAATCCACAAGCCTTTAGTCTCCCATGGATGACACAGGGGTGGAAAAGTCCTTGCAGATCCATGACTTGTTCATCTTGATGAACATTAGTCTGTCCACATTGTGACTGGACAGATGCGTGCGATTATCTGTCAGCACACCATCAGCAGCACTGAAGACACGTTCTGAGAGAACACTGGCTGGGGGACACGACAAGATCTCCAAGGCGTAAGTGGCGAGCTCAGACCATTTTTCCAGATTGGAAACCCAAAATGAGCAAGGCTCCAGTTGCACAGTCATGGCATAGATGTTCACTTGGAGATACTCCTATATCTGTGTCTCCTCCTCCTTTTACTCGTCCAGGTTTTTTCTTTCAGCATGAACGTGACACCCTGGCCTATCAGGTTATCACAGGGTATTGTGCAATCTGCCCTTCTGCACAGTATCTGTGACGCCCTGGCAAAACCAGGTTGTCACAGAGACTGCACAAATCTTCCAGGTGCAGGACTCCATCCTCCTTTGAATTCCAACACAATCCCACACACAGGTACAAACACCAGCCACAAAGCCTAGTCGCCCCCCAGGACAATAGGGACACACCAGTGGACGGGGCCAGGCAGATGGTGACAGGGGAGGGGAACACAGCAGAAAGAGTAGAGCAGAGGAAGTGAGAGGAGTAAAGTGGTAGTCGGGGGTTGTAGCTAGGTGGCAGACGGCAGAGCAGGGCCACAGGTGATGGAGATCCGGTCGCGGGAGACCTTAAGTAGACCGGGGCAGGGTTGTAGCCCTCCGGTGCCGACAGCGGCAATCTGCTGAAGTGCAGGAGGAAGGGCCCCTGTCCTGTCAGCTGGTGTGTGGGACCCGAGCACACCCCTCCGAAGGCTACCGGTATCCGGCACTTGGTTTACTACTTGGACTTTGTGTGGTTTATTCGACAACAGTGAGTACACCGGTGTCACCCGGTCAAGCCCTGCAGACGGCGCCCCAGCACTGCACTCCACCTACACCTGGGCCCCGGGACAACACCTCCCCTACCCGTGGAGGGGATACTGTTGTGAATGTCAGTTATGCTTTGGCTGCTGGGAGGCTCCCTCTTGTGGCCAAGAATGGTTTGGACATAGACCAGGTGTGTTGAGGAATGGGCGTTTCCTTTGCTAACTCTCTGCTTATTTAAATCCTGGTCTGATAGCAGGCTATGCCGGATGTCAGTTGTTCTTTGTTCACCAGCCTGCTTCATTCTGCTCCACACCACATCTACCCCAGATAAGTGCTTTGCTCTTTATTTGTTGTTTGGTTCTTTTACTCTTATCTGAGTTTGTCATTTGCTGTGGTTATTTTCAGTTTCTTTGCATGCAGGGATCTTCCCTCTCAGTTGTTTAGCTGGGAAACTCCCTGCAGTTATGTTTGGAGTATAGCTCCTATAAGTTCATGTGTTTGTGGCTTTTTGAATTTGTAATGATTCTTGTTTTCTGTTCATTGGTATGACAAGAGCGCCTGGTATAGGATGGAGTGCAGATCGTGCGATCTGAGGGCCTTTTTGTATTTTGGAATTTTGCAGAGTTTTTCTCTGGCCACCATCAGCCCTTTCCTGTCCTTTCCTATTTTAGTCAGTGGGGGCCTCACCTTTTGCTAATCCTATCATCTATCTGTGTATTGTGTTTTCCTATATCACCGCAGTCTTTGAATGTGGGGGGCTTGCTATTCTTTATCTATTTTTCTGAGGCAGAGTTATTCATCTTTCCTTCATTTAGGATAGCTAGTTCTCCGGCTGGGTTCGCGGTGCACAGGATATTAGTTCACCCCTCGGCTACTTCTAGTTGTGATGGCTAGTAAGGGGATGGCGGCCAGATTAGTTGCCAATGCTCTTGTCACCTTTTACCAATGATTTATGGTGGTCTTCCATGGTTCCGAATCATAACAGTACATCCGGCGTAGCCTGCTATCAGACCAGGATTTAAATAAGCAGAGAGTTAGCAAAGGTAACGCCCATTGCTCAACACACCTGGTCTATGTCCAAACCATTCCTGGCCACAAGAGGGAGCCTCCCTGCAGAAAAAGCATAACTGACATTCACAACAGGATACTATCTTGCTGCCCCGCTCCATCAACCCCGGGCATCCCATACAATGGTAGAGGTGGTGCCACCAACAAATTACCGCAACCCATGGGTGGCGTCACTGACAAACTCTTCCCCTCTAAATACCCCCTTTATATTGTTGTGGGCTATGGGCTGCTGCAAGAGCCTCGGATCCGGCTGCCACTCGAGCCACAGCCACGATCCCGGATCGGAGCGTCTCAAGTAGCTCCCCACTGGCCTTGGCCTGCGCCCCCGCCGCAACATATCCACCTCTTCCTTGGTTACGGACCCCTAACCATTGGTGTTGCCAAGAACAGCTAATTAAAATCCTAGGAACACTCTGCACCACACCCAACAGAGACACCAGTGGACGGCCTGAGTGGAATAGGGTCGCCCACATGGGGGGTTGGTTAAGGGAGGGTCAGGAGTGTCAGAAGCAGTTCAGTTGGAGAGTGACTCTCGAGAGGATAGGTCACGGAGCGGTGAAGTGTTAGAGGAGAGAACAGGAGCTGGGCTGCTTGAGACTACTAGGTGGCAGACGTTGGTCTGGACCTGTTAGGAGGTGGACCCCGGTCGCAGGGGATCGTGATAAGGGGCACGGACTGTCGAGGAGGACAGCCGGTGGCCTTGTGCCATCAACAGGCAGGGGCCATGGCACGACGGGGTATGTGGACCCTAGGTCAAGAAGAAGCTTCAACATCTTGACAATTTACCCTACGAGGATGGAGCCTTTAAGATCCATTCTCCACCCGCTCCAAAATCGAGGTACTAGTGCAACGAGGGGGATAGGACTTTCCACTCACACTGTCCAGAAAATCCCAAGCGTGAACCCTGAGAGCAAGCTCACCCAGTTAGCCATACTGATGAGCGAGACCCGACTAGTTTCATACTATTGGGACCAACTAGAGGATAAGGTGCCAAGGAAAAGGTCACAGACTAACAGGCAACACCAACGGGCATGGGATCCAGGTGTGCTCCCTCCAAGTGGCAGCGGTGTCCAGAACTTCGGTTTACCACAGTTGTCTGTGTCAGTGTTATTGGACTGAGTGAGTACACAATCGACCCCCCCGACCGTCCCAACGGCACCTTACCGTCACCTACACCGAGCCCCGGGGCATTCCCCCTACCCGTGGTGGAGGGGATAAACATCTGGCTGCCCACACAATCGCCACCGGGTACTCCCAATTAAAGCGGTGGTACTCCGTCTTACCACGCACCCCTGTAAATAACTCCCCTTTAATTCCGAGTGGCCGTGCGACTCCAACTCCCCCTCGGGTCCGGAGACCCCTCGAGCCACCGTGGATCCGGATCCGAGCAGCGGCGGCAGGCTGCTGACGCGGGGGCAGCACATGAGTATATGTACTTGTCACTTTTCCATGTGTTGATGGTGTCTTCTGAGTTGTTTGTCACCTTTTGAACACCTTAGAAGGTGTTTTCTATGTGTTTCTATGTGTTTGTGTTTGCTGGCATTGTTTTCAATGGTGTTCGACTGTGTTCGAAAATGTTCGACGAACAAACCCGCAGTTCGACGAAACCGAACCCGAACATTTGGGTGGTGGCTCATCACTAATAACAACTAGGGATGATCGAATACCCTACGAATACCTCACCGCTATTCGAGTATTTGCGAATATTCGACCCCCAATGTAAGGCTATGGGAAACCAGAATAATTTTACGTCGGATCTGTCGGTGACTTGTGGTGAATGAGGAAAAGGCTGAAGTGGATGGGAAAAGGCTGAATCAGTATGGGCACAGCCTGTAGAAGGTGCCTCACTGCATTTCTGGTGTCTTTGAATAATGTGGTCAGAGCAGCACTCGGAGTTTACGTGACACCCCTGCACTAGTCAGAGTGTCACAGGGAACTGCACTCCTGTCCTTACAGTGCAGAACCTACCCTCCCTGGTTCCAGGTGCCACCTAATGATATTGCTAACATCAGCATGCAAATCCCAGTCACACACACCAGTGGGTAGGTCTAGTGGAAAAAGGGCCGCCAACCTAAGAGTCAGGCAGACTGGTGGGAGGTGACAGGGCAGTCAGCTTCAGGGGAGCAAGGAGAGAAGCGGGAAGTAGTAGCTGTCAGAGGGAGAGAAAGCTGGGGAGTTGGAGCTCCCAGGACAGCGAAGCAGCAGCCCTCATGGTGTGAGGGACTGAGGAGTAGAAGCTCCCGGGAGGGTGGACTAGACTAGAACACAGCAAAGCAATATCATTGGGAGCGGACACCTGGACGGGCTTCCCTCCTGAGTGGCAGCGGTACTCCAGGACTTTTGGTTTAACTACAGTCTGTGTTTGTAATGGCCTTCCAAAACAGCACCAACCTCATCCAGCACCACGACTACCAACCATGAGTTCCCTGCTCCCTGCCTTTCAACCTCCCAAACCTATCCCACGCCATACCCAACACCGAGTCCCGGGGCATCCCCCTACATGTGGACGGTTACAACACCGGGCTGCCCCCCGTCATCACCCTGGGTACTCCCCAATGGCAGCGGCGGTATTCACCCCAGTTACCACGCACCATGGGTGGCATCACAATCCCTTATAAATATCCCCCTTCATTTGAGTGGCCGCATGACCCCCAGGTCCGGAGACCCTCGAGCCACTGAGAATCCGGGTCCGAGCAGCCCGGCTGCTTCCAAGGGGGCGTCACATTTGCGTAGTCGCCAGAACAGCTCTCAAAGCAAGTAAAAGAGGGGAAATTTCTAAGAAACAGTTTCTAGTGCCTAATAACTGTAATAAAACGTCAAATCAAGCCCCAACCTCCAAAAAAAAAACACTTTAGCATATGTTCATGACTCGCCCACCCCAGGGCTATGGGACACCCGGTGCCGGGCCGGACTAGTCCGGGGGTCGTCAGTGGTGGCTGGGCCTGACTCCATATCCTGGTGGGGTCAATTAAGATGGCTTCAGTGGGGGTGATTAAAGTTTATAATTCGTGATGCTACCTGTGGTTTGCGGCTATTACGCCGCCGCTGCTATATGAGGCCTCCGGGGTGATGGAACAGCAGCAATGGTGGTACTGCTCCCCACAGGTGGAGCGGTGCCCCGGGGCCACAGTTGGTGCTTGTAAGTGTCTATGCAGTGATGAAATAGTGTAGGCGGAATAACGGAGACAACACCAGGGGGTGCAATTTCAAGATGTTTACTCACTGGTCCTGGGCTGCAGCACACTGGTGACTTCAGACTGCTGGAACCCCCTGTCAGGGACCTCCGCCGATCCTGGGTAGATCCTGGAGCAAAAGCCGGTGCACCCCTCTATGTGTTCCTTTTCTCAGCCGTCCTTGTTGGCTGAACCTGGCTCGGCCTCCACTACAGCCTCCGGGCCAGGGGCTCGCCTGTCGGTTATTTGCCCCCTTTCCAAAGGTTCTGCTGTGGGCTGTGGCCCGGGCAGCTTGCAGCTTTCCCTGGGCCTCGGTTTTTACTGTTGGAGAAGATTTTTCCTCCTCCGGTTTCTAGGGACCGTCCCCTGTTTGCAGCTTGATCCCGCCACCTATATTCCTGTGGAACAGGCCACGAGCCTAAAAACTATCTGTGGCCCTGGAATCCCTTCTTTTCTCTGCTTGGTGTCACCTGGACCCTCTAAGTCCCAGGGTCTTCACCAGGAAGCGTCACTTTCTTCTCTTGCTCCTGGCTGACTAGAGCACTACTCTTCTTTCTCTTCTGCCTCCTGCAGACTGTCTGTCTCCTCTGCCTCCCGCAGACCCCTTCTCTCTCACTCCCTAAACTTGACCTTCCTTCTCTCCTCTACACTCGGCTGGCTCCTCCCACCCACCGAGTTGCTAAGCTACCACACTACGGGAGCAGGGATGGGTCTTACGGCCCCTCCCAGCATGCAGCATGGGAGGGTTGCTGCCACTGTCCCTGGTCCCTGTGTGTACCTAACAATGGGTGTAGTGTTGTGAATGTTAGTTATGTCTTGGCTGCTGGGAGGCTCCCTCTGGTGGCCAGGAAGGGTTTGGACAGAGACCAGGTGGGTTGTGCAGTGGGTGTTTCCTTTCCTAACTCTCTGCTGTTTTAAGTCCTGGTCTGATTGCAGGCTGTTGCTGAATGCCAGTTGTTCTTTGTATCTCTAGCCTGATTAATCCTGCTCTACATCACATCCACTCCAGATAAGTGCTTGCTCTTTATTTATGGCCTGGTTATTTTGCTTATCTGGGTTTGTCATTTGTTGTGGTTGGCAGTTTATTTCCTTCCAGGGATTTTTCCCCTCAGTGGATTGTTGAGGAATTCCCTGCAGTTCTGTGTGGAGTATAGCTCCTTTGGGTCCATGTGTTTATGGCTTGTTGAATTTGTTATAATTCTTGTTTTCTGTTCATTGGTATGACAAGGGCACCTAGTATAGGACGGAGTTCAGATCGAGCGATCTGAGGGCCTTTTTATACTATCAGGAAGTTGGTATTTTGCAGGGTTTTTCTCTGGCTACCATCAGTCCCTTTCCTGTCCTTTCCTATTTTAGTCAGCGGGGGCCTCACCTTTTGCTAATCCTGTCATCTACCTGTGTATTGTGTTTTTTCCTATATCACCGCAGTCTTTGAATGTGGGGGGCTTGCTATTCTTGTCTATTTTCTGAGGCAGACAGTTATTCATCTTTGCTACCTTTAGGATAGTTAGTTCTCCGGCTGGGTTCGCGGTGCACAGGATGTTAGTTCACCCCTCGGCTACTTCTAGGTGTGTTGGTTAGTAAGGGGATGGCGGCCAGATTAGTTGCCAAGGCTCTTGTCACCTTTTTGCCAATGATTTGTGGTGATCTTCCATGGTTCCGGATCATAACAGTGTAGTGTGAATTTGCCTGTGGACCGGCGTTCACCCCTTTCCTTACCCAGAATGGGACATCACACTGCTGGATGGGGTGCAATGTTCCTGTGGCGACGGAAGCCTCAGGGGTGCCACACTCCCCCACAGCGAATCCCAGCACGTCCTCGGGCTGAAAAAAAACCCAACAAGAACAGTGGAAAGAAATTGCAAAATTTTTGTTATGCTTGCATAAACAGTAAAACTTTTCTTCCCTTTATGGGAGGCATATTTTTGTTGAACGTTGCAAAAATTAAAACTAATAAAACTTTAGAGTCTTTTTAAGCTAGAGCAGACCAGCCACATTATGTCCAGTGGCCTGGTTCCACATCAACATACTTCACATATAAACACATGTAACTGCGGACCACTTTAAAGTCCAGTGGCCCGGTAACACATAGACATTCACCGGCGACCACATTCCAGTCCAGTGGCCCGGTACACCAACAAGGGGGGTGACATCTTCGAAAAGCACTAGGGGCAGGACAGTCAGGATAGGTGACGTCTTCAAAAAGAACATAGGGGCAGAACAGAAGGGAAAATCTTCAGAATATAACGGGGGGGGCAACGTACAGGGTCTATTTACAGTTCAGCTTCCTCTTTCTTCACATCTCTGTGCTAGGGTCCCGACTTGGCAGGGCCCTGGGCATCATATAGGCCATAGAGATCCGGGTCTGCGTCTCCTGCGTGGATGTAGTAGGCCTGCTGCAAGGTGCTGCGGCCTGGGCCTGTTCTGTGGTTGTGCTGCTGACTTGCATAGGGTTACGGGCTGGCGCGGGGCTGCTGGCTTGCAGAGAGTTACTGGGAGTACGGCGCCACTCTGGCTCCTCCAGTGATGTTTCCTCCCTCAGGATGTGCACGCTCAAAGCATCCCAGCCACGGCTCCCCATCAGCCTGGTGTATTCCACCATGTCGCCAGGCTTAACATCGCGCCCTGGGTGGCCTCTGGTCAGATGCTCCTCGATGTCGTGGCAGGCAACAAACACGTCTTTGCCCAGACCGGGCTCTCGGATAAAGCCCCAGCCGCCTTCCTGCCTGAAGTCGATGACCTGGCCCCTTCTCACTTGACCCTGGGATCCTTTCCGGGCCTTCCGGATCTGTGCTTTGGAGGCCAGGTTGAACGCCTCCACTGCCCTCCGTTTCTTTTCCCGGAGCTTCCGTTCCTGCTGGAACAGCTCCACTTGGCGAGCGCAGGCGAGCTCCGTTGCAAGCGGGGTTGCGGCCGGGCACAGGGGACGGGCCAGTCCCAGGTCGCGGACCGGAGCGGCATCCCAATTCACCCCAGGTGAGTATGCATTCAGCAGGTCTGTAGGAGGGCTTGGCAAGGGGCCCACCAGATCATCGGGACCCGCTGGGGTCAGGGAGCGTTCTGCGCTGCCGGGGGCTGCCGGGGGCTGCCGGGCCTGCTGTGGCCTTGCTGCGTTCAGCGGACGCCTCCTGCAAGCCTGCAGGAGGGCTGGGCGGTGGCGCTACATAGTGCCCTGGGTCTGGACGGACAGGGGCGGCGTACAGCTTACCCGGGTGCTCTACGATGGCCTGCTCACAGTGGCCCACAACCTCGGGTGCCGCTCCTCCTCGGCACTCGCCCCTCCAGCTTCATGCTCGATCCGCTTCTCCTCCTTCGCTTTCACTTCACTCAGCCTCCGGGTGAGCAGCTCCACTTCCTCGCGGAGCAGGTCTAGCAGGGGATCCATCTGTCGGCTCCCTGGGGTGCTCGGCTGCAGATGCTCGGCCATGCTTTCTGCCTGGTTTTTGCTTGCTGCTGCTCTGGCTGGATGCTCGACCACGCCACTCAGCTGCACCCTTTTCCCTCTTGGAGGCGGGGCCGGGGGTTGCACCAGCGCTTGGCGCCAGACTGGCACCCAGCCCATCACAGCCGGCACCGCTCCGCTCACAATCCAGTACATCTTCTTGGCCTGCTGGTCTGGCATTTAGACTTGTTCTGCCAGCCAGCCAGCTTCTCTAGGTGCCATCTCTCTCTCCTCTGCTCTGCATAGCGGGCACTGCTTCGCGCTTCTTTCACAAGACCAAGGGGGCGGGGCCTCTTTTTGCGCCCTTTCATCAGGCACTCCCCCCTTCTTCCCGCGCTTTGCAAGCAATAATGGCGGCGGTTCCCACAGTAAAACAGTCTGTTGGCACAATTCACATACAAAGTTCGTTCAGGCGCACAGTACCCGGTGGAACCGGGCATGTAATCCTGTTCGTGACGCCAAAGTTGACCCGCCCACCCCAGGGCTATGGGACACCCGGTGCCGGGCCGGACTAGTCCGGGGGTCGTCAGTGGTGGCTGGGCCCGACTCCGTACCCTGGTGGGGTCAATTAAGATGGCTTCAGTGGGGGTGATTAAAGTTTATAATTCGTGACGCCACCTGTGGTTTGCGGCTATTACGCCGCCGCTGCTATATGAGGCCTCCGGGGTGATGGAACGGCAGCAATGGTGGTACTGATCCCCACAGGTGGAGCGGTGCCCCGGGGCCACAGCTGGTGCTTGTAAGTGTCTATGCAGTGATGAAATAGTGTAGGCGGAATAACGGAGACAACACCAGGGGGTGCAATTTCAAGATGTTTACTCACTGGTCCTGGGCTGCAGCACACTGGTGACTTCAGACTGCTGGAACCCCCTGTCAGGGACCTCCGCCGATCCTGGGTAGCTCCTGGAGTGAAAGCCGGTGCACCCCTCTATGTGTTCCTTTTCTCAGCAGTCTCCTTAAGCCTTGCCCTTGTTGGCTGAACCTGGCTCGGCCTCCACTACAGCCTCCGGGCCAGGGGCTCGCCTGTCGGTTATTTGCCCCCTTTCCAAAGGTTCTGATGTGGGCTGTGGCCTGGGGAGCTTGCAGCTTTCCCTGGGCTTCGGTTTTTACTGTTGGATAAGATTTTTCCTCCTCCGGTTTCTAGGGACCGTCCCCTGTTTGTAGCTTGATCCCTCCACCTATATTCATGTGGAACAGGCCACGAGCCTAAAAGCTATCTGTGGCCCTGGAGTCCCTTCTTTTCTCTGCTTGGTGTCACCTGGACCCTCTAAGTCCCAGGGTCTTCACCAGGAAGCGTCACTTTCTTCTCTTGCTCCTGGCTGACTAGAGCACTACTCTTCTTTCTCTTCTGCCTCCTGCAGACTGTCTGTCTCCTCTGCCTCCCGCAGAGCCCTTCTCTCTCACTCCCTAAACTTGACCTTCCTTCTCTCCTCTACACTCGGCTGGCTCCTCCCACCCACCCAGTTGCTAAGCTACCACCCTACGGGAACAGGGATGGGTCTTACGGCCCCTCCCAGCATGCAGCATGGGAGGGTTGCTGCCACTGTCCCTGGTCCCTGTGTGTACCTAACAATGGGTGTAGTGTGAATTTGCCTGTGCATCGGCGTTCACCCCTTTCCTTACCCAGAATGGGACATCCTACCGCTGGATGGGGTGCAATGTTCCTGTGGCGACGGAAGCCTCAGGGGCGCCATATTCTCATCTTTCGTTTTTTATATTTTTCCTTCTTTTTCGATTAGAAAGGGCTGTAACATACATTATATTGGTGTCTGTCTCACACCTCTTTTATTGGGACATATTTGACAGCACTTTAAAAGGTCAGCTACAATGTTCCCGTTGGGATCTTGACCTTGCCCTCCTCCTCCTCCACCAGCACCACCGGCTCCAGTGGCCCTCTAAGGGCCACTGGCTGTCCTCAAATCTCAGACTTCTTAGGGCTCTCAGGTGGGCCCTGTAACATACATTGGGGAGGGATGGCAGTCATTTGTAGTTTTCTGTGTCCCCTATATCATTAGTGTGAAAGTTGGAATACGTACTCCATAACACTTTACAGTGCTATTGCCAATGTGGCTATTTGGGTGTTGGCCTTGCCAGCCTCCTCCTCCTCCACCAACACCACCGGCCCTCTATTCAAATTATTCAAAAATGTATGTTGTAAGTGGGTAATCAGAAATATTCCAGAAATGTCCCAGAAGTGACCAGAAGGTGACCGTTACCTCTATTACTGTGTGTCTGGCGCTTGCATTTTTCCCCTACACTTTTTCATATTCCCACATGTAAACCCTAAACTCACCATGTTCACCTATGCCCTCACAGTCTTTGCTCCACTCCTCCTCACTCTCCTTCGCTATCCCCAAACGCCAGCACTCGCCAAACAAATATTCATCTCCCCTTCCCTTTTACCTCCCCACCTGTCCTCATCTGCTGACCTGCTCCTAAATCTCAGATCTCTCCTAATAGCACGCAGACCATGCCGTCCACTCTCCTTCTCCCACCTGCTCTCCCTTTATCTACTTCTCCTCACTGATGGTGACATATCTCCCAATCCTGGACCCCCCCAGATGGGACACTCCTCTCTACCACCCCCCTATCGCTCCACACTTATTAGTAACTACCGCAACCTCTCCAATATAAAACCCATTCCCCTCTCACCCACTCCGCCGCCCACTCTCTCTGGAGCGCTGTGGAATGCCCGTTCGGTCTGTAACAAACTGCACATCATTCACAACCTCTTTACCTCTAGCAACCTATCCTTTCTGGGCATCACTGAAACATGGCTGACACCATCCAACACTGCCTCCCCTGCTGCACTATGCTACGGTGGCCTTCACTTCACCCACACTCCTCGCCCTGGCAATAGACAGGGTGGAGGAGTGGGCCTCCTTCTTTCTAACAACTGCAGCTTTAATCCAATCCCACCTCTACCCTCCCTTGTCCTGCCTTCCTTTGAAGTGCACTCTGTCCGCATCTATTTTCCTTCCAACCTCCAAGTGGCCGTCATAAACAGACCCCCAGGCCCTACCACTTCCTTTATTGACCAGTTCTCTGCCTGGCTTCTACACTTTCTCTCTGCTGACATTCCCACTATCATCATGGGTGACTTCAACATCCCCACTGACACCCGCCAGTCAGAAGCCTCCAAACTACTCTCCCTTGCTTCATCTTTTGGTCTATCTCAGTGGTCCACCTTTGCCACCCATAAAGATGGACACACATTAGACCTTATCTTCACCCGTCTCTGCTCTCTATCTAACCTCCCTACCTCCCCTCTCCCCTTATCTGACCACCATCTATTGACCTTCTCTGCTCTGTCCTCCTCACCTGCCCCTCCTGTCCAGCACGTATCACACCCCCGCAGAAACCTTGCACACATCAACATACACACCCTTTCTGACTCTATCCTACCACTGTCCTCCATATCTTCAGTCCACGACACAAACCCTGCCACCACTTTCTACAACACCACTCTCACATCAGCTATTGATTCAGTTGCTCCTCTTGTGCATGGCAGAGTGAGACAAAATAGACAGCCCTGGCACAACAGCCTCACTAAAAAACTGCGGCAAGTGTCTAGGGCTGCAGAGCGGCGCTGGAAGAAAACGCACTCCCAGGAAGACTTCACCACAATCAAAAATGCAATTCACACATTTCGCTTGGCCCTTACCTCGGCTAAACAGGAATACTTCAGAAACCTCATATCCTCTTTAACACACAACCCCAAACAGTTATTCAATACTTTCAACTCCCTCCTTTGCCCACCACTGCCCCCTCCAACCTCCTTCATTTCCGCAGAAGAATTTGCCACATATTTCAAAGAAAAGATCGACCAAACCAGACAAGTGTTTTCTGCTCAACCACCACAACCCCTTCATATAACAGACCACTGCTCCTCCCCCATAAACTTCCTCTCCACTATCACCGAAGAAGAGCTTGCACATCTTCTCTCAAAAGCGCACCTCACCACCTGCGCACTTGATCCCATCCCATCCCACCTCCTCCCCAACCTCACCACTATCCTAATTCCAGCCTTAACCCATCTCTTCAACCTATCTTTAACAACTGGTACCTTCCCTTCTGCCTTTAAACATGCAACAGTCACACCCATCCTAAAGAAACCTTCCCTCGACCCAACCTCTGCTGCCAGCTATTGCCCCATATCGCTACTCCCATTCGCCTCAAAACTCCTGGAACAGCATGTCCATGCTGAAATTTCCTCCCACCTCTCCTCTAACTTTCACTTTGACAACCTACAGTCCGGCTTCCGTCCACATCATTCCACTGAAACTGCCCTGACTAATATCACAAATGACTTACTTACTGCCAAAGCTAACAACCACTTCTCTATACTCCTACTTCTAGACCTGTCCTCAGCTTTTGACACTGTTGACCACTCCCTCCTACTACAGATCCTCTCTTCCCTTGGTGTCAGAAACCTCGCCCTCTCTTGGATCTCTTCATACCTCTCCAACCGCACTTTTAGTGTCTCCCACTCCCACACAACCTCTTCATCCCGTCCTCTCTCTGTTGGTGTCCCTCAAGGCTCTGTCCTGGGACCATTACTTTTTTCTATCTATACATTTGGCCTGGGACAACTCATAAAGTCCCATGGCTTCCAGTACCACCTATATGCCGATGACACTCAGATCTACCTCTCTGGCCCAGATGTCACATCTCTGCTGTCCAGAATCCCACAGTGCCTATATGCTATATCTTCCTTCTTCTCCTCTCGCTTCCTAAAGCTCAATGTGGCCAAAACTGAACTGATCATCTTTCCTCCATCTCACCTACACTCTCTACCTGATCTATCTATTACAATAAATAACATCACGCTCTCCCCAGCACCCAAAGTTCGGTGCCTCGGAGTGACCTTTGACTCTGCCTTGTCCTTCATACCACACATTCAATCCCTCACCACCTCCTGTCGTCTTCAACTCAAAAATATTTCCAGAATCCGTCCCTTCATCAATTCTCAATCTACAAAAATGCTAGTGCATGCCCTCATAATCTCCCGCCTCGACTACTGTAACATCCTCCTCTGTGGTCTCCCTGCTAACACGCTCGCCCCTCTCCAGTCCATCCTTAATGCTGCTGCCCGACTGATCCACCTCTCTCCTCAATACCACCCTGCTTCTCCTCTCTGCATGTCCTTTCACTGGCTCCCAATCTTCCATCGTATCCAATTCAAACTACTAATACTGACTTACAAAGCCATCCACAAATTGTCTCCTCCATATGTCTCTGAACTAATCTCTCGCTACACTCCAAAACATAATCTCCGGTCCTCCCAAGATCTCCTTCTCTCCTCCTCTCTCATTCGCTCCTCATGCAATCGCCTCCAAGACTTCTCCCGAACATCCCCAGTCTTCTGGAACTCGCTGCCTCAACACGTCAGATTATCTACTACACTTGCAAACTTTAAACGGAACCTAAAGACTCATCTGTTCAGAAATGCCTATAACCTTCAATGACCTCACTGCTTCACCACCGTGCGGAGCTGCCACCCCACCACCGTGCGGAGCTGCCGCCGCACCTACACCCCACCTACTGTCTCTTCCCCATAATCCTATAGAATGTAAGCCCGCAAGGGTAGGGTCCTCTTCCCTCTGTACTAGTCTGTCTACTGTAACTTGTATATGTATTCTGTATGTAACCCCCTTCTCATGTACAGCACCATGGAATTAATGGTGCGCTATAAATAAATAATAATAATAATGTTTTATGGACAAACGAACGCCACGCTGGGACATCGAAGCTGATGTCGTTGATGATGATTGCATCTGACCAAAAACAGGTTGGGAGCAGGAGGCATCATCGCCTGCTGCCTAGACTGAAGTTTGTGAAGCATGCAGCACCGTGGAAGTGGCAGTTGTTTCACTCTGGAACTCAGGCTTTATTCCAAGGATTTAAAAAAATTAATTTTCCCCAGGGGGGAATGGTTCAAAGACCATGTAGCACAGCATCAGAAGTAACTCCCAACAGCTTATTTAAAAAAAATTGGTAGAATAAGCAACAGGGCATAACCTGCCAAAGAGTTTAATACATTCTGTTTCTCTGGGGTGCAGTGGTTCAGACACCATGTAGCTAAGCATCACAAGGTACTCCCAACAGCTCCCAACAGCTTATGTAAATAAAAGAAAGGTAGCTTAAGCAACAGAGCATAACATGTAAATTTTCTCACACCGCCAAAAGGTTGCAGAAAGCCTCTGTTCCCACAAGCCGATATGGCAAAATCTCAAGGGCTATCAATCGTGCAATGTGTGCAGTTATAGTTTCTGCCCTTGGGTGCATAACGGGGTATTTTCGTTTCTTTTTGAAGGTCTGTGTGTATGGACAACTGAACGGAATGCTGGGACACTGAAGCTGATGTCGTTGATGATTGTGTTTGGCCAGCATCAGGTTGGGAGAAGGAGGCATCAGCGTCACCTTCTTGCACAACAGTTTGGGAAGCAGGCAGCCCAGGGGAAGTGGCAGTTGATTCCCTCTGGAACTCAGGCTTTATTCCACTAGCTAACACCGAGGATTTAAAAAAAAAACAAAAAAACAAAACGGTTTCCCCAGGGGGAAATGGTTCAGACACTATGGAGCACTGCGTCAGAAGGTACTCCCAACAGTTTTTTTTTTTTAAAATGGTAGGATTTGCAACAGGGCATAACATGCCAAGAGGTTTAATACATTCTGTTCCGCTAGGGTGTAGTGGTTCAGACACCATGTAGCTAAGCATCACAAGGTATTCCCAACAGCTCCCAACACCTTATTTAAAAAAAAAAAAAATGGTAGGATAAGAAACAGGGCATAACATGCCAAGGAGTTTAATACATTCAGTTTCCCCAGGGAATAATGGTTCAGACACTATGGAGCACTGCATCAGTAGGTACTCCCAATAGCTTTTTTTAAACAAAAATTGGTAGAATAAGCAACAGGGCATAACATGCCAAGACATTTAATGCATTCTGTTCCCTATTGTGCAGTGGTTCAGACACCATGTAGCTAAGCATCACAAGGTACTCCCAACAGCTCCCAACAGCTTTTTAAAAAAAAATATGGTAGAATAAGCAACAGGGTGTCAGGGCCAGGTGGACGGGCAGACCCAGGAGGTGGATCCACTGGGCCGAACTCCTAGATGGTGGTAAGGGGTCCGGTAGCTGGAGCACTATAGGCAGCAGAACAGTCCGTGCACACGAGTATAACGGAGAAGTCCCTGGGACCACGGAGTCACTGATGGTAGTCCGGGTGACGCAGCTCAGGTTCGGAAGCCGAGAAGATGTCAGGCGGGGTCCGGAACCTTTGGAGCGAGATGACGGGTCACCGCAGGGATCCGAGATGGTACGGACTGTCAGGATGGCAGATGGACAGCGTTCGGGGTTCGGGATTCGGCAGGACCGGATGGCGAGGCAGGCACGGCTCTACAAGAGAGATAGGTGAGTATATCATAGAGACACCAGGAGACCTGACTCCTAGCTTAAGAAACACGAAGATCAGGCCCCGCCCCCTTGAACATTAAACCCCTTTATACCCTGTACCTGTTTGCATCATTTCCTGTTAATGGACGCTGGGCCTTTACGAAAGGGTCAATGACCGCGCGCGCGCCCTAATGCGCATGCGCGCGGCCCGAGTGCCAGAAGCCAGAGCAGGAAGCTGCGAGGAGGAAGCAGCAGGGCCGGGCTGGGGCTGAGAAGCCGACGGGCGCCGGGAGCGGGGACCAGGACGCCGGGGACGCGCCGGCAATGGATGCTGGAGAGCGGGGAGCGGCGGTGACCGGACCGAGGAACCGGGAAGCGAGGCAGGGGAGCCGGGGAGCGTGACAGGTGAGCCGGAGGGCAGCGCAGGGGACCCGGGGAGCATGACACAGGGCATAACATGCCAAGAAGTTTAATACATTCTGTTTTCCTAGGGTGTAGTGGCTCAGACACCATGTAGCTAAGCATCACAAGGTACTTCCAACAGCTCCCAACAGCTTTTTTAAAAAAATGGCAGAATAAGCAACAGGGCATAACATGCCAAGAAGTTTAATGCATTCTGTTTTCCTAGGGTGTAGTGGCTCAGACACCATGTAGCTAAGCATCACAAGGTACTCCCAACAGCTCCCAACAGCTTTTTTTAAAAAAATTGGTAGAATAAGCAACAGGGCATAACATGCTAAGGAGTTTAATACATTCATTTTCCGCAGAGGATAATGGTTCAGACACCATATAGCTAAGCATCCCAAGGTACTCCCAACAGCTCCCAACAGCTTATTTTAAAGAAATTGGTTGGATAAGCAACAGGGCATAACATGCGAAGAAGTTTAATACATTCAGTGTCCCCAGGGGATAATGGTTCAGACTCTATGGAGCACTGCATCAATAGGTACTCCCAACAGCTTTTTTTAAAAAAATAAAAAATTGGTAGGATTTGCAACAGGGCATAACATGCCAAGAAGTTTAATAAATTCAGTTCCCCTAGGGTGTAGTGGTTCAGACATCATGTAGCAAAGCATCAGAAGGTACTCCCAACAGCTCCCAAGAGCTTATTTTAAAAAAAATTGGTAGGATAAGCAACAGGGAATAACATGCCAAGGAGCTAAAAAAAAATGCTGGTTTTGCAGGGGGCCATGTGTAACACACTGTGGATCACAGCATCAAGAAATAACACAAATAGAGACTGCCTGATCAATTGTTCTAGACAGTGTAGCCTCGACAGTGCTTGTGCCAGTGCATAATGTACAAAGGCTTGAAAATATTGCCCTGGGTGATTGAGCCAAACAATTACATCGCAGCAGCATAACAAGTTAGATTAGTCATGCGGTGTCATTAGATGATAGAAGACAAAATAGTCTTGAATGAGAAACAATGGAACGTATTTGAACTTAAGAAATCCAAATTTTGGGGCTACACTTAATATTGCGTATTGTTAACAGGCGGCCTGAGATACTCTGGGGCAATCCATCTATGGTTCATTTTGATCATCGTCAAACTGTCTGCACTTTCCGTGGATAGTCGTGTGCGACTATCTGTTATTATTGACCCCGCTGAGCTGAAAACACTTTCAGACAACACACTCGCAGCAGGGCAAGCTAGCACTTCCAAAGCGTATAACGCGAGGTCTGGCCAAGTGTTGAGCTTGGAAATCCAATAGTTAAAGGGAACAGTAGACTCTGAAAGCACGCTGATACGGTCACCTACATAGTCCCTCACCATCTTACTTAACTGTTCCCTCTTTGTCATTGTTCCCCCAACCGGTATATGATTCGCAGTTGACGGTTTGTGGAAAATGGACTAGTTTTGGCACATTAGGCTCCCGCCTGTGCTGCACTTACTATGCGTAGCCCTCTCTTGTAATCCTGTTGCGTGAGATGACATGCTACCTCTGACGCAAGCATGATCTGAGGGTAATCGTTTCATCAACTGCTCCACTACAGCCCTCTTGAATGTTTTCGTAGTACAATTCTTATTTGCCTCCACAAGTAGCGAAGCAAAGTTGTCTTTGTAGCGTGGGTCAAGGAAGGTACATAACCAGTATTTGGTGTCTGCCAAAATGTGGACTAGCCGACAGTCATGAGAAAGGCAGTGTGACATGAACTGTGCCATATGTCCCAGAGTCTGAACTGGAAACCTTTGTGTGTCACTGATAAGAATACATTCTGTCTCCCTAAACCTCCTCTCCTCCTCAGTCTCTGTCTCCTCCTGCTCCTCCTCAGGCCATCCGTGCTGGTCAGCCCTGAAGCTTGGGTTGTCAATCCCTTGGTTACTAACTTCAAAGCATTCCTGTTCTTCATCATCCTCCTCATCCTCATCCTCATGATGCTGACCAAAGGTGGCCTGAGGTTGTTGGCCGAGGTTGTGTGGATTACTAGCTACCATTGTGAAGTCTGGATCCACAGACAACTCATGGATCCTGGCCCACGTATGATAGGTTGAATTTCATCTCATAGGGAGGTCACATATTAGTCTGTGACGAGGCAAGTGTAAGCACTGCTGCAGCACTGCCAGGCCAGAAAAAGAGGGAGATGACTTGTGGAAATGTGCGCTAATACGTCGTACCTTGGTAAATAGGTCTGGTATCCCAGAGTATTTCTTCATAAAGTGCTGAACTACTAAATTTATAACGTGGGCCATACAAGGAACATGTACAAGCTTTCCAAGCTTTAAATCCGCCACCAGATTACGACCATTATCGCACACTACCATTCCTAGATGGAGGTCCAATGGCTCAAGCCTCTCATCTGTCTGCTTTGTTATCGCTTTCAAAAGCTCAGGTGCTGTGTGCGATTTGTCACTGATACAGATGAGCTTCAGTAGAGTGTGTTGCAGCTTAGCAGAGGCAGTGCTGCAGAGATCCCAGCTGGGGAATGATGTCGACGGTTGGACATCAGCGGATGTTGAGGATGCACAGGAACCAAATGAAGAGTAGGAGGAGGAGGGAGATGTTGCTGTGTAGGAGGCTAATGAAACTGTGATTGAAGTGGGCCCCGCTATTCTGGGTGTGGGAACTATATGGGATGTTGCCGGCCCAGACTCTGTACCAGCCGCCACCAGGTTCACCCAGTGTGCTGTCAGTGACATGTGGCGTCCCTGACCACTTACGCTTGTCTACGTGTCTGTGGTTAAGTGGACCTTCCCTGTTACGGCGTTGGTGAGAGCCCATTTGATGTTTACAGACACGTGATTGTAGACAGCGGGGACGGCACAACGAGAAAATAGTGGCGGCTAGGCACAGAGTACCAATGTTCTAACACCACCAAAAGGTCACAGAAAGCCTCTGTTCCCACAAGCCGATACGGCAACATCTCAAGGGCTATCAATCGTGCAATGTGGGCAGTTATGGTTTCTGCCCTTGGGTGTGTAACGGGGTATTTTCGCTTCTTTTCGAAGGTCTGTGGTAAGGACAACTTAACGGAACGCTGGGTCATCGAAGCTTCTGTCGTTGATGATTGAGTTTGGCCAACATCAGGTTGGGAGAAGGAGGCATCAGCGCCACCTTCTTGCACAACATTTTGGGAAGCAGGCAGCCCAGGGGAAGTGGCAGAGTTTTGAGTCTGTAAATTGTGTTTTTCACCTAGAGCTAACAACCACCTAGTGGTGTGCTTGGCTAACATATCGTTTCTCATGCTGGAGGTGACCAAGCTGGAAGTATTTTTGCCTCTGCTAAGCTTGGTCTGACAGTTTTGACAAATGGCAACAGTTTGGTCCGAAGGACTCTTGGGA
This sequence comes from Anomaloglossus baeobatrachus, assembly GCF_048569485.1. NCBI lineage: Eukaryota > Metazoa > Chordata > Amphibia > Anura > Aromobatidae > Anomaloglossus > Anomaloglossus baeobatrachus. Next base: position 318,697,199 of record NC_134358.1, on the reverse strand, counting down.
AAAAACTCCCACACAATCGCACCACAGACTCTTGGACTCTGAGATGGCACAGGTGTAGGTGTCATGTGCACAGTTGATTGACCTCTGGCAGTGGTCAAAACTCTATGTCTTACAGCTTTTTTACGGATTATGGGCACATGCTCCTCTGCACTGCTGCTCTCACAATCCATGCCACCCGTCCATGTTGCATCAGTCACCTCATCATCGACCAGGTCGTCTTCAAATTCCTGAAGGTCAATATCATCGGGAATGGAGGTTTCAGGCTGACCTGAGGGCAACTGTGTCTCATCATCCTCCAACACTTCCACCTGATTGCCCAGCATGTCACAGCCAACAACATGGCTTTCTGGCCTTGGGTGTTCAAAGATCTGTGCATCACTGCACACCAGGGCATCACCTGCGTTGGTGGTGTTGTGCGGTGAGAGGCAAGAAAGGTCAAAGGGTCCTGTAAACAGTTACTCAGAGTAACCTGCTTTGGTGTCATATGTTTCCTTAGACTTTGGCTCGATCCTTCTTTGGCTCGATAACACTGCTTGGGCGACCAGCAGTGTCACTACTACCTCGTCCACTGCCCTTACCCCCTCTTTTTCCCATTTTTTTGGTTTGATTTTTGAAGGTGAATACTTTAACGTGACCTTTTCTACATGCAATGGAACAACACTTATGCTGGGTTGTTAAACTTGTGTTAATAGTTTCTCACGATAGCTGTTTCTGTAAGTCTAAAAACCAAAAGTTACCTATATTGGACAAACTACCACTTGGAGGAGTCGACAAAGATGTTGTGAATGTCTTTCAGCCCAAAAAGAAAACAGGGTTTGACAACACATTTATTTTAGTATTGGTTGTCACCTTGTTAGGTTGTGCGCCCTCGCACAACCTCGGTGATGGGTGTGTAAATCCTCTGGAGGATGAGGGGCTGTCTCGGCTGGCGTTATCCGATGCTAGGCTGGGTGGACCTGGAGGGATGTCCGCTGGTGGTTCCTGGTTCACCGACTCCTGAAATCCTGGAACTTCTTGCGGCACTGCGTCCTCCCGCTGGGGTATTCAGTGAATGAATGAAATCTATTGCTTTCAGCAGCTCTATACTGGAATCCCTTAAGGGAGTGAGCATATGTGGAAAGTAAAAACCGGTCTTTTGAGCGCTAGTAATAGATCTATTAGTCTTTAGTTTTCTTTGATTTAATAAAGCTTTATTCGTGACAGAATATAATAAAGCCCTTGTGTTCACAACGCGTTTCAGCAAGATCCACTTACCATCCTCAGGTGGCAAGTGGATCTTGCTGAAACGCGTTGAGAAAACAAGAGCTTTATTATATTCTGTCACGAATAAAGCTTTATTAAATCCAAGAAAACTAAAGACTAATAGTGATGAGCGAGTACTAAAAAGCTCGGGTGCTCGAGGCTCGGGCCGAGCATCCCAAGATACTCGTGTACTCGGCCCGAGCACCGAGCCCAATGTTATCCTATGGGAGACCCGAGTATTTTTCTGAAATGACCCCCGGCAGCATGTAGAAACCCTAAAAATGTCACAAAAGTCTCAGAAGAGTGCTCAAATGACATGGCAACAGCATGGGGAAGACCCCTTGAAGCATTTATCACTCAAAAGTCACAGCTGTGAACAATTTTGTCCGCGTTTTACGCCATTTTTACGGACTCACCAGAAAACCTTCCAAAATGACACCAAAATGAATTTTCATGGCGGAAATGTTAAGGGCACATACCCAATAGTGAGATAGAGAGCTGCTGTATGTTACTTTTGGAGATTACATGAAAGATTTTACGTGTAAACATTGTGTGGCACTTTGATGTCCCTGAGAAGAGACGTACATGAAAGCCTCTTGAGTCTAATGTGCCCAATTTGAGGAAGTGGGTCTATTGTAATATAGCCCTTGGCAGGGCAGCCAAAAATTGGGAGGCTCCACATTGTCCCTGGATAGAGACGTGCATGAGGGCTTGTAACCCTGAAGTGCCCATTGTAAGGAAGTGGGTCTATTGTAGTATAGCCCTTAGGCAGGGCAGCCAAAAATTGTGAGGCTCCACATTGTCCCTGGATAGAGACGTGCATGAGGGCCTGTAAACCTGAAGTGTCCATTGTCAGGAAGTGGGTCTATTGTAGTATAGCCCTTAGGCAGGGCAGCCAAAAATTGTGAGGCTCCCCATTGTCCCTGGATAGAGACGTGCATGAGGGCCTGTAAACCTGAAGTGTCCATTGGAAGGAAATGGGTCTATTGTAGTATAGCCCTTAGGCAGGGCAGCCAAAAATTGGGAGGCTCCACATTGTCCCTGGATAGAGATGTGCATGAGGGCCTGTAAACCTGAAGTGTCCATTGTCAGGAAGTGTGTCTATTGTAGTATAGCCCTTAGGCAGGGCAGCCAAAAATTGGGAGGCTCCACATTGTCCCTGGATAGAGACGTGCATGAGGGCCTCAAAACATTGTTCCCATTGCAAAGGAGCGGGTCTCCTGTAGTTGTAATGTCCATTCTGAAAGAATGGGTGAAAAAATTTACCACTGGGGGTATACCTGAAACAAAGGCCTAACTATTGTAACGGTCATCATGGTGGCGCATAAGGAGAAGGAGGAGCAGTCCAGCGATTATCCAAAGTCCAGAAGTGTGTACCCATGGGTGAGTGGAGGTACATGGTAAATTCCCGTTACAAACTTTAAATTCCGCTCTCATTTGCTGGTGGTGTGGTGAAGTCTGGCCCAATCCAACCCTTGTTCATCTTGATCAGAGTCAGCCTGTCAGCATTTTCAGTTGACAGGCGGGTGCGTTTATCTGTAATGATTCCACCTGCGGCACTAAAAACACGCTCTGACAAAACGCTAGCGGCAGGGCAGGCCAGGACTTCCAAGGCGTAGAGAGCCAATTCATGCCACGTGTCCACCTTGGATACCCAATAATTGTAAGGCACAGAGGAATGTCGGAGTACAGTTGTTTGATCTGCAAGGTACTCCTTGAGCATCTGGGCAAACTTAGGATTTCTTGTGGCACTACCCCGCACCTCAGGGGCTGTGGTACGTGAGGGGCTGAGAAAACTGTCCCACATCTTAAAGACTGTTCCCCTACCTCTGGCGGAATGGACTTGTGCCCCTCTCGGCTGTACGCCTTGGTTGTCCACTGATTCCTGACCTATGCCGCTAGCGTTTTGTGAGGGGAATGCTTTGCCTACTTCCGTGACTATGGCCTTCCGGAACTGCTGCATTTTGGCTGACCTCTCCGCCTCGGGAATAAGAGACATAAAGTTCTCCTTGTAGCGTGGGTCTAACAGTGTTACCAACCAGTAATGATTGTCGGCCAAGATGTTCTTAACGCGAGGGTCACGAGACAGGCAGCTTACCATAAAGTCAGCCATGTGCGCCAGACTCTTAACAGCCAGTACTTCAGTATCCTGACCAACACGATGACTGAACATGCTGTCCTCCTCCTCCTCCTCCTCCTCCTCATCTACCCTGTCCTCTGGCCAGCCACACTGAACCGAGGATATGACTGGTGTGCATGTCATATCCTCAATTTGGCCGGAGAGTTGCTCCATGTCTTCATCCTCCTCCTCGTCATAGTCCTCCACTGCACGTTGTGATGAGACGAGGCTGGGCTGTGTGTTATCACCCACACCCACTACTGTTTCTTGCTCCAACTCATCGCGCTCCGCCTGCAATGCATCATGTTTGTTTTTGAGCAGAGACCGTTTTAGAAGGCAGAGAAGCGGTATGGTGATGCTAATAATGGCGTCATCACCACTCACCATCTTGGTGGAGTCCTCAAAGTTTTGGAGGATGGTACATAGGTCGAACATCCATCTCCACTCCTCAGGTGTTATGTGTGGAGTTTGACCCATTTCCCGACGGCTTAGGTGATGCAGGTACTCAACAACTGCCCTCTTCTGCTAACATATCCTGACCAACATGTGCAGAGTTGAATTCCAACGCGTGGGGACATCACACACCAGTCTGTGAGCCGGAAGATGCAAACGGCGCTGAAAGCCAGCAAGGCCGGCTGAAGCAGTAGGTGACTTTCGAAAATGTGCAGACAGGCGGCGAACTTTTACCAGCAGATCAGACAGCTCTGGGTATGACTTTAGAAACCGCTGAACCACGAGGTTGAGCACATGGGCCACGCATGGAACATGTGTCAGCTGGCCTCGCCTCAAAGCCGCCACCAGGTTCCGGCCATTGTCACACACGACCTTTCCTGGCTTTAGGTTCAGAGGTGTGAGACAGTGATCTGCCTGCTGTTTCAGAGCTGTCCACACCTCTTCTGCATTGTGGGGTTTGTCACCTATGCAGATTAGCTTCAGCACAGCCTGTTGCCGCTTCGCCGAGGCAGTGCTGCAGTGCTTCCAGCTTGGGACTGGTGTGGAGGGTAAAGTGGATGAGGATGCGCAGGAGGAGGAGGAGGCTGAAGAGCATGACATTCCGGAGCTGTAGAGTGTGGGTGAAACCCTGACTGAGGTAGGGCCTGCAAACCTTGGTGTGAGAAGGACGTGTTCCGTCCCTCGCTCAGACTGGGTCCCAGCTTCCACAATATTAACCCAGTGTGCCGTCAACGAGATGTAGCGGCCTTGCCCACAAGCACTTGTCCACGTGTCTGTGGTTAGGTGGACTTTGGGTGAAACAGCGTTGTTCAGGGCATGTGTGATGTTTTGTGACAGGTGGTTATGCAATGCGGGGATGGCACACCGGGCGAAATAGTGGCGGCTGGGGACCGAGTAACGTGGGACAGCTGCCGCCATCAGGTCGCGGAATGCTTCTGTCTCCACCAGCCTAAAAGGCAACATTTCCAGCGCAAGCAGTCGCGAAATATTAGCATTTAGAACTGTGGCATGTGGGGCATTGGCAGTGTATTTGCGCCTGCGTTCAAAGGTTTGCTGAATGGATAACTGAACGCTGCGCTGGGACAAGGACGTGCTTGATGATGGTGTTATTTCTGCATAGGCAACTGCAGGTGCAGGACCGGAGGAGGCTTGTTCGCAGGCAGCATGGACAGGGGATTGGCTCGCATGCACAACAAGCGAAGACGTAGCAGTGACATCAGCAAGCACTGCTCCTCGACTCTGTTGTACTTCCCACAAAGTCGGGTGCTTGGCTGACATGTGCCTGATCATGCTGGTGGTGGTCAGGCTGCTAGTTTTGGTACGCCTGCTGATGCTGGCACGGCAGGTGTTGCAAATGGCCTTTTTAGAATCATCTGGTGCCAACTTAAAAAACTGCCAGACTCGGGAAGACCTAACATTTGTACAGGCACCTTGTGTCGTGTTGTTGTTCCGAGGAACAGTTGCCTGACTTCTGCCTGGAGCCACCACCCTGCTTCTTACTGCCTGTTGGGAAGCTACGCCTCCCTCCCCCTGTGCACTGCTGTCCTCGCTCTGCATATCCTCCTGCCAGGTTGGGTCAGTTACTGGATCATCCACCACGTCGTCTTCCTCTTCCGCACCCTGCTCCTCCTCCTGACTTCTTGACAATTGTGTCTCATCATCGTCCACCCCTTGTTGAGACACGTTGCCAACTTCGTGAGAACGTGGCTGCTCAAATATTTGGGCATCTGTACATACGATCTCCTCATGACCCACTTCAACATGAGCTGGCGAGAGGCCAGAATGTGCGAATGGAAACGTGAACATTTCTTCCGAGTGTCCAAGTGTGGGATCAGTAATGTCCGAGGACGTGTACTCAGCCTTGTGGTAGGAAGGAGGATCAGGTTCTGAAATGTGCGGTGCAGTATCACGGCTACTGACACTTGACCGTGTGGAAGACAGAGTGTTTGTGGTGGTGCCAATCTGACTGGAAGCATTATCCGCTATCCAACTAACAACCTGTTGACACTGGTCTTGGTTCAAGAGCGGTGTACTGCTGCGGTCCCCAAGAATTTGGGACAGGACGTGCGAGCGACTAGATGTGGCCCTTTGTTGTGGCGAAATTAGAGCTTGCCCATGACCTCGGCCTCTGCCTGCACCACCATCACGTCCACTTCCTTGTTCGTTGCCAACGCCCTTGCGCATTTTGCAATGCTGTGCTGACGTGTATTCACTAGACTTGTGCGTTATATCCAAGTTTGTGCAAAACGCACACAAGTGCACCTGTACGCTGCCACCAACAGGCACACACGTGCGGTTTTTAAATGCAAGCACGGACGCACTAAGAACCTAACAGGTTTTTAGGAGCGACAATTACTGAGAAGTCTGACACTATCAGACACTGCTGACTGACGTGTATTATACACTAGACTTGTGCGTTATATAATAGTTTGTGCAAAACGTGCACCTGTGCGCTGCCACCGACAGGCACACACGTGCGGTTTTTAAATGCAAGCACGGACGCACTGTGTGCCTGTCGGTGGCAGCGTACAGGTGCACGTTTTGCACAAACTATTATATAACGCACAAGTCTAGTGTATAATACACAATAGTTTGTGCAAAACGTGCACCTGTACGCTGCCACCGACAGGCACACAGTGCGTCCGTGCTTGCATTTAAAAACCGCACGTGTGTGCCTGTCGGTGGCAGCGTACAGGTGCACGTTTTGCACAAACTATTATATAACGCACAAGTCTAGTGTATAATACACGTCAGTCAGCAGTGTCTGATAGTGTCAGACTTCTCAGTAATTGTCGCTCCTAAAAACCTGTTAGGTTCTTAGTGCGTCCGTGCTTGCATTTAAAAACCGCACGTGTGTGCCTGTCGGTGGCAGCGTACAGGTGCACTTGTGTGCGTTTTGCACAAACTTGGATATAACGCACAAGTCTAGTGAATACACGTCAGCACAGCATTGCAAAATGCGCAAGGGCGTTGGCAACGAACAAGGAAGTGGACGTGATGGTGGTTCAGCGTTCAGTTATCCATTCAGCAAACCTTTGAACGCAGGCGCAAATACACTGCCAACGCCCCACATGCCACAGTTCTAAATGCTAACATTTCGCGACTGCTTGCGCTGGAAATGTTGCCTTTTAGGCTGGTGGAGACAGAAGCATTCCGCGACCTGATGGCGGCAGCTGTCCCACGTTACTCGGTCCCCAGCCGCCACTATTTCTCCCGGTGTGCCGTCCCCGCGTTGCATAACCACGTGTCACAAAACATCACACGTGCCCTGAACAACGCTGTTTCACCCAAAGTCCACCTAACCAGACACGTGGTCAAGTGCTTGTGGGCAAGGCCGCTACATCTCGTTGACGGCTCACTGGGTTAATATTGTGGAAGCTGGGACCCAGTCTGAGCGAGGGACGGAACACGTCCTTCCCACACCAAGGTTTGCAGGCTCTAACTCAGTCAGGGTTTCACCCACACTCTACAGCTCCGGAATGTCATGCTCTTCAGCCTCCTCCTCCTCCTGTGCATCCTCATCCACTTTACCCTCCACACCAGTCTCAAGCTGGAAGCACTGCAGCACTGCCTCGGCGAAGCGGCAACAGGCTGTGCTGAAGCTAATCTGCATAGGTGACAAACCCCACAATGCAGAAGAGGTGTGGACAGCTCTGAAACAGCAGGCAGATCACTGTCTCACACCTCTGAACCTAAAGCCAGGAAAGGTCGTGTGTGATAATGGCCGGAACCTGGTGGCGGCTTTGAGGCGAGGCCAGCTGACACATGTTCCTTGCGTGGCCCATGTGCTCAACCTCGTGGTTCAGCGGTTTCTAAAGTCATACCCAGAGCTGTCTGATCTGCTGGTAAAAGTTCGCCGCCTGTCTGCACATTTTCGAAAGTCACCTACTGCTTCAGCCAGCCTTGCCGGCTTTCAGCGCCGTTTGCATCTTCCGGATCACAGACTGGTGTGTGATGTCCCCACGCGTTGGAATTCAACTCTGCACATGTTGGTCAGGATATGTTAGCAGAAGAGGGCAGTTGTTGAGTACCTGCATCACCTAAGCCGTCGGGAAATGGGTCAAACTCCACACATAACACCTGAGGAGTGGAGATGGATGTTCGACCTATGTACCATCCTCCAAAACTTTGAGGACTCCACCAAGATGGTGAGTGGTGATGACGCCATTATTAGCATCACCATACTGCTTCTCTGCCTTCTAAAACGGTCTCTGCTCAAAAACAAACATGATGCATTGCAGGCGGAGCGCGATGAGTTGGAGCAAGAAACAGTAGTGGGTGTGGGTGATAACACACAGCCCAGCCTCGTCTCATCACAACGTGCAGTGGAGGACTATGACGAGGAGGAGGATAAAGACATGGAGCAACTCTCCGGCCAAATTGAGGATATGACATGCACACCAGTCATATCCTAGGTTCAGCGTGGCTGGCCAGAGGACAGGGTAGATGAGGAGGAGGAGGAGGACAGCATGTTCAGTCATCGTGTTGGTCAGGATACTGAAGTACTGGCTGTTAAGAGTCTGGCGCACATGGCTGACTTTATGGTAAGCTGCCTGTCTCGTGACCCTCGCGTTAAGAACATCTTGGCCGACAATCATTACTGGTTGGTAACACTGTTAGACCCACGCTACAAGGAGAACTTTATGTCTCTTATTCCCGAGGCGGAGAGGTCAGCCAAAATGCAGCAGTTCCGGAAGGCCATAGTCACGGAAGTAGGCAAAGCATTCCCCTCACAAAACGCTAGCGGCATAGGTCAGGAATCAGTGGACAACCAAGGCGTACAGCCGAGAGGGGCACAAGTCCAATCCGCCAGAGGTAGGGGAACAGTCTTTAAGATGTGGGACAGTTTTCTCAGCCCCTCACGTACCACAGCCCCTGAGGTGCGGGGTAGTGCCACAAGAAATCCTAAGTTTGCCCAGATGCTCAAGGAGTACCTTGCAGATCGAACAACTGTACTCCGACATTCCTCTGTGCCTTACAATTATTGGGTATCCAAGGTGGACACGTGGCATGAATTGGCTCTCTACGCCTTGGAAGTCCTGGCCTGCCCTGCCGCTAGCGTTTTGTCAGAGCGTGTTTTTAGTGCCGCAGGTGGAATCATTACAGATAAACGCACCCGCCTGTCAACTAAAAATGCTGACAGGCTGACTCTGATCAAGATGAACAAGGGTTGGATTGGGCCAGACTTCACCACACCACCAGCAAATGAGAGCGGAATTTAAAGTTTGTAACGGGAATTTGCCATGTACCTCCACTCACCCATGGGTACACACTTCTGGACTTTGGATAATTGCTGGACTGCTCCTCCTTCTCCTCATGCGCCACCATGATGACCGTTACAATAGTTAGGCCTTTGTTTCAGGTATACCCCCAGTGGTAAATTTTTTCGCCCATTCTTTCAGAATGGACATTACAACGACAGGAGACCCGCTCCTTTGCAATGGGAACAATGTTTTGAGGCCCTCATGCACGTCTCTATCCAGGGACAATGTGGAGCCTCCCAATTTTTGGCTGCCCTGCCTAAGGGCTATACTACAATAGACCCACTTCCTGACAATGGACACTTCAGGTTTACAGGCCCTCATGCACGTCTCTATCCTGGGACAATGTGGAGCCTCCCAATTTTTGGCTGCCCTGCCTAAGGGCTATACTACAATAGACCCACTTCCTCAAAATGGGCACATTAGACTCAAGAGGCCTTCATGTACGTCTCTTCTCAGGGACATCGGAGTGCCACACAATGTTTTCACGTAAAATCTTTCATGTAATCTCCAAAAGTAACATACAGCAGCTCTATCTCACTATTGGGTATGTGCCCTTAACATTTCCGCCATGAAAATTCATTTTGGTGTCATTTTGGAAGGTTTTCTGGTGAGTTCGTAAAAATGGCGTAAAACGCGGACACAATTGTTCACAGCTGTGAATTTTGAGTGATAAATGCTTCAAGGGGTCTTCCCCATGCTGTTGCCATGTCATTTGAGCACTCTTCTGAGACTTTTGTGACATTTTTAGGGTTTCTACATGCTGCCGGGGGTCATTTCAGAAAAATACTCGGATCTCCCATAGGATAACATTGGGCTCGGTGCTCGGGCCGAGTACACGAGTATCTTGGGATGCTCGGCCCGAGCCTCGAGCACCCGAGCTTTTTAGTACTCGCTCATCACTAGTGTTATATAATAGTTTGTGCAAAACGTGCACCTGTACGCTGCCACCGACAGGCACACATGTGCGGTTTTTAAATGCAAGCACTGACGCACTAAGAACCTAACAGGTTTTTAGGAGCGACAATTACTGAGAAGTCTGACACTATCAGACACTGCTGACTGACGTGTATTATACACTAGACTTGTGCGTTATATAATAGTTTGTGCAAAACGTGCACCTGTACGCTGCCACCGACAGGCACACACGTGCGGTTTTTAAATGCAAGCACAGACGCACTAAGAACCTAACAGGTTTTTAGGAGCGACAATTGCTGAGAAGTCTGACACTATCAGGACTGTTTTAGACTGTGTACACCAGCCCCAGATATGATGAAGGCTGGTATACGGTCACCACTAGGAATGGCTATATACCCTGCCTGCCTGCCTGTATACTGCTACAATAGTCCTGACAAGGACTCTTCTGGTCACTAGCCTGTATTCCGACCTGGCTATACCCTGCCTGTATACAGCAACAATAGTCCTGAGAAGGACTCTGCTACTGTACTCCGACCTGGCTATACCCTGCCTGCCTGTATACAACTATAATAGTCCTGAGAAGGACTTCTGGTCACACTGTTTGCAGCCCTGCTACGAAAATAACTATAAAGGGCCGCAAACCTTTCCCTGAAGCAGCAACACTCTCCCTGCACTGACTGTCTGGATGGCTGTGTGCAGAGCCTGAGTACAGCATACCTCCCAACCGTCCCGGATACAGCGGGACAGTCCCTCTTCTGAGCCTTTGATCCCGGGTCCCGCCCGTGAGGCTGTTTATCCCGGGCTCCACCCACCCACTGTAGCCCCGCCTCGCTGTTTCTCCCTTCTATTCATTACAGAGCCGACCGCGCACCTACTCCTGTGACTGCTGCTGAGGTATGAATCACCCCCTGCAGCAGAGCGATCCCCCTGCAGCAGAGCGACCCCCCCTCCCCCAGAGCCGACCCCCCCAGTCCTGGAGCCTGCGTTTCCCTGCAGCTGTTCTCTGACTCCCCGTGTGCGGCTTCTCACTGCTGCAGACACGCGGGGAGTCAGGACGCTGAGGAGACCGTGCAATCAGCACTTCTCTCTCCTGCAGATAGCACTGGCCAGTAATAACCTATGCAGAGTAGGCATCTGCAGGCTTCTATTAGCTTACCGATCAGTGGTCTCCTGCCTGTGGAGCTGCTGGGTCCTAGCTTCCCAACAACTTCAGCTCTGCTTTATCCTGGCTCCCCTACCAGTTAAAGGGAACATGTCAGCAGAAATTTCACAATAAAAGTAATAGATTCCCCTCTCCAGCTCCTGGGCTGCTTCTAGAAAGGTTCCTGTTGTTATTGTGCCCCCTTTGAGACCTACAAAAATACTTTATGAAGTCTTACCTTTTTGTATGCACATGTGTTTTTATGGTCACGGGGGCGGGCTGTCTGGCGTCCGTTATTCCCCCTCCTGCCGCTTTACGCAGTCCCCCATTGCTCATTTACATACACAAGGACGCCTTCCTCATGTAACTGTCCTCCCGAAGTTTTGCGCATGTGAACGCTTTTTCAGGTGATTGCGCAGGCACGAGATTATGGGCGGCGCTGTGATTGTCATCAACAGCGTTAACCAAGTACCCGCCCATAATCTCGTGCCCGCACTTTTCCCTCTGACTCCACCGTTATGCGCAAGTGCTGGCCATATGAACCATGTTACCTATTACCGCTTGCACGAGATTATGGGCGGGTACTTGGATGACTTTGCTGATGACAATCACAGCGCCGCCCATAATCTCGCGCCCACGGTAATAGGTAACATGGTTCATATGGACAGTGCTTGCGCATAACGGTGGAGGCAGAGTGAGAAGCGCGGGCACGAGATTATGGGCAGGTACTTGGATGACGCTGCTGATGACAATCACAGCGCCGCCCATAATCTCGCGCCCATGGTAATAGGTAACGTGGTTCATATGGCCAGTGCTTGCGCATAACGGTGGAGGCAGAGTGAGAAGCGCGGGCACAAGATTATGGGCAGGTACTTGGATGACGCTGCTGATGACAATCACAGCGCCGCCCATAATCTCGCGCCTGCGCAATCACCTCAAAAGCGTTCACACTTTGCACAGTGCTCAGTCCCGCGAGAGTGGCACTGGGCATGCACAAAACTTCAGGAGGACAGTTACATGAGGAAGGCGTCCTCATGTATGGAAATGAGCAATGGGGGACGGCGTACAGCGGCAGGAGGGGGAATAACGGACGCCAGGCAGCCCGCCCCCGTGACCATAAAAACAGATTTGCATACAAAAAGGTAAGACTTCATAAAGTATTTTTTTAGGTCTCAAAGTGGGCACAATAACAACAGGAACCTTTCCAGAATGCAGCCCAGGAGCTGCAGAGGGGAATCTTTTATTTTTTTTGCTAAATTTCTGGTGACAGTTTCCCTTTAAAGGGAACCTATCAGGTGCAATCTGCACTCAGAGCCAGGAGCAGTTCTGGGTGTATATTGCTAATCCCTCCCTAACTGTCCCTGTATACACCAGCATAGATAAAGGCATCTATAGAAAAAGTATTTTTAAAGAGCTTATATCTTATGCTAATTAGCGCGGGGACTAGTCCCAAGGGCGTTACTTCACTTGGCTAGTCGGCTCACATAGCATATTAGTACTCACACAGGGGCGTAATAACATGCTAACATGCTATGCGAGCCGACTAGCCAAGTGAAGTAACGCCCTTGTGACTAGTCCCCGCGCTCATTAGCATAAGATATAAGATCTTTAAAAATATTTGTTCTTGATCTCTTTATCTATGCTAGTGTATACAGGGACGGTTAGGCAGGGATTAGCAATATGTGCCCAGAACTGCTCCTGGCTCTGAGTGCATATTGCACCTGACAGGTTCACTTTAAAGGGAACCTGTCACCAGATTTGGGGCCTATAAGCTGCGGCCACCACCAGCGGGATCTTATGTACACATTCTAACATGCTGCATACCTCCCAACCGTCCCGGATACAGCGGGACTTTCACGCTTTACGTTGTTTGTCCCGTTGCCACGGGCGGGACGGCCGGCTCCCGGGCTCCGCCCACCCACTCTCTCTCCGCCTCCCTGCTTTTCCCTCCTACCATCCTAGTAGACGTGGCATAGAGAGGAGCGCTGCCTGTGCTGCTGCTGGTACAGTAAACTAATCTCCCCAGCGCTGATTTCCCTCCCTCCCCCCTCACCCCCGGCCGGAGCCTGTCTGTGCGGTCGGCCGGCCGCCTGTCTGTGCGGTCGGCCGGCCGCCTGTCTGTGCGGTCGGCCGGCCGCCTGTCTGTGCGGTCGGCCCGCCACCTGTCTGTGCGGGCGCCCCCCTGCCGCCTGTCTGTGCGGGCGCCACCCGCCGCCTGTCTGTGCGGGCGCCCCCCGCCGCCTGTCTGTGCGGGCGCCCCCCTGCCGCCTGTCTGTGCGGGCGCCCCCCTGCCGCCTGTCTGTGCGGGCGCCCCCCTGCCGCCTGTCTGTGCGGGCGCCTCCCTGCCGCCTGTCTGTGCGGGCGCCCCCCTGCCGCCTGTCTGTGCGGGCGCCCCCCGCCGCCTGTCTGTGCGGGCGGCCCGCCGCCTCATTGTGCGGGCAGCCGGCCGCCTCTCTGTGCGGGCGGCTGGCCGCCTCTCTGTGCGGGCGGCCCGCCGCCTGTCTGTGAAGGCGGCCGGCCGCCTGTCTGTGAAGGCGACCGGCCGCCTCACTGTGCGGGCGACCGGCCGCCTCACTGTGGCTGCCTGCGTGTCCGTGCTGGAGGCCCGCCGGCTGCCTGCGTGTCCGTGCTGGAGGCCCGCCGGCTGCCTGCGTGTCCGTGCTGGAGGCCCGCCGGCTGCCTGCGTGTCCGTGCTGGAGGCCCGCCGGCTGCCTGCGTGTCCGTGCTGGAGGCCCGCCGGCTGCCTGCGTGTCCGTGCTGGAGGCCCGCCGGCTGCCTGCGTGTCCGTGCTGGAGGCCCGCCGGCTGCCTGCGTGTCCGTGCTGGAGGCCCGCCGGCTGCCTGCGTGTCCGTGCTGGAGGCCCGCCGGCTGCCTGCGTGTTTGTGCTGAATGGGTGTGGATGGGGAGTGGATATGGGCGTGACTGTGAAATGGGTGTGGTTAGGGGGCGTGGCCTAAAAATTTGCCGCGGCGCGCTACGCGCGCCGCAAACTTTGTCCCTCTTTTCCTTCTTTAAAAGTTGGGAGGTATGGTACAGTGATACTCGTGCGAGTACCGAGTAGTAACAAGCATACACTAAAGACTAATAGATCTATTACTAGCGCTCAAAAGACCGGTTTTTACTTTCCACATGTGTTTTAGTAAGAGCAAGCCACTAGCTAGGTTCTGTAAAATATGAAGCCCCCAAAAGTATGGTAGGTTGCTTGTAGAAAGGTTCTGGCCTTGAAGCAGAAGTTGTGCCCCTGACACCAAGTATTAATAAAAATTGGGTAACACTGAGACTGTGTGTTAGTTGCAGCAAGCCACTATGTAGGTACTGTAAGATATGAAGCCCCCAAAAGTATGCTAGGTTGCTTGTAGGAAGGTACTGGCTTTGAGGCACAAGTAGTGACCCTGACACATAGTATTAATAAAAATGTGGTAACACTCAGACTGTGAATTGAGATGGTGGCTGACAGGCACTACACTACACCTGAACCCCTTGTTTTTACAATTTTGGGACCTTTTCTTTGCAAGTTGCAATACCTATTGCTAGTATAACAGACACAAGGGATGTAGCAGTGCTGAGATTGTTGATTATTAGTAGCAGATGTCAGGACAGCTTTAAGTCTCTCCCTGCCTGTGAATAAGCTGTCACTATATCACACACTGCAGTAACAGACCGTATGCAGCACTAATAAGAGGATTTTTTTTTTTGTAGCAGTTCTATGATTTACACAGCTGCTAGCACAGTGGACACTGTCTTCAGCCCTTAAAAGGGCTATTTTGGATTCTGCAGCAGGAACACTATCTCATAGAACGAACTGCACGGTCCCTATACCTGTTTCTATGTGTCGAGGTCGGAGAGGTCGGGAACACCGCTCGCCTGGGGGTTCGCTGGCGCTCGGGTCGGGTGCTGCTGTCACGGGCGGGGAGGAGGGTGTCAGCACACTACGCTCGCCCCCTTCTGCTCGGGTCCGGCGGCCGCTGCTCAGTGGTGGCTCGAGCCGTAGGCCGGATCCCGGGGGTTTCTCGAGCGGCACTCCTCGCCCGTGAGTGAAAGGGGTTTGTTGGGTGAGGGGATTGTTATACTTCGTGACGCCACCCACGGTTGTGGTGATTTCACCACCGCTGCTCAATGCGGGGATCCCGGGGATGGTGATGCGGAGCAGCCAGGTGTTGTGTTGCCCCTCCGTGGGCAGGGGTTGGTGATCCCGGCGCCCGGTGATGGTTTGTGAGGTGCAGGGCCTGGTGGGCGCATGGACGCGGGGGCAGCGCTGTGCCTTGCGGCACTGTGGTACTCACTCAGCCTGAGACATGGACACAGTTTGTTCGGTAAACCAAACGGCTGGTAGGACGGTCCCACAGACGGCTGCACCTGCACTCCCGGTAGGTGACCGTGATGTCCCTCTTCCTTGCACCTATGGTTGACTTGTGGTAGCGGTGGATTCCCTCCGGTTACCCGCTCCCTGACTACAATCTGGGCCGGAGGAGCTCTACACTTTGCCCGCAGGCTCTGGCCCTGAGAAACTGGTGCCGTGGCGGTGGCGGTGTCTCTCTGCTTCAGGTTGGGCTGTTGCCTTCAATCGGGACTTGGTTGTTGGGGGATCTACGTCCCCTTCACTGATGGATTCGGCAAATTTGGCGACTCCTAGCCTTGCCGGGGTCCGAGAGGCCCCTGCCCTGGTGCTGACTGTCCTTCGGAACACTGCTCCAGACCACCGGGCACACAGCCAACGGAGTCCTTCCAGGAACTTCCAAACGGTCCCCCTCCAGACAGTCACCGCCGTCGCTGACCTTGCTGTCCTGGCCCTACACAAAGCTGGACCCTTCAGGCTTTCCTTCCTTCTTGTCACCTCACTTGCTCTCCTCCTTTTTCACTTTACTTCCTTCACTTTCACTTAGCTGTTGTTTACTCAAGCCCTGCCTGGGCTACTCTTTCACTCCTTCCACTTCCTCCTCCCTGACTGAACTGCCTGGTTTCTCCCGCCTCCAGAGCTGTGACCTCCTCGGTGGGCGGAGCCAACCGCCTGGCCCACCCCCTGGTGTGAATCATCAGCCTCTGGAGGAGGGCAACAAGGATTTGTAGTTTAGCTGTGATGTGCCTACCTGGAGTGTGGGGTGTGGTGGTGTTGTGACCTGTGACCCCTGGCTTGCCCTGGGCGTCACACTGCCGCTCCTCAGTGGCTCGAGCATGGGGCCGGACCCGGGGGCTCGAACAGCGGCTCCTCGCCCACGAGTGAAAAGGGGGGAAGGTTAGTGGTGGGATGTCGGTCGTGACGCCACCCATGGGTTGTGGTCATGGTGGGACCACCGCTGCTGGTGACTGGGGATCCCGGGAGCGATGGCAGAGAACAGCTGAGGTGTTGACCCCTCCGTGGGTAGGGGCTGTTAGTTCCGGGGCCCCGGTTAGAGAGTAGGGAGAAGGTATAGGTGCAGGTGCCGATGCGGGGAGGCAGCGTGGACGCGGGTGCAACGTTGCGGTGCAGCGCGGTGCCGGATGGCACTGGTGTACTCACTCAGGTAGACAAGGACAGAGTCTCGGGTAAACCAAATGGCTGGATGGACGGGGCCCACAGTCAGCTGCGGTGTTTTCACTCTCCCTGGATGGGTTGATGGTGGGCTGTTGTTTCCTGCACGTGTGTGTGTGTTTGACTCCTATGGCTTCCCACGGGTAGTCCGCTCCCCGGCGTGTACGTGTCGGGAGAGCCCGTTTTGCCCGCAGGCTCTGGCCCTTGGATCTCTGGCCCTTGGCGGTGGCTCTTATCCGGACGGGTTGGGCTGTTGCCTTCTGACGGGACTTGGTTGGGAATGAACCCCTGAGGTCCAGACCGCAATCAGAGAATTTGACCTTTACGGTGGCTCCTAGCCTAGCCGGGGTCTGAGTACCCTGCCTTGGTGCTTGGCTTCAATCTGCTCCCCGGTTCGGTACCGGCGTGCCACCACCCGACCCCAGTCCTACGGTTCCGCTGACTTCCACCAACTCCTGCAGACGGCCACCACCATCTGCCGACCTTGCTGATGGTGCCTGGGCTCCGACCCAGACACACACAGTCTCTCCTTCTCTCTCTTCCACCTCTCTACTTCAACCTCCAACTTCAACTTCAACTACCACTTAACTGACTACTTTTCCCGCCTCCAGGCCTGTGAACTCCTCGGTGGGTGGGGCCAACTGCCTGGCTCCGCCCCACCTGGTGTGGACATCAGACCCTGGAGGGAAGCAACAAGGGTTTTGTTTGACTGGTGTTCCTGACCAGGGGAGGGGGTGTGTGTATGTGGTGTTATTCTGTGACCCCTGGGGTCCAGGGCGTCACATATGATTTACACAGTTGCTAACAGGTAATGCTAAATAATTTCAGGCCTTAGAAGGACTAGTATTAGTTGGCTGGAAAAACCCTGTACCACACACAGTACAGTCTCGCTACACCGTCAGCTCAGGAATGAATGCGTGCACACAAAAAGGCGGCTGCCTTATATAGCCCCTATGACGCTGTGCGGCCAAGCCAATCACAGTAACACCACAACAAAGATGGCTGCGGCGTTACTGTGAGGGCAAGCAACGTCAGATGTGTTCATTGGCTGGAAAAAGGCGCCAGAAAGTCCAGAAACGAAAATGAAAGTATTGGAGCGAATACCATATTAGCCGTCGGATAGCGAATACCTCGAATACCCTATTATCCGTCGGATACCGAATAGTGGCGAATACATTCACTCATCCCTAATAATAACCAATGATACCCTTATTCCCTTCATGGAAGTACAGCAAACATATAATATTCCCACAATAGAAAAACGATGGTGGACACAAATCAGCGACTTTCTCCAAGACAATATTGCTGGCATTAATCTACCCTCTAATGTTGTTAATTTAATAAATCAACCATCTAATTCAATATTTTGTAGAACTAACAACATCTATCAGTTATTTAGTGAAGAGCACAAGCAAATGAAAGTCCACAACATTATTACTGCTTGGGAAAAGGAATTGCAAGTTACCATCGATCCTGATCAACTATTTAAAGCCTTAAAAATAAGATATAGAAACTCCTCCTGTATAACCCTGCAGAAGACACACTATAAAGTGTATGCCAGATGGTGTCTGACACCACAAAAACGAAATATCACGTACCCCACAAAGTCACCAGATTGTTGGAGGGGTTGTGGCGGAAATGGCAGGCTAGCCCATATTTTCTGGAGCTGCAACCACATGAAAAACTTGTGTGTGTGTGGACAGCAGTGTAAACAGATTGCAGAAACTACAAATGATAAGGTAGGTACTGAGTAGAGTTGATCGAATGGCCATAAATCCGGTAGCGGCGAGTCACTGCCAGATTTTAAAAAGAGTCTGATCCGCCCCGGAATCCGGTGCCCATATAAGTCAATGGTGAACGGAATCCGGAGGTTAAAAACGTTTGTGGGGATAGGGGGGTAGGAGTGAGCATGGCATACTCACCAAGGCGCTGTCATGGTGGCACGCACCTTCCGGGTCACGCTATTCTCTTCCTGAGCCGACAATTCAATATTCATTGTTTTCCCCACCCACCGGTGCGTGTAATTGGTTGCAGCTAGATGCGCCCCCACCCTGAGTGGCAGCGTGTAAGTTGACTGCAACCAATCACAGGCGCCAGGATGGCCGGTGGGTGGGGAAAGCAGTGCAAGTGCTCAGGATCGTGATGTTTTATGTAGGATGAGGCTTCAGAGAGGCAGAGGTTAATCTCTTCAAATGTTGTGAGAGCACTGGATGTTCCCAGGCCCTAGGATAATCCCTCTTCTCCAAGGGTCTCAGCCCTTCCTCTTCTCCCCCAGTCAGGCCCTCCACACCACCACAGTACCGCTCACCCCCCTCAAGATAATGCTGCAAGTCCTCCTGTAGCAGTGCGTGACCTTTGCATCTCTGTCAGGCCAGCGCAACTAGTATAGTGGAGTTAAGGGTGAATGGACGGTCCCTGGGGGTTACAGAGCCTTTATGACTCGCACCGATTACTGAGTCGGCAGGTGATCACCATACCTCCTAACCGTCCCAGATACAGCGGGACTGTACCGGTACTCTCTCCCAGTCTGACTTTCTCCCCCTCCTATCCACATGAGCAGAGCCGAGCACTACTTCACTGCTCTGCCTCTGTGTTCTGCCGCTGTTATGGGTCGGCGGCAGCAGCACTTTCCTGACTGCTTTAAACCTGGCACCTGCAGCTCAATACACTGCTCACTGCTGGGCTGCTTGTGTACGGAAGTGCATCTGTGGGCGGAGCTACCACCGACATGCTGGGCTCTGTCCACAGATGAAGAGACTGGAGGAAGAGGAGCTGCAACACCAAGGAATAATGTATGTGACACCCACCTACCCAGAGCTGTATGCCCCAGCCCTCTCCTCACCAAAGCTATATGCCTCCAGCCACCCCCCTCACCAAATCTGTATGCCCCCCAGTCCCCTCACCAGATCTGTATGCCCCAGCCATCCCCCTCACCAGATCTGTATGCCCCCCAGCCCCCTCACTAGATCTGTATGTCCCCCAGCCCCCTCACCAGATCTGTATGTCCCCAAGCCCCCTCACCAGATCTGTATGTGTGGCGCCCTGGACAAGCCAGGGGCCTCAGAGAACAACACCCACACACCCCACACTCCCGGTCAGGCACACCGAAGTCAGACACAAACCCTTGTTGCCTCCCTCCAGGGGCTGATATTCACACCAGGGGGTGGGCCAGGCGGTTGGCACGGCCGACCGAGGAGTTCACAGTCCTGGAGGCAGGAAAAGTAGATCAGATCAGTTTGAAGAGTGAAAGTGGAAGGAAGGAAAGTGGCAAGTGAGCAGACTAAAGTTGGTCCAGGTGTGTGGACCGGACAGATCAGCAAGGTTGGCAGACGGCGGTGACCGTCTGCAGGAGTGGCCTATCGGAGTTTACCGTAAGGACCGTGGACGGGCGGTGGCCCGGCGGTACTGGACCGGTACACAAAGAGAAGCCAGCACCATCTGGCAGGGGCTTACGGACCCTGGCAAGGCTAGGAGTCGCCGTGAATTTGCCAAATTCGTTGGCTGCTGGGAAACCCAGGAGGTTCCCTTCGCTAAGTCCCGACAGAAGGCAACAGTCCAACCGAGAAAGGGAAACACAGTCACCGCCAAGGCTAAAGTTCCCAGGGCCACAGCCTGCGGGCAAAAGGGGCTCCTCCAGCCCATATCCAAGCTGGGGAGCGGGTTACTGGTGGGAACCCATTGGAACCGTTTACAGTATATAGGTGCAGGGAAAGGCAGTCACCATCAACCTGCCGGGAGAAGCAACACCGCAGCCGTCTGTGGGACCCATCCATCCAGCCGTGTGTTTTACCGAGAACTGTGTCCTCATTATTGGCTGAGTGAGTACCACCGTGCCGTGCGGCACAGCACTGCCCCTGCGACCCTGCACCTCACCAGGCCCTGTAACCCGCCTGTCATCCATCCCTACCCCATCACCGGGCCCCAGGACAACCAACCCCCTACCCACGGAGGGGAGAACTAACAACAAAGCTGCTCCCTGTCACCGCTCCCGGGATCCCCGTCCAGAGCAGCGGTGGTGTCACCAATATCACCACAACCGTGGGTGGCGTCACGGACAATAATCAAATCCCCACAATCCAATCAATCTCCCTTTTCACTCACGGGCGAGGAACGCCACTCGAGTCCCCGGGATCCGGCCCACCGCTCGAGCCACCACCGAGCAGCAGCCGCAGCAGCAGCAGCCGGACCCGAGCAGTGGGAGAGCGCAGCATCCCCTCCTCCGCCCGCGACAACTTGACGAACAGGATCCTACCGTTCTACCAACTGGTGGAAGTGCGCCTTGTGTGACCGCCGGAGGTGTCCGGCCGAAAAATTTGTGAAGCCGCCATCTTGGGCGCGAAAAATTCCCGCTCGAGCGTCTCCTTGAGTAGTGGAGGCGCGAAGGCCAAAACCCCGCCCCTGTAGAGGAGGAGCCGGAAAGAGACTAAGGGGGACTGATGGCGTCTGGCCGCATGTAGCCCGCGGCTATAAAAGCAGGGACGCCAGTTCCCTGCAGCCATCTTGTTCCTGGAAGAGGCCGCCAGCAAGATGTATATGCCGTCCCGTAGCACCGTAGCCCCCGCGCCTGGAACTGCGGCGTGGGTGGAGATCCGGACTGCGCAGCTCCAACAACGGCTGCAGATCAAGATGCAGCTCCTCTTGGAGGAGTGGGAGGCCGACATGGCGGAGGTTATAGCGACCGTACAGAGACGCGAAGAGGAGGGAGCTTCGGAAGGGAGGGTGAGTGACCCACGCCCCGGTACCCCTAGTGGGTTGGTCATCGCGGCTGCGGGACCCGGTCTGAACCCGCTCACCCTGCTACCTCCCTCGCTACCCGTCTCGGCTGCCATGACCCCGCCACTAGGCCCGCTACCCCCGCAACCGGTAGCGGTACCCTGCATGTCCGCCCAGGCGGATCGACCTGTAACCGGAGCCCGTGACCGACCGGAAGTGCTACCTTGGAAGGTGCAGAAGCCTGAGCCGGAGGCATTCCCTGAGAAACTTCCCGAGCCGGAGCCAACAGGCCACTCCGTGCAGGAGGCCTGGCGGAAGAGGACCCCTGTGCCCATCCCCCACACCTCGGCTGAGGTCGCGCCGGGTTGCCGCTGCAAAGCTGCACCCCAGGCCAAGTCACCGCGGGACCTTCCACCCAGATCACCAGTGGTGGGTAGTGTCCAAAAGGTCTCGCGGGGCCCGACCCGTGCGCCGAAGCTTGCAGCAGCTCCATATTGGGACAGGGAACCAACACCGCTAGGCCCGGAGATTGCCGAGAGGGAGAGGAAGAAGGCAGAGATAGTAGCCCGTACGATCCGGGAAAAGGAGAGTCTGAGGCAAGCAACCTTCCGTGTCCGGGGCCCCCTGTATGAAGGGCAGGTGAGGTGGTTTGATGTCCTCTGGGGCTATGGTTTCATCTACGAACCGGACCTGGAGGCCGAGGTCTTTATAGCCCGGCGGGATGTTAATGCCCACCTGCCAGAGGAGCATCCAGGCCGCAATCTAATGCCCGGAGACCTGGTACAGTACACCCGTCACTGCGGGGAGAGGGGGTGGTTTGCGCTAGATGCAAAGTTGAGGGGCAGCCAAGAGGCCCGTGTGTGCGCCGCGCCCCCTCCCCTAACCGATGCCGAGGAATCCGAATAATGGCAGCGAAGTCCCGTTGCAGTTGTCCCCCGTTGGGACCACCAAAGTACCGTTTAAAGTTTTGAAAATGAATAAAAAGAATGATTACCGGAGAAGATTTACCTGATTTGCTGCTTGATTAGAACCGGTCGTTGCCGGCAACTGGTCCCCGTTGGGACCCCCCTTTTTCAAATTATGCGTAGAAACTACTACGAACAGGCCCGAGAACTAGCAGGGCAACCACAAACTTGTGGCATGTAAATAAAAATGTTGTTGTGGCTTTCACCGTTACCGCCTCCGGAAAGGCAGATTGGAGGAAGGGCCCGTAGTAGAGCAGGCTGGGGCCCAGCCACCACCGGAACCGGTGGCGATCCTCTGGGGGTTTCAGGGGTTCCCCATGGACGTGGGTCCCCTGAAAAGGACAGAACCCGCTCGGGCAACTTGTGCTGGACTGGGGTCAAGGGGTGCTGCCTGTTTGCTTAGGGGCAGCATCAGGGCCAGGTTGCTTGGGTGGGAGAAAGCGGAAGCCGTAACCGTTACGCAACGTTTAAATAAGAGTACCTCCCGATGTGGGAAGATGTTATTTTAATTGTAATCACTGTTTTACCGTTATCTTTTCAGTTGTGAAAATAAAACCGGTGATGGACGGGCAGCCCGCGGACGGTCTGCATTTTACTAAGGGGGAATGTGGCGCCCTGGACAAGCCTGGGGCCACAGAGAACAACACCCACACACCCCACACTCCCGGTCAGGCACACCGAAGTCAGACACAAACCCTTGTTGCCTCCCTCCAGGGGCTGATGTTCACACCAGGGGGTGGGCCAGGCGGTTGGCCCCACCCACCGAGGAGTTCACAGTCCTGGAGGTGGGAAAAGTAGATCAGATCAGTTTGGAGAGTGAAAGTGGAAGGAAAGAAAGTGGCAAGTGAGCAGAATGAAGTTGGTCCGGGTGTGTGGCCCGGACAGATCAGCAAGGTTGGCAGATGGTGGTGACCGTCTGCAGGAGTGGCCTATCGGAGTTTACCGTAAGGACCATGGACGGGCGGTGGCCCGGTGGTACCGGACCGGTACGCAAAGAGAAGCCAGCACCATCTGGCAGGGGCTTACGGACCCCGGCAAGGCTAGGAGTCGCCGTGAATTTGCCAAATTCGTTAGCGAAGGGAACCTCCTGGGTTTCCCAGCAGCCAAGTCCCGACAGAAGGCAACAGTCCAACTGAGAGAGGGAAACACAGTCACCGCCAAGGCTAAAGTTCCCAGGGCCAGAGCCTGCGGGCAAAAGGGGCTCCTCCAGCCCATATCCAAGCTGGGGAGCGGGTTACCAGTGGGAACCCATTGGAACCGTTTACAGTACATAGGTGCAGGGAAAGGCAGTCACCATCAACCTGCCGGGAGAAACAACACCGCAGCCGTCTGTGGGACCCGTCCATCCAGCTGTGTGTTTTACCGAGAACTGTGTCCTCATCATTGGCTGAGTGAGTACCACCGTGCCGTGCGGCACAACGCTGCCCCCGCGACCCTGCACCTCACCAGGCCCTGTAACCCGCCTGTCATCCATCCCTACCCCATCACCGGGCCCCGGGACAACCAACCCCCTACCCACGGAGGGGAGAACTAACAACAAAGCTGCTCCCTGTCACCGCTCCCGGGATCCCCGTCCAGAGCAGTGGTGGTGTCACCAATATCACCACAACTGTGGGTGGCGTCACGGACAATAATCAAATCCCCACAATCCAATCAATCTCCCTTTTCACTCACGGGCGAGGAACGCCGCTCGAGTCCCCGGGATCCGGCCCACCGTTCGAGCCATTACCGAGCAGCAGCCGAAGGAGCAGCAGCAGCCAGACCCGAGCAGTGGGAGAGCACAGCGTCCCCTCCTCCGCCCGCGACATACAGTCAGGGCCAGAAATATTTGGACAGTGACACAAGTTTTGTTATTTTAGCTGTTTACAAAAACATGTTCAGAAATACAATTATATATAATATGGGCTGAAAGTGCACACTCCCAGCTGCAATATGAGAGTTTTCACATCCAAATCGGAGAAAGGGTTTAGGAATCAAAGATCTGTAATGCATAGCCTCCTTTTTTTCAAGGGACCAAAAGTAATTGAACAAGGGACTCGAAGGGCTGCAATTAACTCTGAAGGCGTCTCCCTCGTTAACCTGTAATCAATGAAGTAGTTAAAAGGTCTGGGGTTGATTACAGGTGTGTGGTTTTGCATTTGGAAGCTGTTGCTGTGACCAGACAACATGCGGTCTAAGGAACTCTCAATTGAGGTGAAGCAGAACATCCTGAGGCTGAAAAAAAAGAAAAAATCCATCAGAGAGATAGCAGACATACTTGGAGTAGCAAAATCAACAGTCGGGTACATTCTGAGAAAAAAGGAATTGACTGGTGAGCTTGGGAACTCAAAAAGGCCTGGTCGTCCACGGATGACAACAGTGGTGGATGATCGCTGCATACTTTCTTTGGTGAAGAAGAACCCGTTCACAACATCAACTGAAGTCCAGAACACTCTCAGTGAAGTAGGTGTA
This sequence comes from Anomaloglossus baeobatrachus, assembly GCF_048569485.1. Lineage (NCBI taxonomy): Eukaryota > Metazoa > Chordata > Amphibia > Anura > Aromobatidae > Anomaloglossus > Anomaloglossus baeobatrachus. The sequence goes on along the minus strand of NC_134358.1, from coordinate 318,672,427 downwards.
TCTGTCTCTAAGTCACCAGTAAAGAGAAGACTCCATGAAAGTAAATACATAGGGTTCACATCTAGATGCAAACCATTCATCAATTCCAAAAATAGACAGGCCAGAGTTAAATTTGCTGAAAAACACCTCATGAAGCCAGCTCAGTTCTGGAAAAGTATTCTATGGACAGATGAGACCAAGATCAACCTGTACCAGAATGATGGGAAGAAAAAAGTTTGGAGAAGAAAGGGAATGGCACATGATCCAAGGCACACCACATCCTCTGTAAAACATGGTGGAGGCAACGTGATGGCATGGGCATGCATGCCTTTCAATGGCACTGGGTCACTTGTGTTTATTGATGACATAACAGCAGACAAGAGTAGCCGGATGAATTCTGAAGTGTACCAGGATATACTTTCAGCCCAGAGTCAGCCAAATGCCGCAAAGTTGATCGGACGGCGCTTCATAGTACAGATGGACAATGACCCCAAGCATACAGCCAAAGCTACCCAGGAGTTCATGAGTGCAAAAAAGTGGAACATTCTGCAATGGCCAAGTCAATCACCAGATTTTAACCCAATTGAGCATGCATTTCACTTGCTCAAATCCAGACTTAAGACGGAAAGACCCACAAACAAGCAAGACCTGAAGGCTGTGGCTGTAAAGGCCTGGCAAAGCATTAAGAAGGAGGAAACCCAGCGTTTGGTGATGTCCATGGGTTCCAGACTTAAGGCAGTGATTGCCTCCAAAGGATTCGCAACAAAATATTGAAAATAAAAATATTTTGTTTGGGTTTGGTTTATTTGTCCAATTACTTTTGACCTCCTAAAATGTGGAGTGTTTGTAAAGAAATGTGTACAATTCCTACAATTTCTATCAGATATTTTTGTTCAAACCTTCAAATTAAACGTTACAATCTGCACTTGAATTCTGTTGTAGAGGTTTCATTTCAAATCCAATGTGGTGGCATGCAGAGCCCAACTCGCGAAAATTTTGTCACTGTCCAAATATTTCTGGACCTAACTGTATGCCCCAGCCCCCCCCACCAGATTTGTATGCCCCTCAGCCCCCTCACCAGATCTGTATGTCCCAGCCACCCCTCACACCAGATCTGTATGCCCCCCAGCCCCCCACCAGATCTGTATGCCTCCTAGCCCCCCCTTCAGATCTGTATGCCCCCTAGCCCTCTCACCAGATCTGTATGCCCCCAGGCCCCTCCCCACCAGATCTGTATGCCCCCAGCCCCCCACCAGATCTGTATGCCCCCAGCCCCCCTCACCAGATCTGTATGCCTCCCAGCCCCCTCACCAGATCTGTATGCCCCCAGTTCCCCTCACCAGATCTGTATGCCCCCCAGCCCCCCACCAGATCTGTATGCCCCCCCAGCCCCCTCCCACCAGATCTGTATGCCCCCAGCCCCCTCCCACCAGATCTATATGCCCCCAGCCCCCTCCCACTAGATCAGTATGCCCCCCAGCCCCCTCACCAGAGCTTTATGGGCACCCCCCCATCAGAGCTGTATAAGCCCCAACACCAGAGCTATATGCCTCTTAGTAATATCTATGCTACCAGTAATTTGTATACCCCACAGTAAAGTGTATTTCCCCCAGTAATGTGTATAACCCTTAGTAACGTGTATGCCCCTCAGTGAAAAACACGTGTTAAACACGCATATGTCCCTTCATACTCTGTGATTCACGGCACACAGTGGTTGTCCATGTGCAATCCGTGATACGTGATCTGTACTCCGTGATTGCACATGGACATATACTCACCTGCCCCCGCTCCTGCTCTCCATGGTGCTGAAGAGTCCCGCGATTCAGCATCCAGCCACCGCTCTCTCACCTCTGCAGCTACTTCCGGGTCGGCTCTGGCTGCATAAATGAATATGCATGCCATAATGAGCCGGCCAGGAAGAAGCAGAGAGCAGCTGACGAACTCAGCATCGCTGGAGAAGGTGAGTTGAAAAGCTTCTTATTTTCAATGTCCATGTTTTCTGGTACGTGTTTCACGGATCACACCATAGTGTGGTCCGTGGGACATCAGTGATACCAGAAAAAAAATGGACATGTTTCTGTGCGGCAATCACGGATACGCATTTATTCCGCATGGAGACACGGTCAGTGAAAAATCACTGATGTGTGTGCAGACCCATTGATTATAATGGGTCTCTATAGGTCAGTGATTCTGGTACGTATAAAAACTAGCACATACATACTAGAATCACTGACATCTGAAACAGGCCTAATATGTATGCCCCCTCAAGTACTGTCTATGCCTCAAGACCCTCCTGTGATGTATATACTATAACCCCAGCCCCTCCTGTGATGTATATACTGTAGCCCCCAGTTCCTCCTGTGCTGTATATACTGTAGCCCTAGCCCCTCCTGTGATGTATATACTGTAGCCCCCAGCCCCTCCTGTGCTGTATATACTGTAGCCCCCAGCCCCTCCTGTGATGTATATACTTTAGCCCCAGCCCCTCCTGTGCTGTATATACTGTAGCCCCCAGCCCCTCCTGTGATGTATATACTGTAACCCCAGCCCCTCCTGTGATGTATGTACTGTAGCCCCCAGCCCCTCCTGTGATGTATAGACTGCGGCCCCCAGGCCCTCCTGTGATGTATATACTGTAGCCCCCAGCCCCTCCTGTGATATATACTATATACAGTGCCTACAAGTAGTATTCAACCCCCTGCAGATTTAGCAGGTTTGATAAGATGCCAATAAATTAGAGCCTGCAAACTTCAAACAAGAGCAAGATTTATTAACAGATGCATAAATCTTACAAACCAACAAGTTATGTTGCTCAGTTAAATTTTAATAAATTTTCAACATAAAAGTGTGGGTCAATTATTATTCAACCCCTAGGTTTAATATTTTGTGGAATAACCCTTGTTTGCAATTACAGCTAATAATCGTCTGTTATAAGACCTGATCAGGCCGGCACAGGTCTCTGAAGTTATCTTGGCCCACTCCTCCATGCAGATCTTCTCCAAGTTATCTAGGTTCTTTGGGTGTCTCATGTGGACTTTAATCTTGAGCTCCTTCCACAAGTTTTCAATTGGGTTAAGGTCAGGAGACTGACTAGGCCACTGCAACACCTTGATTTTTTCCCTCTTGAACCAGGCCTTGGTTTTCTTGGCTGTGTGCTTTGGGTCGTTGTCTTGTTGGAAGATGAAATGACGACCCATCTTAAGATCCTTGATGGAGGAGCGGAGGTTTTTGGCCAAAATCTCCAGGTAGGCCGTGCTATCCATCTTCCCATGGATGCGGACCAGATGGCCAGGCCCTTTGGCTGAGAAACAGCCCCACAGCATGATGCTGCCACCACCATGCTTGACTGTAGGGATGGTATTCTAGGGGTCGTATGCAGTGCCATCCAGTCTCCAAACGTCACGTGTGTGGTTGGCACCAAAGATCTCGATCTTGGTCTCATCAGACCAGAGAACCTTGAACCAGTCTGTCTCAGAGTCCTCCAAGTGATCATTAGCTAACTGTAGACGAGCCTTGACATGACGCTTTGAAAGTAAAGGTACCTTACGGGCTCGTCTGGAACGGAGACCATTGCGGTGGAGTACGTTACTTATGGTATTGACTGAAACCAATGTCCCCACTGCCATGAGATCTTCCCGGAGCTCCTTCCTTGTTGTCCTTGGGTTAGCCTTGACTCTTCGGACAAGCCTGGCCTCGGCACGGGTGGAAACTTTCAAAGGCTGTCCAGGCCGTGGAAGGCTAACAGTAGTTCCATAAGCCTTCCACTTCCGGATGATGCTCCCAACAGTGGAGACAGGTGGGCCAAACTCCTTGGAAAGGGTTTTGTACCCCTTGCCAGCCTTGTGACCCTCCATGATCTTGTCTCTGATGGCCTTGGAATGCTCCTTTGTCTTTCCCATGTTGACCAAGTATGAGTGCTGTTCACAAGTTTGGGGAGGGTCTTAATTAGTCAGAAAAGGCTGGAAAAAGAGATAATTAATTCAAACATATGAAGCTCATTGTTCTTTGTGCCTGAAATACTTCTTAATACTTTAGGGGAACCAAACAGAATTCTGGTGGTTTGAGGGGTTGAATAATAAATGACCCTCTGAATAAACTTTTCACAATTTAAAAAAAAAAAAAAAAAGAAATAACATTCTTTTTTGCTGCAGTGCATTTCACACTTCCAGGCTGATCTACAGTCCAAATGTCACAATGCCAAGTTAATTCCGAATGTGTAAACCTGCTGAATCTGCAGGAGGTTGAATACTACTTGTAGGCACTGTATATACAGTGTGTATATATATATACACACACAGTATAGACCAAACGTTTGAATGAGAAGGTGTGTCCAAAGAGTTTTCTTTATTTTCAGGACTCTGATGTAGATTCACATTGAAAGCATAGAAACTATGAATTAAAACATGTGGAATGAAATACTTAAAAAAGTGTGAAACTGAAAATATGTCTTGTATTCTAGGTTCTTTAAAGCAGCCACCTTTTGCTTTCATTAATACTTTGCACACTCTTGGCATTTTCTTGATGAGCTTCAAGAGGTAGTCACCGGAAATGGTCTTTCAACAGTCTTGAAGGAGTTCCCAGAGATGCTTAGCACTTGTTGGCACTTTTGCCTTCACTCTGCGGTCCAGCTCACCCCAAACTATCTCAATTGGGTTCAGTTCTGGTGACTGTGGAGACCAGGTTATCTGGCGTAGCACCCCATCACGCTCCTTCCTAGTCAAATAGCCCTCACACAGCCTGGAGGTGTGTTTGGGGTCATTGTCCTGTTGAAAAATAAATTTTATGGAGCAGAAACAATTATCACCGGCAAAGGATAAACAGAAACTGCCTTCCTTTATTCCCCCAGGCTGGGATCCATAGGCTTCCAGGAACACGAATCATCTCCTACACCTGTCAGAGCGACAGATGCAGACTCAGACTACCTACCAGCACTAGCCACCAGAGGGATCCCAGAAACACTCTCGGAACAGCACCATTTCTGATGATATTCACAACAGGGGACATATATACCAGGGTGGGGCTAGGATGTGGACATATACCAGGATGGGGCTAGAATGTGAACATATACCAGAAGGTATACTGTATCATGAGGACATATATACCAGGATATAGCCATGATGGGGTCTGTTATGACTCAGTGACCGAGGAGGATCAGAAAAGGGACAAAAAATGCGGAAACCTAAAAACTAAGCAGAGTAGCTGGTACCTCAATGGGCTGCAGACCTAACACTGACACACAACCAGAAGTAGCCATGGGGCGTGCCTACGATGACCTGGACGCCTTCACAAAGCCAGAGAACTAAATAATCTTACAGAGAGAAATATTAGAAAAGCTAATCTGCCTCAGAGCAAATCCCAAAGATATAGATAGCCCCCCACATGTAAAGACTACGGTGATCTAAGAACACACAACACACAGCTAGAGAACAGATTCAGCAAAGATGAGGCTCAAGCTATCTCCATAGGAAAGGATAGGAAAGTCCACTTTCTGCAGCTCTAAAAACCCTAATAAATCTCAGCACACCTGATATGAAAAGATGCCCTGAGCCCACTAAGGCTCACCCCCACAAAATCAGGACTCTGCGCCAGCCGCATTCACCCTACTCCTCTGATTTCTGTCACATGTACCATGACACATTGGACAGAAAACTCCTCTCCAGGCCCTGCCAGGTCACCCCCCATACGCCACCCAGTGTCTCCCGGTGTTCTACGGTACCTATGCAGCATTGATCCCCTGCATTCCCTCCTCCTTCACAATAGACGCTGCCGCATGCACAGAGCGGCTGTCAGCTCAGCCTCCTGTGTTCAGTCACAGTGAGACGCTGAGCTTACAGCACGCACACTGCTGCTGTGGACCCGGGGAGAGTGGGTGTAGATTCTTTGCACCCACACTCCTCACATGGAGGGTCTGCACTCCTAGAAAATAGGAGATACGTTCCCTGAGCGTGCCCCTTATATTCTATAAGGTCCAGAGTTGTCGTTGGACCCCTTTATTGGATTACTGCGGACCAGATTTTTTTTTTCCTTACAATAAATTGGTGAAAGAGGGAATGTGTGGGGGAGTGTTTTTTCAAACAATTTTTTTTTGTCACCTATTTTTTTTGTTAGTTTTGTTAGTACTGACAGTTTGTATCTGATAGACACCATGACATCACAAACTGCTGGGCTTGATGCCAGGTGACATTACAGCTGGTATCAATCCCAATTATTACCCCATTTGCCACTGCACCAGGGATGAGCTGGGGCGAAGCGCCAGGATTGGCGCATCTAATGGATGTGCCTCTTCTGGGGCGGTTGCGGCCTGCTATTTTTTTTAATAACTGAATAATTTTTATTACATTTTTCAAGGCATACAGAAAAAAAATAACATGGAGCTAGCATGTGAGCAATTAGCAGAAGACCATGTATCAGGATACACATCTTATTATCCATTACTGTAAGAAAGATAAGGACTCTAACAAGACAAACATTACAATACTAGACAAGAAGACAAGGGGAAAGACAGAGAGTGCAGGTGAGTATATAGAATTTCCGTAAAGTCCATACATATCCATTATTCTCTATTAGCCCAGTAAATATCCCAAAGGGACCAAATACTCTCAAAGTGATCTACCATGTTATTTGTCATAGCCGATAGATATTTCATTCTCCTCACTTCTTGGATCCGAGAATGGAGGTCGTTGAGTGAGGGTAGATGAGCCAACCTTCAGCTACGAGCAATTAAACAACTGGCCTCTGTGGTTATGTGTAGCAGTAACCGTTTAACTTTCCTGCCCAACTGAACAGGTGAAATATTTAATAGGTAAAACTTAGGGTCCAGGGGTATCTGGAGATCAGTTACTTTATAAATAAAGAATTGTACCGTCTTCCAAAAGCACTGGATGTTAGGACATACCCAGAAAAGGTGTGGGACATCCCCCCTGAAACTCCACACCTCCAACGGTTATCAGGTATAGCCGGATTTAGTTTGTGTAATAACGATGGGGTATGATACCAATACATGAGTAGTTTATACTGATTCTCCTTGTATACATATCACGTGGATGTTTTTGAAGCACTATCCCAAATCCATCTCCACACACATAAGGGAATGGTATCACCAAGGAAATCCTCCCATTTACACATATATGCATGATTAGGCCGTTGGGGGGAACTAGAATCTAATATATAAAGCTGAATGTCTGTATGTATGTATGTGTCTGTGTGTGTGTTTGTGTGTGTATGTCCGGGATTGGAATCTACACTGTCGCAGCTACAGCCACAAAATTTTGCACACTCACACGTCTGGACCCCGAGAGCGTCATAGGCTATGTTGTGAGGCGAAATTTTAACCCTGCGCGTTCCAATTTATCAATCAATTTTGCCCTTATCTACATAATGGGGAAAAAGTGAAACGAAAAGTGTATCCGCACCGTCGCATTTACAATCACGAAATTTTGCACAGACACCACATGTGACCCAGGGAACGTCGTAGACTATGTTTTGATAGGAAAATTTAACCCCGCGCTTTACAGTTACTCTCCAAAACACATGCCTCCATTAAAGTAAATGGAGCCTGGAACTACAGGTTATTAGTAGGAGCTGTGATTGGTTGCTATAGGAACAAAGGACATTCATAGTATAAGAAGTTTATATGTGAGGTACTAAGATGTTGGTGGGGAGACGGATAGAGGGAGACAGAGAGAGACAGACAGAGAGATAGAAAGAGACAGACAGGGAAAGAGATAGACAGAGACAGACCTGGAAAGAGACAGATGGGGAAAGAGACAGATGGGGAAAGAGACAGACAGACATGCAGACAGGGACAGAGACAGGCAGACAGGGAAGGAGGAGACAGCCAGAGAGACAGACAAAGATAGATGGGGAAAGACACAGACCTTGATAGAGACAGACGGGGAAAGAGACAGAGAAATAGAGACAGACAAGGAAAGAGACAGACAGAAACAGGCAGACAGGGAAAGAGACAGACATGAAAAGACACAGACAAAGATACCGGGAGACAGACGGTGAAAGAGACAGACCTGGGAAAGAGACAGACCTGGAAAGAGACAGATGGGGAAAGAAACAGACAGAGAGAGACAGACAAAGAAAGAGACAGACAGAGACAGGCAGACGGGGAAAGAGACAGACAGAGAGAGACAGACGGTGAAGGAGACAGATGGGGAAAGAGACAGACGGGGAAAGAGACAGACGGGGAATGAGACAGACATGGAAAGAGGCAGACCTGGAAAGAGGCAGACCTGGAAAGAGGCAGACAGGGAAAGAGACAGATGGGGAAAGAGACAGACGGGGAAAGAGACAGACCTGGAAAGAGACAGAAAGAGCACATTACTTGGCCAATTTAGTTAAATCTGTGTGGAATATTTGTGGTGTTGAAATATATGTTGTGAAATGTTTCTATTAGCTTAGTTTTTGACTTTTAATAATTACATTTCTATCTATTTGTTTTGTGGTTTTTGTGTACAGAATACATTTTTGTTAATACATTCTATTTGGTAACAGCAGTTATTAACCCGGGCAAAGTCGGGTAGTACAGCTAGTACGATATATATCTGAGATAAGGCCCTTAGTGGAAACTCCAGCTCTGCATAATCTTTCAAAAAGTGTAGGGGTAGAAACGTCTAGGGAGGAAAAAAGGGAGTGCATCAGGTGTCTAACTTGTAGGTACCGATATTGGGAGTTGTCAGGGAGATTAAATCTTGTGGATATAGTAGCAAAGGGGAGAAGAACTATGTCAGCATAGCAAAACAGCTTCTTGTCAAACCACACTTTGGTCATGGCACCCTGCATACCATCCGGCATCCTGGTGTTAAAAAGAAATGAAGTCAGAGTGGAGCGTTCAGAGCTAAGTGGAAACTTTTTAATGCAGCAGTCCCAGATCCTCTTGGTGAAAGCTCTGAGGCCTAGAGTATGTTGGGCAGGTTTACTAGATGAAGTGCCCCAGAGGTAGGAGTTGGGATGTAATAGGGACAACCATAACTTCTCTATTTCCATCCATCTAGAGAAGGCAAAGCGATCGGACCACGCAGGGATGTGACGCAAATGAGTTGCCCAGTAGTATTTAGTTATATCAGGGAACCCAGTCCTCCCCTCAGTCTGCTGTCAACCAAAGTCGTTTTCTTAATTCTATGCCTCTTACGGGCCCAGATGAATTGTAGTATAAGGCACTGTATGTTACGTAACTCTTTGTATAGCACACACACCGGGAGGGTCTCAAATAAGTAAAGTAGCTTCGGCAGAACTGACATTTTGACACTGGAGATTCGTCCAAATAGAGACAATGGAAGTTTATTCCAACTGAGTAGGAGTCTTTCAAGCTAAGTAAATAAGCTAGGATAGTTATGCTGGTATAGGAGTTTATAATTAGATGTTAATTGTATTCCCAAGTATGTCAAGGATGTATCCTTCGACTTGTAATTATAGTTTTCTTGCAATGTTTTCACTTGTGCCTGCGGAGTGTTAAGGGGCGAAGCCTCCATTTTGCTCTGATTGACCTTATATCCTGAGAGCCTTCCAAAATGTATTAGTAGAGTATGTAAGTTCGGAAGGGTGATATGTCGCTGTGTCAGTATCAGCAGGACATCATTTGCAAATAATGATAACTTAAACTCTTTGTCTCTCACCATTACCCCATGTATATTAGGGTCAGAGCGAATAGCTGCCGCCAGCGGCTCGATGCACATAACAAAGAGAAGGGGAGACAAAGGGCACCTCTGACGCGTGCCATTATGGATCTGAAAGGGTTGAGATGTGGCATAAGGAAGTTTGACCGAAGCTGAGGGGCACGAATACAGACTTTTCAGGGCAGTAATTGTGACAACATGGACACCCAATGCCTAACGTGGGTTAAAGTTTCTTAAAATTCAGCCAGACGTATTGTTCTTCTGTGTGTTAACTCATGTTTGCTAATCTATTGTTTGGGACCAGACCCTTCCGAGCAATCATTGTAATGTAATTGTGTATTGCTAATCTAATGTAAATTACCTTAGTAGCCATTGTCTAGTCTGTGACTTGCAGACTTCATGTAAAAGTCCTCAGTCTTTCTATCCACATCATTTAAATGAACATTATCCATGCAGCTTGAAATTCATCCAATAAGAGAAGCAATCTTGTACAACCAATCCGATAAGGGCACCGTATATACTAAGGGAAGGCTATGGCTATAAAAGGTGACTTCTTGGAATCACCAGGTGGTTGATGGATTTTGCATGATCCAGTCTAAGCTCTTAGGAGCTGGCTAGAGGATCAGGATACCTTGTGGACTCGGTCTAGGAACTTTGGCTCCGAATAGAGGAACACTTGGCTACATGACTTCAAACCAAAGACTACTTAAGGAGGAAACCAAGGTTGGGACAAACCAGTCCCCTGGTACAGACTTTGCAGACCTCAGCCAGCTTCCTAAATCTGGCACTATTCCAGTCTCGGTGGGTGCCCGCCAAATGCGGGGTGCTGCTGGATTGGAGTAAACAGCCCTGGAACCTCTGAGGCATGGACATTCTAAATGCCTGGTGAGCCAGCGGAAGGGTGAGACTCTGTTGCCTGTTACATTTGTGTGTTTTGCTGGTTATGTGTTATGTGCCGTTAATATTTTGGGGATCCAATAAAGTCTTGATATTGTGATACCCTCATCCTGTGTTATCTGAGTAGTGTTCCGCCCACGGTTAAGGAGGTTGTGCGTTCAGTTGGGATGAGCCCTGAACCACGCTGTCTTTCTAAAGGCGGCTGGGCCAGCGGACAAGAGCACTCACTGAGCGCCATGTCTCAACAATTGGTGGCAGCAGTGGGATACTACTCAGCCTGGGTTATCCAGGGGAGCTGCAGAGGACTGATGTTCGTGGACACCGTCCAGGGCTCAACAACCAGGGAGGCACATAAGCATACCCAGCAGGCCATAGGGGAGGCATTCAGGTTTCGGACGCTGCCATGTCCAACCCCACCAGCTCAGCCAAGGGACAAGGACCAGAGAGGAGATACAACCGAAGCAGTAAATGGATGCTACAGGATCTGTGCCAGAGGCGAAAGATTGACTACAGGAACGCTGACACTCGGTCGGACTTGATCCGGAAATTAGTCCATTGGGATGCCCAGAATGATGCAGAGGATGATGAGGATCCCGCCGATATTGACCCAGAGGATTTAATCTATGTGCCACATCATGGATCTAGTTACAATCGGGAATCAACTTGGTCCAAAATAGCCCAAGCCACAGCGTTGTTGACTGCATTGGGGCCTAAATCCTCAAGAGAAGAGAGGGCTTGTGTTCTGGAATATGTTTATGGAGTTCCAGCTGCCGTACTGCTAACACCAGCCGCTCGAGAAGGATGGTCCCGCTACCCAGCAGAAGCTGCACCGAAACAAAGGTCTACAAACAGGGTCTATGACTTGCCCAATCTACGGCGCTGTTATACATGTGGGCGCCATGGACATATCGATAAAGATTGTCTGCAAAACAGAGGCCGCATGCTTGGAGCCCGTCTGCCAGTCCAACCAGTCAACATATGCCGAGATGAACCGAAACCTGAGGAATGCTACTCCCGAGAAACAGCAATAGCTGAGGAAGTAGTTTACCCAGTCCACATCCTACGGCAGGCCGGACACCGTACACCAGCCAACCTCCATCCCCACATCCAGACAGTCAAGGACAGTGTTATACAGGCTCAAGGACTTCGAGACACTGGATCTTCCATCACCCTGGTCAGCACAGATATTGTTCCCAGCGCTCGGACATCCCTCTGGCATGTGTGCAGTTGGACCTAAGGACCGACCAGGGAGAGGTCGAGGTGGAGCTTGTGAACAGCCTCCCCACACCTGGTATTTTGGGGACTAACCAGGAAGCGGTCGATGTGGGACTTGTGAACAGCCTCCCCATACCTGTCATTGTGGAGACTGACCAGAGCAAGGCTGATGTGGAGCTTATGGACACCGTCCCCACACCAGTTATTTTGGGAAATGACCAGGAAGAGGTTGATGTGAGAGTTGTGGACAGCCTCCCCACAACTGATATTTTGGGGACCAACCAGAAAGTGATCGATGTGGGACTTGTGAACAGCCTCCCCATACCTGTCATTCTGGAGACTGACCAGAGCAAGGCTGATATGGAGCTTATGAACAGCATCCCCACCCCTGTTATTTTGGGGTCTGACCAGGAAGAGGTCCATATGGAGCTTATGGACAGCCTCCCCACACCTGTTGTTTTGGGGAATAACCAGGAGGAAGTTGATGTAGGGCTCATGGATGGTCTCCCCACTTCTGTTGTTTCGGGGACTAGCCAGGAGAAAGTTGAAGTGGGGTTCATAGATGGCCCCACCAAGCCTGTTGTTTCGAATACCACCCAGAGGGAAATCAAAGTGGGGCTTGTGGATTACCTGCTCACACCAGTCATTTTGGAGAATGACCTAGGACAAGGATTATCCAGCCAGTTTGCTACTGCCATCACCCGCAGCCAAGCCAAACACCATCCTTGTGCAGATGTTTCTACCAACGCATCCGAGGGGAACCCTCCTCCACAATCTTCAGCCTCCTCCTCAGATGCAACGAATGTGAGTACCTCAGACCCAACTGTGGCCATTGACTGAGGGGAGATAGATCGTAAGGAATTCAGGGAAGCCCAACTCACGGACCCCACCTTAATGCTTGTCTGCAATATGGTTGCTCAACCTGGGGAGGTAATCAGGGGGAGGTGTATAGATGCGAGCCTCTGTTGCTGACCTCACCATTAAAAAGGACAATACCGTCAAGAGGAGAAGGGTGATTGGAAGCCCATCCTGTCTGGCTAATATTAAGAAGGGGGAGGAATGTGACGACATGGACACCCAATGCCTAGCATGGGTTAAAGTTTCTTAAAATTCAGTCAGACGTATTGTTCTTCTGTGTGTTAACTCATGTTTGCTAATCTATTGTTTGGGACCAGACCCTTCCGAGCAATCATTGTAATGTAATTGTGTATTGCTAATCTAATGTAAATTACTTTAGTAGCCATTGTCTAGTCTGTGACTTGCAGACTTCATGTAAAAATCTTCAGTCTTTCTATCCACATCATTTAAATGAACATTATCCATGCAGCTTGAAATTCATCCAATAAGAGAAGCAATCTTGTACAACCAATCCGATAAGGGCACCGTATATACTAAGGGAAGGCTATGGCTATAAAAGGTGACTTCTTGGAGTCACCAGGTGGTTGATGGATTTTGCATGATCCAGTCTATGCTCTTAGGAGCTGGCTAGAGGATCAGGATACCTTGTGGACTCGGTCTAGGAACTTTGGTTTGAAGTCATGTAACCAAGTATTCCTCTAGTCGGAGCCAAAGACTACTTAAGGAGGAAACCCAGGTTGGGACAATCCAGTCACCTTGTACAGACTTAACAGACCTCAGCCAGCTTCCTAAATCTGGTGTTATTCCAGTCTCGGTGGGTGCCCGCCAAAAGCGGGGTGCTGCTGGATTGGAGTAAATAGCCCTGGAACCTCTGAGGCATGGACATTCTAAATCCCTGGTGAGCAAGCGGAAGGGTGAGACTCTGTTGCCTGTTACATTTGTGTGTTTTGCTGGTTATGTGTTATGCGCCGTTAATATTTTGGGGATCCAATAAAGTCTTAATATTGTGATTGCCTCACCCTGTGTTGTCTGAGCAGTGTTCTGCCCATGGTTAAGGAGGCCGTGTGTTCAGTTGGGAAGAGCCCTGAGCCACGCTGTCTTTCTAAAGGCGGCTGGGCCAGCGGACAACAGCACCCACTGAGCCCCGTGTCTCCACAATTGGTGAGGGGCAAAGCCTCCGTTTTGCTCTGATTGACCTTATATCCTGAGTGCCTTCCAAAATGTATTAGTAGAGTATGTAAGTTCGGAAGGGTGATATGTGGCTGTGTCAGTATCAGCAGGACATCATTTGCAAATAATGATAACTTAAACTCTTTGTCTCTCACCATTACCCCATGTATATTAGGGTCGGAGCGAACAGCTGCCGCCAGCGGCTCGATGCACATAACAAAGAGAAGGGGAGACAAAGGGCACCCCTGACGCGTGCCATTATGGATCTGAAAGGGTTGAGATGTGGCATAAGGAAGTTTGACCGAAGCTGAGGGGCACGAATACAGACTTTTCAGAGCAGTAATAAATGCACCTGAAATTCCAAAGTGATGTAACGTTTCAAACATGAATGGCCACCCCAGTCGGTCAAAGGCCTTCTCCGCATCTAAACTGAGAAGACGTGCCTCTCTTTCAGTTTTATTAGCAACCTCTACCAAGTCAATTACCTTACTAGTATTGTCCCCTCCCTGTCTACACTGGACAAATCCCACCTGATCCTTATGAATAAGGTGAGGAAGCAGGACCGAAAGACGTAGGGATAACAATTTAGTAAAAAATTTTAAATCGGCATTCAGTAATGATGTGGGTCTGTAATTGACACAATCCATAGCATCCTTTCCTGGTTTGAGGATAAGCGTGATATATGAGTGTAACATACTTGTAGGTAATAGGGGAACCCATGAGAAATCCATTAAATAATATGTTTAAAAAAAAAATATATATTTTATTTGATGAGTTGTCAACAAAATATTTACAGAAATGAAAACATTCACTGTTAGCTTTTTAACAATTCTCATCCATTTTAAATCTTTTTTCTGTCCCAACACTAAACATGTTGGCGTTTTCAAGTTGTACATCGAAAACAATAATAAATTAACATAGTAATAATCATAACATAAGGGTTCCTTGTTTTACCTCTCTATCCTCAATATCCCCAATGAGCCATATCTTTGAAACGTTGCATTAAATTCAGGGCCGGCGCCAGCACCCGGCAAACCCGGTCAAATGCCGGGGCCCTGAGCTGCCGGGGGGCCCACTCGCGGTGGCAGGAGTGGCGCACCGCTACTCAGGGGGGCCCGGTGGCCGTGCTGTCACCGCCCCCCGCCGAGGATCACGCTTTCAATTGCTTCGGCATCGCAGGTGCCGATACAATTGAGAGCAATGATGAGAGAGTAAGCGGCGCGCTGAGCGCACTCTCTCTCTCTTATCATTCTCCCCGCTGTGACTGTCGGCGTTCTGACAGCTCTGCAGCAGAGCACGGTGACGTCATCACTGCGCGCCTGCTGAGAGGTCAGAGCGAGTGACAGCAATGGACGACGCGCCGAGGAGACCGGATCAGAGGGGGAACGAGGAGAAGTGAGCCGCCCCTCTACTGACACTGGGCTCCCCTGACTCACAGGCCGGCCACTGCACAGCGGCACTAGTACACATAGGGGCCCGGCAGCTGCTCTGCAGAGCCGGCTGTCGGGCCCCTATGTGTAGTGCTGCTGTGTAGTGGCCGACAATGCGACCGTCAGGGGGCCGGCCTGTGAGTCAGGGGAGCCCAGTGTCAGTAGAGGGGCCCCTGACCTGGAGAGGCCACCAGCCGTTTCTGAGCTGCAGGAGTGCTCCTGACCTGCACAGAAGACGGAATAAGCCATCCTGCAGGACCTGCGATGATGTCACGCCCATGTGACTGTGTGGGAGGAGACACAGGATGCCGGGCAGAAAGCAAGAGGAGATTTGCAGGAGATTTGGACACATGACTGGTAATAAGAAAAGAGGGGACATGAGGGGAAAGGGGGCAGCTGCAGGCTGAGTGGCATGTGAGGGGTGCAGACTGTGACAGAAGGATGTGAAGGGGTGCAGAGTGTTTGAGAGGGGTAAGTTGGGGTACAGGCAGGGTGAGATATGTGGGCAGGGTGTGTGAGATATGGTGGTGTAGTGTGTGTGATCTGGGGGGTGCAGGCTGTGTGAGATGTGGGGGTGTAGTGTGTATGATATGGGGGTGCAGGCTGTATGGGGAGCAGGGTGTGTGAGATATGGGGGTGTAGTGTGTGTGATCTGGGGGGTGCAGGCTTTATGGGGAGCAGGGTGTGTGAGATATGGGGGCAGGGGAGTAACTACCGCGGTCGCAGGGGTCGGAAGGAGAAGAGAGGTACTTGTTTTTTTATTTTGCTGGCTGCATGACACATGGAGGCCTGGGGGTGCTGGCTGCATGATACATGGAGGTCTATGGGACTACATAATAAACATGAAGGACACCTTATACATGGACTAGGGGTGCATTATACATGGAGGAGTATGGGGCTGCATAATACAATATGAAGGACACCTTATACATGGAATATAGGGGTGCATTATACATGGAGGAGTATGGGGCTGCATAATACAATATGATGATTTATGGCGCTGCATTATAATACATATAGGACTATGGGGGCTACATTTTAATATATGGAGGAATATGGAGGCTACCTTATACATGGACTATGGGGGTGCGTTATAAAACTGGAGGCCTATGTGGTGCAGTATAATATATGGAGGACTATGTGGTGCAGTATAATATATGGAGAACTATGGGGTGAATTATAATACATGGAGAACTTTTTCAGGAAATGCATTGTAATACATGGAGAACTATGGGGGTGCATTCTATTATATCAAGGGTTATGTGGGACCCTTTATATTATACGGAAGGCTATGTGGGGGCCATTATAGTATTTGGAGATCTATATACAAGGGGGGACAAAGATACAAGTATGGAATGGAAATGTTTTGTCCTGAGGGAAAAAGGCTCTTTCCCTCAGCACCCAGCTTTCCCATGCTCTGCTGTACATCTCTCAGCACCCAGCTTTCCCATGCTCTGATATGGGAAAGCTGGGTGCTGAGGGAAAGATGTATAGCAGAGCATGGGGAAACTGGGTGCTGAGGACAAGATGGATATCAGAACATGGGAAAGCAGGGTACTGATAGAGGGATTTCAGATCATGGGAAACCTGGGTGCTGAGGGTAAGAGCCAAATGTCAGCGTCATTATCCTGTACCCCAAGTGTCAGTGTCATTATTCCGTACCCTAAGGCTCGGTGTACGTGGAGGGGGCCCCGGTCCAAATTTTGCACCAGGGCCCATCAAACTCTAATTACGCCACTGAGTATTAATCACTGTATTCTACATGAGGGTGCCTACTGCTATCTGGCTCTGCACTGTGCTGTATACAGGCTGTGCTATGTTATATAGCACAGCCTGTATATAGCACAGTGCAGAGCCAGATAGCAATAGGCACCCTCATGTAGCATACAGCTTGTATATAGCCTATATACAAGCTGTATGCTACATGAGGGTGCCTATTGCTATTTGGCTCTGCACTGTGCTATATACAGGCTGTGCTATATACAAGCTGTATGCTACATGAGGGTGCCTAATGCTATCTGGCTCTGCACTGTGCTGTCTGGGTCTGCACTGTACTATATAGGTCTGTGTACTACATGAGGATACCTAATACTATCTGGCTCTGCACTGTGCTATATAGGTGCTGTGTACTATATGAGGGTGCCTAATGCTATCTGACTCTGCAATGTACTATATAGGGGCTCTGCACTACATGAGGGTGCTTAATGCTATCTGGCTCTGCACTGTGGTATATAGGGGCTATATACTACATGAGGGTGCCTAATGCTATCTGGCTCTGCACTGTAGTATTTAGGGGCTGTATACTACATGAGGATGCCTAATGCTATATGTGTCTGCATTGTGCTATATGTGGGCTGTATACTACATGAGGGTGCCTATTGCTATCTGGGTCTGCATTGTGCTATAAGTGGGCTATATACTACATGAAGGTGCCTAATGCTATACAGTCAGGGCCAGAAATATTTGGACAGTGACACAAGTTTTGTTATTTTAGCTGTTTACAAAAACATGTTCAGAAATACAATTATATATATAATATGGGCTGAAAGTGCACACTCCCAGCTGCAATATGAGAGTTTTCACATCAAAATCGGAGAAAGGGTTTAGGAATCATAGCTCTGTAATGCATAGCCTCCTCTTTTTCAAGGGACCAAAAGTAATTGGACAAGGGACTCTAAGGGCTGCAATTAACTCTGAAGGCGTCTCCCTCGTTAACCTGTAATCAATGAAGTAGTTAAAAGGTCTGGGGTTGATTACAGGTGTGTGGTTTTGCATTTGGAAGCTGTTGCTGTGACCAGACAACATGCGGTCTAAGGAACTCTCAATTGAGGTGAAGCAGAACATCCTGAGGCTGAAAAAAAAGAAAAAATCCATCAGAGAGATAGCAGACATGCTTGGAGTAGCAAAATCAACAGTCGGGTACATTCTGAGAAAAAAGGAATTGACTGGTGAGCTTGGGAACTCAAAAAGGCCTGGGCGTCCACGGATGACAACAGTGGTGGATGATCGCCACATACTTTCTTTGGTGAAGAAGAACCCGTTCACAACATCAACTGAAGTCCAGAACACTCTCAGTGAAGTAGGTGTATCTGTCTCTAAGTCAACAGTAAAGAGAAGACTCCATGAAAGTAAATACAAAGGGTTCACATCTAGATGCAAACCATTCATCAATTCCAAAAATAGACAGGCCAGAGTTAAATTTGCTGAAAAACACCTCATGAAGCCAGCTCAATTCTGGAAAAGTATTCTATGGACAGATGAGACAAAGATCAACCTGTACCAGAATGATGGGAAGAAAAAAGTTTGGAGAAGAAAGGGAACGGCACATAATACAAGGCACACCACATCCTCTGTAAAACATGGTGGAGGCAACGTGATGGCATGGGCATGCATGGCTTTCAATGGCACTGGGTCACTTGTGTTTATTGATGACATAACAGCAGACAAGAGTAGCCGGATGAATTCTGAAGTGTACCGGGATATACTTTCAGCCCAGATTCAGCCAAATGCCGCAAAGTTGATTGGACGGCGCTTCATAGTACAGATGGACAATGACCCCAAGCATACAGCCAAAGCTACCCAGGAGTTCATGAGTGCAAAAAAGTGGAACATTCTGCAATGGCCAAGTCAATCACCAGATCTTAACCCAATTGAGCATGCATTTCACTTGCTCAAATCCAGACTTAAGACGGAAAGACCCACAAACAAGCAAGACCTGAAGGCTGCGTCTGTAAAGGCCTGGCAAAGCATTAAGAAGGAGGAAACCCAGCGTTTGGTGATGTCCATGGGTTCCAGACTTAAGGCAGTGATTGCCT
Organism: Anomaloglossus baeobatrachus; assembly: GCF_048569485.1. Lineage (NCBI taxonomy): Eukaryota > Metazoa > Chordata > Amphibia > Anura > Aromobatidae > Anomaloglossus > Anomaloglossus baeobatrachus. Next base: position 318,653,440 of record NC_134358.1, on the reverse strand, counting down.
CCAAAGGATTCGCAACAAAATATTGAAAATAAAAATATTTTGTTTGGGTTTGGTTTATTTGTCCAATTACTTTTGACCTCCTAAAATGTGGAGTGTTTGTAAAGAAATGTGTACAATTCCTACAATTTCTATCAGATATTTTTGTTCAAACCTTCAAATTAAACGCTACAATCTGCACTTGAATTCTGTTGTAGAGGTTTCATTTCAAATCCAATGTGGTGACATGCAGAGCCCAACGCGCGAAAATTGTGTCACTGTCCAAATATTTCTGGACCTAACTGTATGTGTCTGCATTGTGCTATATGTGGGCTGTATACTACATGAAGGTGCCTAATGCTATATGTGTCTGCATTGTGCTATATGGGGGCTGCTTAATGGTATATGGGGGCTGCATAGTGCATATGGGAGCTACATAATACTATATGGAGGACAATGGGGGCTTCATAACACAATATGGGGGCTGCAAACTACTATACCCCCAGAGTTGTATGTCCCCTCCACCCAGGTGCTGTATACCCCCTCAGAGCTGTATGTTCCCTCCACCCAGGTGCTGTATACCCCCTCAGAGCTATATGTCCCCCCCCCACCCCAGAGCTGTATACCCCCAGAGCTGCATGTCACCCCCCCCACCTCACAGCTGTTTGTCCCCCCCACCTCAGTCACTGCCCTCCTCTAGAGCTGTATGCCCCCCATTGCTGTATACCCCTTTCCTCAGTAATATATATTGCCCCAGTAATGTGTTTGTCCCCAGCCTCTCTTGTGATGTATATACAGCAGTGTTAGTGTGCTCTATGTGCGGCCATGTCTGTTAGACAAGCCGGGAGGTGAGTGAGGCTGTTGCTGGCTTCCCAATATTAGAAATATATATACAGGATAAATATATAAAAATAATGTGTGTGTGTGTGTTTGTGTGTGTGTGTGTATGATGTGTATCTATGTATGTCAGTGTATATGACTGTGTTTAGATTTATGTCTATTTATGTGTTTTTGTGAATTTCTCTTTAAATAAGTATGCGTATGTATCTGTGCATGTCTATGTGTGGATGGGGCCCACTGAGACTCTTTCGCCCAGGGCCCACAAAAACCTGGAGCCGGCCCTGATTAAATTAGAAATCTCTCTTTGAGAGTAGTTTTTTTTCTATAAATGTTTTCCATTTTTTTAAAAAACTAGACGTGTGTTTCTTTTTGCTATCCTCTGCTTCTAATTGATCCATCGGTATCAACAGTTTCATGGTATCTAACACTTCTGTAATATCTGGTGCTTGTTTTGTAAGCCAGTGTCGCAAAATGCATTTTTTAACCGATAGCATTAACACGTGTACTGCTTTTGGAATGAATAACTATTCTTCCCTCTCTCTCGCCTCTCGACTTGTGGCATGCAATAAACAGAGAATCAGAACTTTTGGGATCCATTAAATAATTTAACTAAGTAGGGGGTAAGTCGGCCCGCATACGTTTTCCAGTACAAATGCGTCAGACCGTCTGGACCTGGCGATTTACCATTGGGAAGTAATTTAAGCACCTCTCCTATCTCTTCGCACGTGATTTCTTTATTCAGTGTATTTGCAGCACTCTTAGTAAGGGTACGCAGCTTACATTGCTCAAGAAAGCAATTAATTAGTTCCCTTTGCCTCTCTAGATCTGCGGGAAGAGTGTTAGGCAAGGAATACAACTTTGACAGGTAGTCCTGAAAAATCTTTTATATGATCCCATTAAAATTGCAAACAGTCCCCCCTACATCTCTCAAGGCATAGACGGATGAGTTCCCCCTATCTTCTCTAAGCTGGCATGCTAGAAGGGAGTGGGACTTATTTCCTTTATCATAGTATTTATGTTTGCTATAGAGAAGTAATTTTTCTATTGTGGTGACAGCTAAGTCTTTCAATTGGGCACGGGTTTTTACTATATCCCTGAGAATACGTACTGATGGGCTAAGGGCCATCTTGCTCTCCAAGCCTTTGAGGTTTCGAAGGAGCTGTTCCGTCTGGTGTAGTTGTGACGCCCTGGACTAGCCAGGTAGTCACAAACACAACATCACACACACCCCCTCCCCTGGATCGTCTACATCAGTCAACAAAATCCTTGTTGCCTCCCTCCAAGGTCTGATGTCCACACCAGGTGGGACGGAGCCTGGCGGTTGGCCCCACCCACCGAGGAGTTCACAGGCCTGGAGGCGGGAAAAGTAACAGAATGAGTTTGGAGTTGAAAGTGAGAGGACAGAAACTGCTAGTGTTTAGGTCGGGGCCCAGGCACTGTCAACAAGGTCGGCAGACGGTGGTGGCCATCTGCAGGAGGTGGTGCAAGTCAGCGGAACCATAGGACCGGGGACGGGCGGTGGCCCGCCGGTACCGAACCGGGGAGCAGAGTTGTACCAATCACACAAAGGCAGGGCCATCGGACCCCCGACTAGGCTAGGAGCCGCCGACAATGGTCAACTCCGAGAGTGACCGGAACCCCAGGGGTTCCCTAACACCCAAGACCCGACAGAAGGCAACCGTCCACACAGTGAGGATAGAAAGCCACCACCATAGGCTACAGATCCAAGGGCCAGCGCCTGCGGGCAAAACGGGCTCCTTTGGTACATATAAGTCGGGGAGCGGACTACCGTTGGGAAACCATCGGAGTCAATACATTCTACAAAGGTGCAGGGAAAGACAGCCACCATCAACCTGTCCGGGGAGAGCAAAGACATTGCAGCCGGCTGTGGGACCCGTCCATCTAGCCGTTTGGTTTACCAGAGACTCTGTGAATCTGTGCCTGAGTGAGTACAACTGCGCCGCGCTGCCCCTGCAACCCTGCACCCCAGCCATCCAGCCTCCCCGTATCGCCATCGGGCCCCGGGATCACCAACCCCTACCCACGGAGGGGGAACCAACATCCTAGCTGCTCCCTGCGATCGCTCCCGGGATCCCCATCACCAGCAGCGGTGGTGCCCAATATCACCACGACCCGTGGGTGGCGTCACAAACTATCTCCCCAAACAAACCACCCCTTTTCACTCGTGGGCGAGGAGCGCTGCTCGAGTCCCCGGGTCCGGCCCACCGCTCGAGCCACCGAGCAGCAGCAGAAGCCCCGGATCTGAGCGTAGTGAGTGCGTCCCCTCTGCCCGCGACAACTTGGCGTCTACAAACAGGATTAGAACCAATCTACCTACCGGTAGAAGTGCGCCTTGCAGTCCCCGCCGGCGGCATCCGGCCAAAAAATTTGAAGTTCCGCCATCTTTGGCGCGAAGATTTTCCGCTCGAGCGTCTTCCCCTAGAAGAGAAGGCACGAAAGTGAAGCCCCGCCCCCAGAAGAGGGAAGTGCTGGAAAGAACCAAGGGGGGACGGGAAAAAGATGTCTGCGACCGACGGAAATGGGGCAGCCCTTGCTCCCCCCGCAAGAGCGGGGGAGGCCGCGAGTCCAGCGGTCACCCAGGTAATGCCGATCTCCCTGCCCTATGTACCTGGTGCTGCCTGGCTACCGCAATATAATGGGAAGCCTGATGCTTTGCAGGCGTTCCGTAAAAAGATTAGCCCGGTCCTTGACTTGTATGCCCTGACTGGCAGGGAACGGGCGGTGGTAGTGCTAGCGCAGCTAACCGGCGCGGCTGAGCAGGGGACGGAGACCTGGACCGATGCGGACCGGGCCTCAGTGACTACCATTTTTGAGAAACTCCAAACCGCTTTTGAGACCCGCACAGAAGCAGAATTACGGATGCAGTTTTACCAGTGCCGACAGCGGCCTGAGGATAATATAAGAGACTATGCCTTGCGCTTGCAAACAGCCCTCCGTGCGCTAAAGCGGGTGGACACTTAACGATGTGGACAGCAATAAGATGCTAGTAGAACAATTCATGCAAGGGCTGGGGTCCACGGAAGACCGCAAGCAGCTACAGCTGTGGGCCCTGGAACACCCCGATCTGGACTTTGCAGTATTGAAAGAGCGGGCCATCAAGGCCCTGCAAGCCCCAACGCCAGACGCTCCTGAGGCGGCCCCATGGCCGGCTGAAACTGCTCCCATCTTGGTGGCACCTCCTCCCCCGGCTCTACCGGCCCCTGCAGCGCTTGTTGGGATGATGGAGGAACTGGCTGCCCAGGTCCGCCGCATGGATGGAGACCTCACCAAGATCCCCTCCAGCTACCAACGAGAGTCAAGCCCCCAGGGAAGATCCAGCTCGCCGACAGCCCGGAAGACGTCCCCTGGATGCAGCGGAGAAGGACCAACGACTCGCGGTATGGGCCTCCTATTTGTTACATGTGCAACAAGCCTGACCACTACTCGAGGCGATGCCCGTTAAACGAGCAACCCCTGGGGCCAAGGGCCAATCCTCAGGAGTAGACCCCAATAGCCCCACTGATTGGTGAGACCAGTATGTGGGAGCTCGCCCCATCATTCCTCTGGCAGTGGACGGCATCCCGCTCATGGCCCTATTGGACACTGGATCACAGGTAACCACTATGCCATATACATTGTACCAGCAGTATTGGGGTAATGGTGAACTTTCCCCCCCTGACGATAGCCTGACCCTTGTCACGGCCAATGGACACCCTCTGACCCAGGTGGGATATAAACAAGTGGTCCTGACCGTGGGACATACGGAGCTAAAACACCAAGGAATGATTGTGGTGCTGAATGAACTCAGTGACCATAACCCAAAAGTAATTCTAGGGACTAATGTGATGGAGCATTGTATGGGTGAGGTGCTGAGTCTGTTGCAGCAATTGGCCGCCACTGCAGGAGGAGGCCGACAGAGGGCAGTACAGCGTGAGATCCGGGCCCTCCTGCAGCGGCAGCAAGTGAATTTGACGGGTGGAGAGATTGGCGGAGTAAGAGTGATGGATGTGGCCCCCTTGGTGGTGCCACCAAGAAGCGAGATGATGATTTGGTGCAGGGCAGCAGTAGGTCCCCAGGGGCGCGATTACCCAGCGTTGGTGGAGCCCATGCCTTCTGAGCACTGGCCCACGGTGATGGCGGTCAGAGGGGTGGTTAACGTTAGGAAAGGGAGAGTGCCTGTGAGAGTGCTGAATTGTGCGGAGGAAGAAGTTAGACTTCCCCGTTACACTACCTTTGCCAAGCTGCTTACCCTCGACCCTCACACCATTCATGAGATTGCCCCTCCTACCTCTGCACCCCCTGCCAGTGACCATATACCCCCCGAACAGTTAGCGGAGTGGTGCCAGGAACTGCATGTAGGCACTGAAGCTACACCCACGCATCACAAAAAGGGAGTGTACAGGGTAGTACAGGAGTATGAGCAGGTTTTTAGCAAGCACCCACTAGATTTCGGGAGGATTAAAGGGATTCAACACCATATCCCTACAGGCATACATCCACCCATCAAAGAAAGGTATAGGCCCATCCCGCCAGCACACTACCAATGCGCTAAGGACATGTTGAGGAACATGAAGGAGGCAGGGGTCATTCGGGATAGTTGTAGTCCCTGGGCAGCCCCACTGGTACTGGTGAAGAAGAAGGATGGCACCATGCGAATGTGTGTGGATTACCGGAAGATCAACCAGATAATGCATAAAGATGCCTATCATCTCCCCCGTATCGAGGAGTCGCTAGCTGCGCTGAAAACTGCTAACTTCTTCTCTACCCTTGACCTTACCAGCGGATACTGGCAGGTGGCGGTCGCACCAGAGGACCGGGAGAAGACTGCATTTGTCACGCCCATGGGACTCAGCGAGTTCAACAGCATGCCATTTGGGCTGTGTAATGCCCCTGGAACCTTCCAACGGCTCATGGAGTGCTGCCTGGGATATCTCAATTTCGAAACTGTCTTGCTGTATCTGGATGATGTGATCGTATACTCTCAGACGTACGAGGCTCCCCTGGAGCACCTGGCTATAGTGTTCGCGTCCCTTGCTAGGTATGGGATGAAGCTGAAACCCTCCAAATGCCACCTGCTGAAGCCCAGAGTACAGTACCTCGGACACGTGGTGAGCGCAGAAGGTGTGGCCCCAGATCCCAGGAAGATCACTGCTATCCAGGACTGGCCAAGGCCGACCACAGTGAGAGAGGAGAGACAGTTCCTGGGCCTGGTGGGGGCGCTTCATCGCCGTTTCATCAAGGGGTACACGAAGATGGCTGCACCTATGCAAGATCTCCTCGTGGGACAGACCAAGGGTGGCAGAGCCTCTGGACTCCCATTTGTGTGGGAAGAAAATCATGAAGAGTCCTTTCACCAGCTGAAGACAGCCTTGACAGGAGAGGAAATCCTAACATACCCCGACTACAGACTCCCATTCGTCCTCTACACCGATGCCAGCAATGTGGGCCTGGGGGCAGTCTTGTCCCAGGTCCAGGACGGGAAGGAAAAGGTGATCGCCTACGCCAGCTGAAAACTCCAGCCCACGGAAAGGAACCCCGAGAATTACAGCTCTTTCAAGCTTGAGTTCCTAGCCCTGGTGTGGGCAATCACCAAGAGGTTCTGACATTACCTTGCAGCGGCAAGATTCACTGCCTACACGGACAATAATCCGTTGACCCATCTGGACACGGCCAAGCTAGGTGCTCTGGAGCAATGGTGGGTGGCTAGGCTGTCTAACTATGACTTCACTATCAAGTATAGGGCCGGCAGCAAGAACACCAACGCAGACGCGTTATCCTGGATGCCCCACCTGCCGGATGGGGGGGGCGGAAGACGATGATCTCGAAGAAATTGAGTTGCCCGCGTTCCATCGGCCACCGGTCGAGAAACGTTATGTCAAATGGCAACTGGTAAACCTGGACCCGCTACCCAGTCAGGGGTGGCAAGAAGCCCAAGACCAGTTGCCTGCCGTCCAGTTGGTCAAGACAATGACTGAGCAGGGATCCTCCAGAATGGATCCTGCAGCTCCCTCTGAAGCCCAGCGGCTGTGGAAAGAACGAGCCCGGCTGTACCTGCACCAAGGGAAGCTGTATCAGGAGCTGATCAACCCGAAGACTCACGGGAAGGTTCGCCAGCTGGTGGTTCCTCAGGCCAGCATGCCCAAAGTCCTACAGGCATATCACGATGGCGCCGGGCACTTCGGCTGGAAGAAGCTGGAGATGTTGCTGAGAGAGCGGTTCTATTGGAGTGGGATGCGAAAATCTGTGGAGGCCTGGTGCCGAGAGTGTGGTCCCTGTACACTGAGAAGGAAGGATGAAGTCAGCCAAAGAGCTCCTCTACAGCCGATCATCACCCATCAACCGCTGGAGCTGGTCGCCTTGGACCACGTCAAGCTTACACCCAGCCGGAATGGATATACCTATGCCTTGACCATCGTGGACCACTACTCGAGATTCATGGTGGTTGTTCCAGTCAAAGATCTGACCGGTCGCACCGCACCTAGAGCATTCCAGGCCTACTTTTGTCGACCGCACGGATACCCAGAGAGGGTGCTTACGGACCAGGGTTCGGCCTTTGAAGCAGAGGTGTTTCAAGAGTTTTGTCAATTAGATGGCTGTAAAAAGATCAGAACCACGCCATATCATGCCGAGACTAATGGGATGTGTGAAAACATGAACCATCTAGTTCTGGATCTCCTCAAGATACTACCATTGGAAGAGCGAAACCTGTGGCCGGAGAAGCTGCCTGACCTGGTAGACATGTACAATAACATCCCCTGTGGTTCTACCAAATGCACACCGGCGTATCTGTTGAGAGCCCGACCAGGCCGGCTGCCGGTGGACCTGGAAATGGACTTGGAAGTTCCAGAGGCCCTCCCTTCGACCGGGATGTCCGGCGGCAAGCGCAATACCGGCGGGTCCAGGAATATGTGGAGAAGAATCTGCGCCAGAGCCGAGAGAAACAGGAGCAGCGCTTCAACAAACGGGCTCCAGCCGCCCCCTTTGAGCCCGGGGATGTGGTGCTGAAACGGAAGAGGAGAACTCATAAGTAGAGATGAGCGAACCAGTCCCGGTTCGGCTCGAGGCCGGTTCGCCGAACGGGGGTCCCGTTCGAGTTCGGTTCGTCGAACGTTCGACGAACCGAACTCGAACGTATAGGCTATAATGGGAGGCAATCACAAACACATAAAAATGCATTATAAATGTACACAAACAGTTAATAAACATTGCTGTCACAAACCACCGGGGGGGTCACTCAGAAATCCCCCGCGCTGGCTACCAGTACGTCACAATCGGGGGGTAACAAGTGGGGGTCACCCCTCCTTTATACCTCCCGACCGACAGACAGAGCACGTGACGCGCTCTCTAGCGCCCCTCTTATAGTCAGGCCAATTATGGAATTGCCCGACAATAAGCAAGGAGGCCGCTATACTACTTATGCCGATTATTGAAGGGTCCCCAGTGAGAGTAGGGTATATATTCCCCCGACCTCCGCGGGCGGAATATATAAAACCTCCCCGGATCTCACTGGCCTCCCCACAATAATCCTTGGCACAACTCGCTGCCACCAACCGCTTCACGGTAACTATTAGCCGAACACACAGACGTGGGATTCAAGATCAAGATAACAGAACAGCCCAAGATTAATTATATAATTTAATCAGCCTAAAGCCACACTAGAAACTACAATATATACAATAGGGAATCTACAGAATATACATATGTCAGAGTACAGTTACAGATAAAGCATGGTTTACAAACAGGTATGCAATTCAATCAGTTACCTTGTGCGTCTGGCCACAGGGGGGCGCTGTAGACCAGGTTTCTAGGAACTCCCACAGATGTTTCCTGCACGTGACCCCCAGCGAAAGAACACTGGAAAATGGCCGAAGTAGGGTTATCAACCTGGGCAAATCCAGGTCCCCTCCTACCTTCGTGACCTCAGAGGGAGCACTGCTCCACCCCTGGCTGGAGTTATGGACAAAATCCACAACATGGAATATGGCCATAACTTGGCCTGGGAGCGTCGTAGGCGGACGCCAATGCTCTCATTGTGACAGTTATGAATTTAGCTACAGAATGAGAGGACTCATGACTTGTCTACTAGTTCCCCATTGGCTGATATCACGCCTGGGGTATTTCCCAAGCTCCCGCTCCCATAAAAAGGGTGTGCCAGCATCGTCCGCATGCGGAGACACCATTTTTATGGTTGCCATATTTATCGGAAATGTGGCTTGCGAGATATGAACCATTTTTTACTGGAGTCGTTCTGTCTGGATACTTCCAAGCTTGCTAATTAGATAGCAGCTCCTACCACAGGGTCACGGCAGGGAGTCATCCTGTGCCCATTGTTCCCACATCACCTAATTTCCATATCATAGGAGATGGCCATGGGATGTGACACCTTCACAGATGCTGGACATTGAGGACAAGAAGGGAGGGGGGCACTGCCAGGGAGTGATGAGCGATTATGACTGGAAGTCATAATTCATCTTCATATCCCGGGATTTGCCTCACAATTGCCATAACACTTACCGGTCCTCGCGATCCCTTCTGCACTCTGTCTCCTGCCGCTATTCCATCCGATGATCGCTGAATCCTCCCGGTGACCTGCACTGCCAGCAGAGAAGCAGGACCTATCGTGACGTCAAAATAGCCATGTGACCAGTCACGTGGCTATTATCTCATTGGCTACAGACTGGTCACATGACTATGACACGTCATGTAGGACCTGCGAGTGCATCTCTCCGGTACACGGTGCACATATGTGTATCGCCGTGTACCGGCGACATGCTCTAGCACACGGTCGACTCCCCGTTCCGTTAGGGACCGGCTGACACAGCCGGTCATTAACGGAGATCACCGTTGCCATAGCAACGCAGTTAGCGGTGACGTCACCGCTAACCGCGGCTCCGGGAGCACCGTTGCTATGGTAACGCGTCTGTCAGCGTTACCGCTAGCAGCCAGCAGTGATCACTCACGGAGTGAAGGCTGCACGCTGCTTCCCGATTGTAGTGAGCATTGTAGTTAGGATGGAGGTTCCCCAGCCCCAAGTGATGCCCCTCACTACAATCGTCACTACTACTACACTAGAAAGAAAGAAGACAGAAGAGCAGGATCGTGGAGGGCTGACAGGGGGTAATAAAGATGGAGTCTCTAATGTGTCTGTGTATTTATTTCTATTAAAGTATTTTTTCTCTGTGTGGTGTCTTTTTTTAACCCTTTATTGGAGATTCTTAATGGCCGGGTCAAACGTGCCTGACATTAAGAATCTCTGGCTTAATACTGGCTGGTAAAACAAAGCCAGTATTAACTCATGATTACCCAACAAGCCACCCGGCTCCAGGGCTGTTGGAAGAGTTGGATACAGCGCCAGATGATGGCGCTTCTATGAGAGCGCCATTTTCTGGGACGGCTGCGGACTGAAATCCGCAGCAGAGGCGCCCACAAACCTCGGGCTAACCTGTGCTGCGGATTCCAATCCCCAGCTGCCTAGTTGTACCCGGCTGGACACAAAAATAGGGCGAAGCCCACGTCATTTGTTTTTTAATTATTTCATGAAATAAGTGAAATAATTAAAAAAAACGGGCTTCCCTATATTTTTGGTTCCCAGCCGGGTACAAATAGGCAACTGGGGGTTGGAGGCAGCCCGTGGCTGCCAGCTGTACCTGGCTAGCATACAAAAATATGGCGAAGCCCACGTCATTTTTTTGGTGGGCAAAAAACTTCTGCATACAGTCCTGGATGGAGTATGCTGAGCCTTGTAGTTCTGCAGCTGCTGTCTGCTCTTCTCCATACAGACAGACAGCAGCTGCAGAACTACAAGGCTCAGCATACTCCATCCAGGACTGTATGCAGAAGTTTTTTGCCCCCTGAAAAAATTATGTGGCTTCGCCATATTTTTGTATGCTAGCCAGGTACAGCAGGCAGGTACGGCTGCCCCCAACCCCCAGTTGCCTATTTGTACCCGGCTGGGAACCAAAAATAAAGGGAAGCCCTTTTTTTATTATTTCATGAATTTCATGAAATAATTAGAAAACAAATGACGTAGGCTTTGCCCCATTTTTGTGTCCAGCCAGGTACAACTAGGCAGCTGGGATTGGAATCCGCACCACCGGTTGGCCTGAGCTTTCTGGGCCCCACTGCTGCGAATTGCAGTCTGCAGCCACCTCAGAAAATGGCATTTTCATAGAAGCGCCATCTTCTGGCGCTGTATCCAACTCTTCCAGCACCTGCCTGCTATACCTGGCTAGCATACAAAAATATGGCGAAGCTCACGTCCTTTTTTTGTAGCTTTTTGGCAAAAAAAAAAAAAATGCTTCCCTGGATTTTCCATTGCCAGTGAAGGTAACACCAAGCAGTGGGGGTTAGCAGCCAGTAGCTGCTTGGATTACCCTTAGCTAGCAATACAAAAAATGCAGTGGGAGCTAACATATATTTTTTTTAATTATTTATTTAAATAACTAAAAATAAAATGGGCTTCCCTGTATTTTGATTGCTGGACATCACAGTGCTGTAAAAATAAATCTTTAAAAAAATGACGTAGCGCTCCTCGGTATTTTTGATTCTCAGCGCAGATAAAGCAGACAGCTATGGGTTGCCACCCCCATCTGCCTGCCGTTACCTTGGTTGGCAATCAAAATACAGGGAAGCCCATTAATTTTTTCTATTTAAAAAATAGTTTAAAAAAAAAATTACGTTGGGTCCCCCCATTTTTGATAGCCAGCTAGGGTAAAGCAGACGGCTGTAGCCTGAAAACCACAGCTGGCAGCTTTACCGTGGTTGGGGATCCAATGTGGAGGTCCCCTCAGGCTCTTTTTTATAATTATTTTATAAATATTAATAATTACACAATAAAAGTAGGGGACCCCCCAAATTGGATCACCAGCCAAGGTAAAGCGGACAGCTGTGGTCTGGTATTCTCAGGGTGGGAAGGTCCATAGTTATTGGGCCTTCACAGCCTAAAAATAGCTGGCCGCAGGCACCCCAGACGTGGCGCATCCACTAGATGCGCCAATCCTGGCGCTTCACCCCAGCTCATCCCGTGCCCTGGTGCAGTGGCAAACGGGGTAATAAATCGGGTTGATACTAGCTGTAAAGTCACCTGAGATCAAGCTCAGCAGTTTGTGATGTCATGGCGTCTATTAGATACCCAACATCATAAACTGTCAGTACTAACAAAAACAAAAAATCGACAAAAGAAATTTATTTGAAAAAACAGTCCCCAAAACATTTCCTCTTTCACCAATTTATTGTAAGAAAAAAAATAAAGGGGTCCCACGACGACTCTGGACCGTCTAGAATATGGGGGGGAGACACTCAGGGAACGTATCCCCCATTTTCTAGGAGTGCGGACCCTTCATGTGAGGAGTGTGGGTGCAATGAATCTGCACTCACTCTCCCCGGGTCCACAGCAGCAGAGTCCATGTCGTAATGGTTGCTACCAAAGCTGCAATGCCCTGCTCATGAGGTAAGGGCATGCCTAATCAGGAGAACTACTGTAGAGGAAGCTCTGCTCACTGGTATATAGGTGCTCAGAGGTAATAATAGATAAAATTAGTGAGTAACCTCGGCACTCTATATCTCCCAGACTAAGTCAGTAAGTCACAACGGATAGTAATGCAAAATCACTCTTTATTGGTCCGTATTAAGAAAATTTTTTTTTCATAAGCATATATGTTTTTGTCCAAAACAAGTTACAAATGACGTTTCGGCCTGAGCCTTCGTCAGATTGGACTTATCTGCATGTAATCATGAAAAATGACAATAATCAGTATCACATAAGAGTGAGAGAACAATAACATAAACTCGAACAATGTAGAGGTACAATTGGGATGCAGCAAAAAAATTGCAACACAGCAAGAAATGAAACACATGATACAAATGTCATAATACAGTACAAGGACAATATAGTAATGACAAATATGGGGTCAGAGTAGACTTAGACAGCTCTGGTACGAAAGAGATGTCAATCATAAAGTAACATGTGCAGTAGGTGTAGAGCTACACTATGCATGGCAGAGCTAATGGGTAGACCGACCATAGAAAAAGTAGAGAAAAAGTGGAGAAAAAGTGGAGAATAAGTGGAGCATAAGTGGAGAAAAAGTGGAGAAAAAGTGGAGAAAAAGTGGAGCATAAGAGGAGAAAAAGTGGAGAAAAAAGTGGAGAAAAAGTGGAGAAAAAGTGGAGCATAAGAGGAGAAAAAGTGGAGAAAAAGTGGAGCATAAGAGGAGAAAAAGTGGAGATTAAGAGGAGAAAAAGTGGAGAAAAAGTGGAGCATAAGAGGAGAAAAAGTGGAGAAAAAGTGGAGAAAAAGTGGAGAAAAAGTGGAGCATAAGAGGAGAAAAAGTGGAGATTAAGAGGAGAAAAAGTGGAGAAAAAGTGGAGAAAAAGTGGAGAAAAAGTGGAGCATAAGAGGAGAAAAAGTGGAGAAAAAAGTGGAGAAAAAGTGGAGAAAAAGTGGAGATTAAGAGGAGAAAAAGTGGAGCATAAGAGGAGAAAAAGTGGAGAAAAAAGTGGAGAAAAAGTGGAGAAAGTGGAGAAAAAAATGGAGAAAAAGTGGAGAAAAAGTGGAGAAAAAGTGGAGAATAAGAGGAGAAAAAGTGGAGAAAAAGTGGAGAAAAAGTGGAGCATAAGAGGAGAAAAAGTGGAGAAAAAAGTGGAGAAAACGTGGAGAAAACGTGGAGAAAAAGTGGAGAAAAAGTGGAGAAAAAGTGGAGCATAAGAGGAGAAAAAGTGGAGAAAAAGTGGAGAAAAAAGTGGAGAAAAAGTGGAGAAAAAGTGGAGAAAAAGTGGAGAAAAAGTGGAGAAAAAGTGGAGATTAAGAGGAGAAAAAGTGGAGAAAAAGTGGAGAAAAAGTGGAGCATAAGAGGAGAAAAAGTGGAGAAAAAAGTGGAGAAAACGTGGAGAAAACGTGGAGAAAAAGTGGAGAAAAAGTGGAGAAAAAGTGGAGAAAAAGTGGAGCATAAGAGGAGAAAAAGTGGAGAAAAAAGTGGAGAAAACGTGGAGAAAAAGTGGAGAAAAAGTGGAGAAAAAGTGGAGCATAAGAGGAGAAAAAGTGGAGATTAAGAGGAGAAAAAGTGGAGAAAAAGTGGAGAAAAAGTGGAGAAAAAGTGGAGAAAAAGTGGAGAAAAAGTGGAGAATAAGAGGAGAAAAAGTGGAGAAAAAGTGGAGAAAAAGTGGAGAATAAGAGGAGAAAAAGTGGAGAATAAGTGGAGAAAAAAATGGAGAAAAAGTGGAGAAAAAGTGGAGAAAAAGTGGAGCATAAGAGGAGAAAAAGTGGAGAAAAAGTGGAGAAAAAGTGGAGAAAAAGTGGAGCATAAGAGGAGAAAAAGTGGAGAAAAAAGTGGAGAAAAAGTGGAGAAAAAGTGGAGCATAAGAGGAGAAAAAGTGGAGAAAAAGTGGAGAAAAAGTGGAGCATAAGAGGAGAAAAAGTGGAGAAAAAGTGGAGAAAAAGTGGAGCATAAGAGGAGAAAAAGTGGAGAAAAAGTGGAGAAAAAAGTGGAGAAAAAGTGGAGAAAAAGTGGAGAAAAAGTGGAGAAAAAGTGGAGATTAAGAGGAGAAAAAGTGGAGAAAAAGTGGAGAAAAAGTGGAGCATAAGAGGAGAAAAAGTGGAGAAAAAAGTGGAGAAAAAAGTGGAGAAAACGTGGAGAAAACGTGGAGAAAAAGTGGAGAAAAAGTGGAGCATAAGAGGAGAAAAAGTGGAGAAAAAGTGGAGAAAAAAGTGGAGAAAAAGTGGAGAAAAAGTGGAGAAAAAGTGGAGAAAAAGTGGAGAAAAAGTGGAGATTAAGAGGAGAAAAAGTGGAGAAAAAGTGGAGAAAAAGTGGAGCATAAGAGGAGAAAAAGTGGAGAAAAAAGTGGAGAAAACGTGGAGAAAACGTGGAGAAAAAGTGGAGAAAAAGTGGAGAAAAAGTGGAGAAAAAGTGGAGCATAAGAGGAGAAAAAGTGGAGAAAAAAGTGGAGAAAACGTGGAGAAAAAGTGGAGAAAAAGTGGAGCATAAGAGGAGAAAAAGTGGAGATTAAGAGGAGAAAAAGTGGAGAAAAAGTGGAGAAAAAGTGGAGAAAAAGTGGAGCATAAGAGGAGAAAAAGTGGAGAAAAAAGTGGAGAAAAAGTGGAGAAATAGTGGAGAAAAAGTGGAGATTAAGAGGAGAAAAAGTGGAGCATAAGAGGAGAAAAAGTGGAGAAAAAAGTGGAGAAAAAGTGGAGAAAGTGGAGAAAAAAATGGAGAAAAAGTGGAGAAAAAGTGGAGAAAAAGTGGAGAATAAGAGGAGAAAAAGTGGAGAAAAAGTGGAGAAAAAGTGGAGAATAAGAGGAGAAAAAGTGGAGAATAAGTGGAGAAAAAAATGGAGAAAAAGTGGAGAAAAAGTGGAGAAAAAGTGGAGCATAAGAGGAGAAAAAGTGGAGAAAAAGTGGAGAAAAAGTGGAGAAAAAGTGGAGCATAAGAGGAGAAAAAGTGGAGAAAAAAGTGGAGAAAAAGTGGAGAAAAAGTGGAGCATAAGAGGAGAAAAAGTGGAGAAAAAGTGGAGAAAAAGTGGAGCATAAGAGGAGAGAAAGTGGAGAAAAAGTGGAGAAAAAGTGGAGCATAAGAGGAGAAAAAGTGGAGAAAAAAGTGGAGAAAAAGTGGAGAAAAAGTGGAGAAAAAGTGGAGAAAAAGTGGAGATTAAGAGGAGAAAAAGTGGAGAAAAAGTGGAGAAAAAGTGGAGCATAAGAGGAGAAAAAGTGGAGAAAAAAGTGGAGAAAACGTGGAGAAAACGTGGAGAAAAAGTGGAGAAAAAGTGGAGAAAAAGTGGAGAAAAAGTGGAGCATAAGAGGAGAAAAAGTGGAGAAAAAAGTGGAGAAAACGTGGAGAAAAAGTGGAGAAAAAGTGGAGAAAAAGTGGAGCATAAGAGGAGAAAAAGTGGAGATTAAGAGGAGAAAAAGTGGAGAAAAAGTGGAGAAAAAGTGGAGAAAAAGTGGAGAAAAAGTGGAGAAAAAGTGGAGCATAAGAGGAGAAAAAGTGGAGAAAAAAGTGGAGAAAAAGTGGAGAAAAAGTGGAGATTAAGAGGAGAAAAAGTGGAACATAAGAGGAGAAAAAGTGGAGAAAAAAGTGGAGAAAAAGTGGAGAAAGTGGAGAAAAAAATGGAGAAAAAGTGGAGAAAAAGTGGAGAATAAGAGGAGAAAAAGTGGAGAAAAAGTGGAGAAAAAGTGGAGAATAAGAGGAGAAAAAGTGGAGAATAAGTGGAGAAAAAAATGGAGAAAAAGTGGAGAGAAAGTGGAGAAAAAAATGGAGAAAAAGTGGAACACCCTTTGGTACCTTTCATGTGGCACTAAGGGGTGCTTAGCTTTGTATTTAGCCAAAAAAATGAAAAAAAAATGACATAGGGTTCCCCCTAGTTTTGTAGCCAGCTAGGGTAAAGCAGACGGCTGCAGCCTGCAGACCACAGCTGGCAACCTCACCTTGGCTGGTAATCCAAAACTGAGGGCACCCCACGCTGTTATTTTAAATTAAATAAATAATTAAAAAAAAAAACACGTAGGGGTCCCCCAAAATTGGATCACCAGCCAAGGTAAAGCAGACAGCTGGGGCCTGATATTCTCAGACTAGGGAGGTCCATGGTTATTGGAATCTCCCCAGCCTAAAAATAGCAGGCCGCAGCCGCCCCAGAAGTGGCGCATCCATTAGATGCGCCAATCCTGGTGCTTCGCCCCAGCTCATCCCGCGCCCTGGTGCGGTGGCAAACGGGGTAATATTTGGGGTTAATACCAGATGTGTAATGTCACCTGGCATCAAGCCCTGGGGTTGGTGAGGTCAGGCGTCTATCAGATACCCGACATCACCAACCCAGTCAGTAATAAAAAAAAAATACACGACAAACACATTTTTATTTGAAAAAACACTCCCCAAAACATTCCCTCTTTAACCAATTTATTAGATTGAAAAACAAATCCAGGTCTGGTGTAATCCAAGGGGTTGCCATGACGATGCACACTGTCCCAGTCAATGAAGAGCAGGATGTTCCCCATTGGCTGGGAGAGCAGTGCAGTGACCTGAGCTAACATCAATGGGTCAGCCCAGGTCACTGCAGGGGGGTGACAAGTGCTGCTGTCAGTGAGGTACATTACCTGCGCTGATCTCCAGCACACTGACAGCCCCTGTCACTGAGGTCAATGACCGGCGCCTTCACATCAAGTATCGCGAGAGGTCCGTGACGTCACCGCCAGTGTCAGTCTCGGGTCGGAAGCGATAGGTGATGTGACAAGCGGCGGCCATGGAGGACAGTGACAGCGCTGAGGTCGGGATGGCGGGACTTCATCACCGCAGGTAAGCCGAGCGAGCGAGCGGGCGAGCGGGCGGGCGGGCGGGCGGGGGGGGGGGGGGGGGTGGATGTGTGTGTGTGTGTGTGTTTGTGTATGTGTATGTATGTGTACATGCCGCGGGCAGGAGGGGGTGGAGCGAGCTGAGCGGGAAAGTGTGGGCTTCCTGCACGTAACTAAGATATACATCGGGTTACTAACCAAAGTGCTTTGCTTGGATACCCGATGTTTATCTTGGTTACCAGCTTGTGGCAGGCTGCCAGCGATGGCTCCTGCTCACTGTAGCTGTAAAAAGCCCTGCTTTTTGCTGCTAGAACCGTTCTCGAACGTATCTAGAACTATCGAGCTTTTAGCAAAAAGCTCGAGTTCTAGTTCGATCTCGAACAGCCCAAAAATCACTCGAGCCTAGAACTGGAGAACCACGAACCACGAACCGCGCTCAACTCTACTCATAAGCTTGATGACCAGTAGGAGAAGACCCCGTATGTCATACAGCCCACTGAAAGGCCTTTTCATTCTTCCAATCTGATCAGTCGCGACCAGGGAAGGACTGTGGCTACAGTTTCCAGAGATCACCTGAAGAGGTGCCCACCCCCCTTAAGGTTGGCAAACGAAGTTCCGGTTCCGATACCGAACAGGGAAAAGGAAAGAGAGGTGATCCACACAGTGATGGGTGACTTTCCAGCAAACTGGCCTATGCAGAACGGCACGGTAATTGTTCCGGTGATAATGTTCCCACAACATGTGGAAGAAATGGAAACGGAAAAAAACACCAGTGAACCGCTTGAACCAGTGCCCAGGGATGCACCTATGCCAAGCCCCCGTAGGTCTCCAACTGCCATACCTGTCATACGGGAAGAGGAACCGATTGTCTCCCCTATCCCATCGCCCGCTACTAGCGACATTGGTCCCTGAAGGTCCACATGCCCCAACCTAGGTAGGCCCCCGCTTAGGTATAGGGAAACTACCATCTAGGGGCGCAGCATGTTGATTGTGTAAATAGCCGAATGAATGAACACCAATCCATCCGAATGACTTACCTAATTGTACCGTCCGTAAAAGGAGAAAGTTTTCCCCGTTGAGACCATCAGTATGTTTATCCCTTGTCTGCCGTACTAACAGCCCACATGAGAAACTACTCATGAACACGGCCAAGAACTTGCAGGCCAACCACGAACTTGTGGTCTTGTAAATAATTTGTGGGCTGTATTTCGTTGCCGCCTCCGGAGAGGCAGATTGGAGGGAAGACCCACAGCAGAGCAGGCTGGGGTCCGGTCACCACCAGGACCGGTGACCATCCTCCGGGGGTCAGGGGTCCCCCTGAATGTGGGGTCCCCTGAAATGACAGCCGGGTGCGAGACACCGTACCCGTTCCTGCTCGGGTGACCTGGACCAGAACTGGTGTAAAGGGGTGCTGCCCATTTCGTAGGGGCAGCATCAAGGTGTAGGTTGCTTGGGTGGGGGAGCGGAAGAACTTGGACTGTTATTAATAAAAATGTTTTTACCGTTTGTAACGTTTAAGAGAAAAGCCTCCCGTAAGGGAAGAATGAAAAATATGCTTATATTATGTTTTCCATTTTAAATTTCTATTTTTCAGAAATAAAACCGGTGATGGACGGGCAGCCCGCGGACAGTCTGCATTTCACCAAGGGGGAATGTGACGCCCTGGACTAGCCAGGTAGTCACAAACACAACATCACACACACCCCCTCCCCTGGATAGTCTACATCAGTCAACAAAATCCTTGTTGCCTCCCTCCAGGGTCTGATGTCCACACCAGGGGGGCGGAGCCAGGCGGTTGGCCCCACCCACCGAGGAGTTCACAGGCCTGGAGGTGAGTAAAGTGACAGATTGAGTTTGGAGTTGAAAGTGAGAGGACAGAAACTGCTAGTTTCTGGGTCGGAGCCCAGGCACTGTCAACAAGGTCGGCAGACGGTGGTGGCCATCTGCAGGAGGTGGTACAAGTCAGCGGAACCGTAGGACTCGGGACGGGTGGTGGCCCGCTGGTACCGAACCGGGGAGCAGAGTTGTACCAAGCACACAAAGGCAGGGCCATCAGACCCCCGACTAGGCTAGGAGCCACCGACAACGGTCAAATCCGAGAGTGACCGGAACCCTAGGGGTTCCCTAACACCCAAGACCTGACAGAAGGCAACCGTCCACACAGTGAGGATAGAAAGCCACCGCCATAGGCTAGAGATCCAAGGGCCAGCGCCTGCGGGCAAAACGGGCTCCTTCGGTACATATACGCCGGGCAGCATACTACCGTTGGGAAACCATCGGAGTCATTACATTCTACAAAGGTGCAGGGAAAGACAGCCACCATCAACCTGTCCGGGGAGAGCAAAGACATTGCAGCCGGCTGCGGGACCCGTCCATCCAGCCGTTTGGTTTACCAAAGACTCTGTGAATCTGTGTCTGAGTGAGTACAACAGTGCCATCCGGCACCGTGCCGTGCTGCCCCTGCAACCCTGCACCCCAGCCATCCAGCCTCCCCGTATCGCCATCGGGCCCCAGGATCACCATCCCCTACGCACGGAGGGGGAACCAACATCCTAGCTGCTCCATGCCATCGCTCCCGGGATCCCCGTCACCAGCAGCGGTGGTGCCCAATATCACTACGACCCGTGGGTGGCGTCACGAACTATCTCCCCAAACAAACTCCCTTTTCACTCGTGGGCGAGGAGCGCTGCTCGAGTCCCCGGGTCCGGCCCACCGCTCGAGCCACCGAGCAACAGCAGAAGCCCCGGACCTGAGCGTAGTGAGCGCGTCCCCTCCGCCCGCGACATAGTCTATCCTTTTTAATACGGGAGCTTACATTGTCCTCTAAACATGGCCTTATGGGCTTCCCAAACAGTGGAAAAATGTAATACTGACCCCTCATTATTCTTAAAATATTCTATCAGCTCTGCTACCAGTTCGTCCCTGTAGGGTGCTCTCTTGAGGAGGGATTCATTAAGTCTACAATAGCAGACCCTTGTACGTGTTGTTGTATGATCTAGGGTGAGAGTCATTGGCGCGTGATCTGACGACGTTATTGCGCCAATCTCCACATTGGCAACATTCAAGCCCTTAGATTGATGAGCAAAGAAGAAATTGATCCCGGTGTGTGTGCCATGGGGAGGAGAATAAAAGGTAAATGTTTTTTCTGAAGGATGCTTAATGCGCCACAAGTCAAATAAGGCAAACCTGCGGATCAGCCTACGAAAGGCAGCTGACAATTTACGTTGAGACAGGCCTGGCGGTTGATTATTGATAGATAGTCTGTCTAAAGAGTCAGGGAAAATGGTGTTAAATTCTCCCCCAATAATCCACGCTGAAGAGGGAAGGCGTGTTAGTTTTAGAAGTACCCGGTTTAAGAAGTGGACCTGAGAGTTATTAGGTACGTATACATTGCACAGATTGACAGGAAAGTCCTTATATGTCCCATGTAAGATAAGGTACCTACCCTGCGGGTCTGCCAGTGAAGTGGTAATTTGGATGGGACAGGTCCTTGATATCAAAACCGCTACTACAGCTTTTTTCCTTGCTTAGGACGCTAGGAAAATTGTAGGGTATAGATGGTTAGCAAAATTGCAGTTCCCACTAAGATTTAAGTGCGTTTCCTGTAAGAAAACCACATAAGCTCGCTGGGTCTGCATCTCACTAAGCACCATACGCTTCTTGATATTTGAATTTAAGCCCTTAACATCTAAGGTTAGAATTTTAACCATAGTTTAAATTGTAGTAATTAGAGATGAGCGAACTGGTCGCGGTTCGGCTCGAGCTTGGTTCGTTGAACGGAGGTCGCGTTCGAGTTCGGTTCTGCGAACCACTCGAACCCCATAGGAAATAATAGGAGGCAATCACAAACACATAAAAACACCTAGAAAACACCCTCAAAGGTGTCCAAAAGCACAAACAAATGGGAAAGTGACAAGAACAAATTCTCATGCGAAAACAAAACAGCGTTACAAGGAAAAAGAGGACAAGACACAGATATAGGCATGGCATGCCCTTCTAAAATCATGTAAAACACCGCAAGGTGACTCCAAGCGGAGTCTCCCTTTTTTCCAAAAATTGGGCCACACAGACACCCCTTCAGTGGCAGCACTTGTGCCCCAGTTGTACACTTCACAGGTAGATTTGCATCAAGCACAGTCAAAAATACGCCATCCTTAACCGTCCCCAGGATCACACCGGGGTAGGTAGCAAAGTCTTTGCTGATCCCAGATCTGTTCATCTTGGATCATTTTTAGAAACACTGCAAGCAAGGGTTACTCCAAGCGGAGTCTCCCTTTTTTCCAAAAATTAAGCCACACAGACACCTCCTTCAGTGGCAGCACTTGTGCCCCAGTTGTACACTTCACAGGTAGATTTGCATCAAGCACATTCAAAAATACGCCATCCTTAACCGTCCCCAGGATGACACCGGGGTAGGTAGCAAAGTCTTTGCTGAACCATGACTTGTTCATCTTGGCTCTTTTTAAAAACACAGCAAGGGTTACTCCAAGCGGAGTCTCCCTTTATTCCAAAAATTGGGCCACACAGACACCTCCTTCAATGGCAGCACTTGTGCCCCAGTTGTAAACTTGATAACAGAGAGTAATAGAGGAAGGGTCTAAATTCCGCGCCAAGAACTCAATGGATCCAATGAAGAGATTAATGCTTCTTTTAATATCATGCACAGGTCTACGCGTTTCAGGAGTTGCAGCTCCCTTCTTCAGGACAACAGGCAGAAAAACATCAAATCTGTTACAATCATGTCATGATCTTTTGTTCTGCTGGCGATAACCTGCACATACCAGAAAAAGTTTCTATTAGGTTATATGATTTAGGAACGTAGTAGGAGACAGGAAGCCGCACGTTCAAACGGTGTCCAAGCAGGGTTAATTGAGGTTCAATAAAGCACCAGTGCAAGGTGGGTGCGAAAAATCAACAGTGTAGGAAAAATAATATATAATATATATTTCTCTGAACCTGTGCAGTAATATCTTAAGGAGGAAAAGTGAGAAAACCATATATTAATATATTCGACCCGGCGTTCTAGGAATTCCTTGACAGTGTCAGGGGTTCTATTAATAAAACCATAGGAGATCTGCTTTAGCAGTAAGCATCCTAAGAATATTGGATGATCATGACACGGGGCGGCCGTCCTGTGGTCTAATTCTCTTCCTTTCTATGGCATCATGCTGGAATTCTCTTCTTTTCAGGTTCTCATCACATGAATGTTTCACCTTTTTTTTATTTATTTATTTATCTTTTATGTTTTATATATTTTTCTGCACGTTGTTCCTATGATAATAAATCAGATAAGTTGCATGTATTTAATTAGGATTTCACGTATTTGTTTGATTACAATCCTATTTTCCAATGTCCACTAAAACGTCACAGGATTCTAGAATGATCATGATCCCGCCTGCAATTTGGGTTTTTTTCTGTGATGGGTGGTCCCATGCCGTCAATGCATGCTTTTAAACCGCACAATTCCCCATTGTAACAGATATGATGTTTTTCTGCCTGTTGTTCTGAAGAAGGGAGCTGCAACTGCTGAAACGCGTAGACCTGTGCATGATATTAAAAGAAGCATTAATCTCTTCATTGGATCCATTGAGTCCTTGGCGCGGAATTTAGACACTTCATCTATTACTCTCTGTTATCAGCTTTCCTTGGGGCTGCTGCCTGGACCCGGATTCTTACATGCTTATATAGTGGTTGCGACTGGCACAACCATCAGAGGTGAGTGTGATACTCCTTTTTACCCCCTTCCATTGTTGGGGTAAGACCCTATTGCGCTTTGTTTTTCCACAGTTCCTATCCAGTTGTAAACTTGACAGGTACATTAGCATCAAGCACATTCCAAATCCACAAGCCTTTATTCTCCACAGGATGACACAGGGGTAGTAAAGTCCTTGCGGATCCATGACTTGTTCATCTTGATGAACGTTAGTCTGTCCACATTGTCAGTGGACAGACGCGTGCGCTTATTTGTCAGCACACACCCAGCAGCACTGAAGACACGTTCTGAGACAACGTTGGCAGCTGGAAACGACAAGATCTCCAAGGCGTAAGTGGAAAGCTCAGGCCATTTTTCAAGATTTGAAGCCAAAAATGAGCAAGGCTCTATTTGCAAAGTCATGGCATCGATGTTCATTTGGAGATACTCCTGTATCATCCTCTCCAGCCGTTGACTATGTGTCAGACTTCTTGTCTCTGGTGGCCTTGCAAAGGATGGTCTAAAAAAATTATGAAACGATTCAATAAAATTGCTGTTACCAGCACCAGATACGGTGCTGCTGGTACGGGTAGACTGTTGATGACAAGACAGTCCCATGTTTGTCAAGTTACAACTGGGAGATTCACTCCATGCACCACGGTGGTTTGGTGGAAAAGCCGAGCTAAGATCGAGTAACAGCTTCTGCTGATAACTCCAGCCATAGAAAGGGACGCATGTATGCAGGAGTATGTCACAAAGTTTGGACTTGTACCGGGGATCTAATAGTGTGGCAACCCAGTAGTCATCATCACTTCTAATTTTGACAATACGAGTGTCATGTTGTAGGTGGTCCGCATGGCTGCACGAGACACATGAGCGCCTTCTTGCTGCACTAAGTCCACGCTGTGTTTCTGGCATAGAGGTGCTAACCGTTCTTTCTTCCTCTGACATCTCCCCACAACCTCTTTCAACTGAAATTTGACCAAGGTCTCCCTCATCCGCTGAGTCTTCCATGTCCATGGACAGTTCGTCCTCCATTTCTTCATGTTCTCCTGCACCTTCCTCAACATTTTGCCTGCTACCATGCGCCCTTGTTGATCCCTGTCCCCCATGGTCCCATGCCTGCCGCCTTGGTGATGATGAACGTCTGGACCTTGGTGATGTTGTTGTCCCTTGCGCATATGAATCCTCCTGTACTTCCTCCCCTTCCTGTTGTCCCACCCCCTGACTCCGAGTAGTGATTAGAGTGTGCTCTAGCATGTAAATGACTGGAATTGTCATGCTGATAATGGCATTGTCAGCGCTAAACATATTCGTCGCCATGTCGAAACTGTGCAGAAGGGTGCATAGGTCCTTGATCTGAGACCACTCCATCAGGGTGATCTGCCCCACCTCTGCATCTCGTTGGCCCAGGCTATATGTCATGACGTATTGCACCAGTGCTCGGCGGTGCTGCCACAGTCGCTGTAACATGTGGAGAGTCGAATTCCAGCGTGTCGGCACATCGCATTTCAGGCGATGAACAAGCAGGCCGAAAGACTTCTGGAGCGATGCAAGTCGCTCAGCTGCGGTGGTTGAATGGCGGAAGTGAGCAGACAGTTTTCGTGCCCTGTACAGAAGGCCATCTAGGCCGGGATAGTGTGTTAAAAATTGCTGGACAACAAGGTTCAACACGTGAGCCATACAAGGCACGTGTGTCACCTTGCCCAGGCGAAGGGCCGCACCCAGGTTTGCAGCATTGTCACACACGGCCTTACCAGGCTGCAGGTTGAGTGGAGACAACCATTTACCAAACTCGGCGGCTGAGTTGTGAGCAGCTCTGGAGACTGTGTGACTCTTATTTCCAAGGCATTTCAAGATAAAGACCACCTGATGCCGTTGCGCTCTGCTGCCAGCATAGTAATAAGGTGTGCGTGATTCCTTGTGCGCAGTTACAACGCTGGTGGCCTGACCAGGCAGGCTTGGGGCGGAGGTGGAGGACCCAGACGAGGTTGAAGAGGCAGAAGCAGTGGAGGAACTTGGACAGACAAAGGATTGACGCACAAGTCGTGAGGACGGCAAGATGTCTGCAGCAGACCCTTCACCATCTATCACCATAGTTACCCAGTGCCCAGTCAGCGACATGTAACATCCCTATCCATGTTACTGGTCCAAGTATTGGTGGTGAACTGCACCCATTCACACACAGAGTTTCTCAAGGAAGTGGTGATGTTTAGAGCTGAGCGCGGTTCGCGGTTCGTGGTTCTCTAGTTCGCGGCTCGAGTGATTTTGGGGGCTGTTCTAAATCGAACAAGAACTTGAGGTTTTTTGCAAAAGCTCGATAGTTCTAGATACGTTCGAGAACGGTTCTAGCAGCAAAAAACCCAGCTAATTCCTAGCTGGCTTTCCGCTGTAATAGTGTAAGTCACTCTGTGACTCACACTATTATGACATTTCAGTGTATAGTGTGCGGGAACAGCGCATTCAAATCACTGCTGTTTGGATAATGGCGATCGCCATTTTTTTTTTCCTTGTCTTCCTTCCCTAAGCGCGCGCATGTAGTGGGGAGGGCCAGCATGTCAGCCAATCCCAGACACACACACAGCTAAGTGGACTTTTAGCCAGAGAAGCAACGGCATGTGTGATAGGATGTCCATGTCACATGTCCCTGCATTATAAAAACGAGTATCTGCCCGTCCGGACGCCATTATCTCTTCTGCGTCCTTGGTGTCAGACATCACTGGCGCAGCTCCTAGTGCCGATACAGCTGTATACGCTCCATACACAGCGCTGGACAGCATAGGGATAGCCCTTTCTATCAGTCCTTTTAAGGGCTCATACCGGCAGGGTCAGAGCCATAGGTGACAGGTCCTGAAAACAGAGTTTAACAGCTACACAAGATGACAGCATCTGTGTAGCTAAGGTCAGGGATTTCCTCGCTGCATTTCCCCATTAGGAGGGATAGAAAGGCAGGCTTCCTTTCCTCTACCCAGAGACCCACAACCCTGCCACTGTACCCTCCTGCCCTTTGCACACTCCAACTCATTATAACTAAGCCATTATACTAGCAAACACTGAGTGAACTTAGTGGCATCCTAAACGTGGCTATTGGACTTCTGTATAGTCCCAGTAGTGCAAAGATATTTGCAGCACGTCTGCCTGAATTGCACACTCAAACTCAGTGTTTGCTAGTATAATGGCTTAGTAACTATGAGTGAACTTAGTGGCATCCTAAACGTGGCTATTGGACTTCTGTATAGTCCCACTAGTGCAAAGATATTTGCAGCACGTCTGCCTGAATTGCACACTCAAACTCATAGTTACTAAGCCATTATACTAGCAAACACTGAGTGAACTTAGTGGCATCCTAAACGTGGCTATTGGACTTCTGTATAGTCCCAGTAGTGCACAGATATTTGCAGCACGTCTGGCTGCATTGCACACTCAAACTCATTATAACTAAGCCATTATACTAGCAATTTATGCTGCCAGTTTAAGGGCCGTAGTTGCATTGTCAGGGATATTTATTCTTTATTATTCTGCTTTTAATAAGGCTAGACCACCGCTGCAATCTACACCACCTCTCAATTTTTACTACCACATTTTCAGTGCACAATCTTGTCGCAATCAAAATGAGTGGCAAAATGACAGATGCTGGTGGAAAGGGGAAGAGACGTGGTGGAAAAGGCAAAAAAGGGTTTGTCCGTGGGGAAGGTGGCAAAGCTCCATTATCATCTGCTGAAGATAGACCATCTACCAGCAAAAGTAAGATGTCTACTACTTACCGTGGACAATCCGATGTGCTCCCTTTTTTACGGACACGAACAACAGGAACAAAGGTAGATGATGGCCAAAAAAGGAAAATGCTTGAATGGATCTCAAGTGGTCCAACAAGTGCCCTCTCAGCCACCTCAAGTACCGCATCCAAAAAACACCAGTCCTCTGAGTTGTCATCCCAATCAAACTTGCTTTCTCCCAGCTCTGAAGTCTCCATCAGCCCTGCACAGTATGGTGGAACTGAGATGGCTGAGTCTGCAGAGCTGTTCAGTCACACTATAGCCTGGGAATCAGAGGTCTGCTCCCAAGCTACAGTGAGTACAGACCAGGAAATGGTCTGCAGTGATGCCCAGAACCTTTGTGACTCTGATTCAGGCCGTGAGGACCAAGTTTCTGAGCATAATGTTGACCCTTTGTCACAAACTGTAACACCTGTGGTTATAGACAATGAGGAACATACTGATGACGATGAGACACAGATACCAGATTGGGATGACAACTTAAATATTCGGTCAGGGCAAGAAGAGGCTCGGTCTGAGGGGGAGGGGAGTGCAAACACAACAATTGATGATGAAGTTCTAGATCCCACCTACTGTCAACCCCCAGTCAGGCACTCGAGGAGGTCAACAGAGGCGGTGGAGGAGGATGCAACCGACGACGAAGTTACCTTGCGCCTTCCTGGACAGAGTTGGAGCACTGGTAGCACATCTACAACTGCATCATCAGCCACCACTCTGCCTCTGAGCACTAGTCGGGGGGGCTCAGCAGGTCGCATGCCCTCTAAGCCTTGCCTAGCCTGGTCCTTTTTTGACATAGAAAAAGATCGCCCAAATTATGTGATGTGTAAAATTTGTCGTGATTCTGTTAGTAGAGGTCAAAACCTCAGCAGTTTGACAACTTCTTCCATGAATCGTCACATGAATAAATATCATAGGTCCCGGTGGGAAGCTCACCGTGCTGCAATGCGGCCTAGCGGAGCGAACCATCCATGGCCTGCCCCTTCCAGTGCATCCGCGCGCTCTTCATCTTCTAGGACTGTGGGGACAGCTGTCACACCTGGTTTTCCACGCACAACTTCCACCACTGTAACCGCAACAGGCAGTTTGCTTGGTAGGTCGTCAGTTGGTTTGGAAGGGGAAACAAGTGAGTGTGTACAGCTCTCTCAGACATCGATAGCACCAACTTTGGATGAAGGCAACATCATGTCTCCGCCTGCACTTTCCTCACAAACCTGCATTTTTCCAGGGACACCCTACTCAACACCGTCTACACACAGCAGCCAGATCTCTGTCCCTCAGATGTGGTTGAATAAAAGGCCATTTCCTGCGACCCATGACAAAGCTAAGAGGTTGACTCTATCCCTCTGTAAGCTCTTGGCTACCGAAATGCTGCCTTTCCGCCTAGTGGACACACAGGATTTTAGAGACCTTATGTCTGTCGCTGTGCCCCAGTACCAGATGCCTTATCGCCACTACTTCTCTAAGAAAGGTGTGCCGGCGCTACACCAGCATGTCGCACACAACATCACCGCTTCCTTGAGAAACTCTGTGTGTGAACGGGTGCATTTTACCACCGATACTTGTAACGTCCCTGTCCATGCTTACTGGTCCATGTCGCTGACTGGGCACTGGGTAACTATGGTGATAGATGGTGAAGGGTCTGCTGCACAAGTCTTGCCGTCCCCACGACTTGTGTGTCAATCCTATGTCTGTCCAAGTTCCGCCACTGCTTCTGCCTCCTCCACCTCATCTGGGTCCTCCACCTCCGCCCCAAGCCTGCCTGGTCAGGCCACCAGCGTTCTCACTGCGCAGAAGGAATCACGCACCCCTCATTACTATGCTGGCAGCAGAGCGCAACGGCATCAGGCGGTCTTTAGCTTGACATGTCTTGGTAATAGGAGTCACACAGCTGAGGAGTTGTGGTCAGCTCTGTGGTCCGAGTTTAATAAATGGTTGTCTCCACTCAACCTGCAGCCTGGTAAGGCCGTGTGCGACAATGCTGCAAACCTGGGTGCGGCCCTTCGCCTGGGCAAGGTGACACACGTGCCTTGTATGGCTCACGTGTTGAACCTTGTTGTCCAGCAATTTTTAACACACTATCCCGGCCTAGATGGCCTTCTGACCAGGGCACGAAAACTGTCTGCTCACTTCCGCCGTTCAACCGCCGCAGCTGAGCGACTTGCATCGCTCCAGAAGTCTTTCGGCCTGCCGGTTCATCGCCTGAAATGCGATGTGGCGACACGCTGGAATTCGACTCTCCACATGTTACAGCGACTGTGGCAGCACCGCCGAGCCCTGGTGCAATACGTCATGACGTATAGCCTGGGCCAACGAGATGCAGAGGTGGGGCAGATCACCCTGATGGAGTGGTCTCAGATCAAGGACCTATGCACCCTTCTGCACAGTTTCGACATGGCGACGAATATGTTTAGCGCTGACAATGCCATTATCAGCATGACAATTCCAGTCATTTACATGCTGGAGCACACACTAAACACTATTCGGAGTCAGAGGGTGGGACAACAGGAAGGGGAGGAACTACAGGAGGATTCATATGCGCAAGGGACAACAACATCACCAAGGTCCAGACGTTCATCATCACCAACGCGGCAGGCATGGGACCATGGGGGACAGGGATCAACAAGGGCGCATGGTAGCAGGTGAAATGTTGAGATAGGTGCAGGAGAACATGAAGAAATGGAGGACGAACTGTCCATGGACATGGAAGACTCAGCGGATGAGGGAGACCTTGGTCAAATTTCAGTTGAAAGAGGTTGGGGGGAGATGTCAGAGGAAGAAAGAACGGGTAGCACCTCTATGCCACAAACACAGCGTGGACTTGGTCCGCATGGCTGCGCAAGACACATGAGTGCCTTCTTGTTGCACTACCTCCAACATGACCCTCGTATTGTCAAAATTAGAAGTGATGATGACTACTGGCTTGCCACACTATTAGATCCCCGGTACAAGTCCAAATTTTGTGACATAATTCCAGCCATAGAAAGGGACGCACGTATGCAGGAGTATCAGCAGAAGCTGTTACTCGATCTTAGCTCGGCTTTTCAACCAAACAACCATGCAGGTGCAGGGAGTGAATCTCACAGTTGTAACTTGACAAACATGGGACGGTCTCTTCATCTTCAACAGTTTACCCGTACCAGTAGGACTGTATCTGGTGCTGGTAACAGCAATTTTATGGAATCTTTTCATAATTTTTTTAGACCCTCCTTTGCAAGGCCACCAGAGACAACAAGTCTGACACATAGTCAACGGCTGGAGAGGATAATACAGGAGTATCTCCAAATGAACATCGATGCCATGACTTTGCAAATAGAGCCTTGCTCATTTTGGGCTTCAAATGTAGAAAAATGGCCAGAGCTCTCCAGTTACGCCTTGGAGATTTTGTCGTGTCCAGCTGCCAGCGTTGTCTCTGAACGTGTCTTCAGTGCTGCTGGGTGTGTGCTGACAGATAAGCGCACGCGTCTGTCCAGTGACAATGTGGACAGGCTAACGTTCATCAAAATGAACAAGTCATGGATCCACCAGGAATTTACTACCCCTGTGTCATCCTGGGGAGAGTAAATGCTTTTGGATTTTGAATGTGCTTGATGCAAATCTAGCTGTGAAGTGTACAACTAGGGCACAAGTGCTGCCACTGAATGGGTGGGTGTGTGTGGGGCACAATTTTTGGAAAAAAAGGGAGACTCCACTTGGAGTAACCCTTGCTTGCTGTGTTTTTTAAAAATGATCCAAGATGAACAGAGCTGGGATCAGGAAAGAGTTTGTTACCTACCCCGGTGTCATCCTGGGGACGGTTAAGTATGGCGTATTTTTGAATGTGCTTGATGCAAATCTAGCTGTGAAGTGTACAACTGGGGCACAAGTGCTGCCACTTAAGGGGTGTCTGTGTGGCCCAATTTTTGGAAAAAAGGGAGACTCCACTTGGAGTCACCTTGCGGTGTTTTACATGATTTTAGATGGGCATGCCATGCCTATATCTGTGTCTCGTCCTCTTTTTCCTCATAATGCTGTTTTGTTTTCACGTGAGAATTTGTCCTTGTCACTTTCCCATGTGTTTGTGTTGTGTTGTGAGTTGTTTGTCACCTTTTGGACAGCTTTGAGGGTGTTTTCTAGGTGTTTTTATGTGTTTGTGATTGCCTGCCATTGTTTCCTATGCAGTTCAAGTTCGGTTCGTCGAACGTTCGACGAACCGAACTCGAACGAAAGCTCCGTTCGGCGAACCGACCTCGAGCCGAACCGCGACCGGTTCGCTCATCCCTAGTGATGTTGTTTGCGACATGCTGGTGTTGCGCAGGTACACCTTTCTTAGAGAAGTAGTGGCAAATGGGCATCTGGTAATGAGGCACAGCGACGGACATAAGGTCTCAAAAATCCTGTGTGTCCACCAGGCGGAAAGGCAGCATTTTGTTAGCCAAGAGCTTACAGAGGGATAAAGTCAACCTCTTAGCTTTGTCATGGGTCGGAGGAAATGACCTTTTATTTGTCCACATCTGAGGGACAGAGATCTGTCTGCTGTGTGGAGACAGTAGTGAGTAGGGTGTCCCTGGAAAAATGCAGATTTGTGAGGAAAGTGCAGTCGGAGACATGATGTTGCCTTCATCCAAAGTTGGTGCTGTCGATGTCTGATAGAGCTGTACACCCGCACTTGTTTCACCTTCCAAACCAACTGACGACCTACCAAGCAAACTACCTGTTGCGGTTACAGTGGGGGAAGTTGTGCATGGAAAACCAGGTGTGACAGCTGTCCCCACAGTCCTAGAAGATGAAGAGCGCGCGGATACACTGGAAGGGGTAGGCGGTGGATGGACCGCTCCGCTAGGCCACATTGCAGCATGGTGAGCTTCCCACTGGGACATTTGATATTTATTCATGTGACGATTCATGGAAGAAGTTGTCAAACTACTGAGCTTTTTGCCTCTACTTACAGAATCCTGACAAATTTTACAGATCACATGATTTGGGCGATCCTTTGCAAGGTCAAAAAAGGACCAGGCTAGGCAAGGCTTAGAGGACATGTGACCTGCTGAGCCACCCCGACTAGTGCTCAGAGGCAGAGTGGTAGCTGATGATGCAGTTGTTGACGTGTTACCAGTAGTCCTCCTCTGTCCAGGAAGGTGCAAGGTAACTTCGTCATCAGTTGCATCCTCCTCCACCGCCTCTGTTGACCTCCTTGAGTGCCTGACTGGGGGTTGACAGTAGGTGGGATCTAGAACTTCCTCATCAAGCGTTGTGTTTGCACTCCCCTCATCCTCAGACCTAGCCTCTTCCTGCCCTGACCGATTATTTAAGTTATCATCCCAATCTGGTATCTGAGTCTCATCGTCATCAGTATGTTCCTCATTGTCTCTACCAACAGGTGTTACAGTTTGTGAATAAGGGTCAACATTATCTTCAGAAACTTAGATTCAGGCTGTGATGACCGAGTCACAAAGGTTCTGGGCATCACTGCAGACCATTTCCTGGTCTGTACTCACTGTAGCTATAGTGTGACTGAACAGCTCGGCAGACTCAGCCATCTCTGTTTCACCATACTGTGCAGGGCGGATGGAGACTTGAGAGCTGGGAGAAAGCAAGTGTGATTGGGATGACAACTCAGAGGACTGTTTTTTTTTGGATGCGGTAGTTGAGGTTGAGGAGAGGGCACTTCTTGCAGCACTTGAGATCCATTCAAGCATGTGCTTTTTTTGTGCATCATCTACCTTTGTTACAGTTGTTCGGGTCCGTAAAAAAGGGAACACATCGGTTTGTCCACGGAAAGTAGTAGACATCTTACTTTTGCTGGAAGATGGCCTATCTTCAGCAGATGTTAAAAAGTTTTTGTCCGTGGGGAAGGTGGCAAAGCTGCATTTTCCTTTTCCAACACGCCTGTTCCCCTTTCCACCAGCATCTGTCATTTTGCCACTCATTTTGATAGCGACAAGATTGGCCACTTAAAATGTGGTAGTAAAAATTGAGAGGTGGTGTAGATTGCAAAGGTGGTCTAGCTTTATTGACAGCTGAAGAAACAACAATAATTATCCCTGACAATGCAACTATGGCCCTTAAACTGGCAGCACAGTTTGCTATTATAATAGCTCAGTAAAAATGTGCAGGAGGGTGGAATGCAGAGGTGCTGGAAATTGCTTGGCACCAGTGGGACACTTATGGAGAACAGCAGCCACTTTTTGGATGGCACTAACTGGCAGCACTTTTTGCAATTAAAATGGCTTTTCAAAAATGTGCATGAGGGTACAATGCAGAGGTGGTGGAACTTGCTTGGCACAAATGGGACCCTAATGTAGTCTAGTGAACACTTTGTGGATGGCACTAGCTGGCAGCGCTCTTTGCTAGTAAAATGGCTTTGCAAAAAAGGGCAGGAAGATACAGTGGCCGGGTTGTGGGTCAGTGTAGAGGAAAGGAAGCCTCACTTTCGATCCCTCCTAATGGTGAAATGCAGCAAGGAATTCCCTGACCTTAGGTACACAGACGCTGTTATCTGAAGCTGTATACAGCATTTCCACGGACCTGACTGTAACCTATGTCTCTGAGCCTGAGGAAATGAGCCCTCAAAAGGGCTGACATAAACTTCTGTCCCTAATCTGTAGAGCGCTGTGTGTATAGCGTATACAGCAGGACCGGCGACAGGAACTGCGTGAGCGGTAACTGTCACCCACACGCAAAAGGCAGATAATGGCGTCCTGAGGCAAAATGGCCGTATTTATAATGCAAGGACATGTGACACTCACAGCCTATGACACATGCCCTTGCTTGTCTGGCAAAAAGTCCACTTAGCCGTGTGTGTGTCTGGGATTGGCTGACATGCTGGCCCGCCCCACTACACGCGTGCTTAGAAAAAAAAAAAAGAAATGGCGATTGGCATTTTCTCAGCATCACAAATCTAAAACCCATCCCCTCCGCACACTATACGCTGAAATTTGATAATAGTGTGAATCACAGAGTGACTCACACTATTACAGTGAAATGCCAGCTAGTAATTAGCTAGGCTTTTTGCTGATAGAACTAGAACTCAAGCTTTTTGCTAAAAGTTCGGCAGCTCGAGTTACGTTCGAGAACGGTTCTATCTACAACACCCCCCAAAATCACTCGAACCTTGAACTGGCGAACCTCGAACCACGAACCGCTCTCAACTCTAGTAGTAATACAAAGCATAAGTAGCAATACATACCAAAGCCAAACAAGACATTTCAGTTTCAAGGTCGCCCAAATGCCAGCGGTGGACCTGCATGGAACTCAATGGGGTACGGAAGATATTCTCACCATTACAAGGGTAGACACATAAGGTATTGGGAAAGACAATGACACAACATATAACATATAATGCATAACATTTATACATCTCGAGTATTACCAAAGAGGTACGGGGCCATAGGCAAAGACTCTCGCCTTCAGCACCGCCCTCTCCAGTCAGGGTCAAAGAAGAATAACTTTGCATAATACTAAACTATCTTAACAATATCTTTCCCCCGACCTCCTCAGCTAACTCTTCTGTAGGAGGAACCAGGGTATCTCTAACCCTAGGAGGGGGTTGGCAGCACTGGGCATTCCACATCTGCCGCCAAAGCTACGGACCAAATTCAAAATAACAAAGAGAAGGAGGAGGAGTCAGTTCCCACCGCCCTAGTAGCAAACAAATGTTTATTATTCCTCATAATATTTGCAAGTTATACTAATAGCAAAAATATGAACAGCTACTATATATATATAAAAAAAAATACTATCTAGAGTCTCTGAGGGGAACAGGGGGAGAATGAATCACATTCCCCACTGTCCCCAAGAAAGCAATATCTCAAAACCAGGATTGCAATCAAAGGGCTCCAATGCCCAGGAGATATTTGTTTCAGGCCGATTTCGATAGTCCCTTAGACCGAGAGGAGGAAGACTCCCCCCCGGAGTCCACCTGTTGCCAAATCGGACGGGGTGGGTTGGATGTCAACTCCAACTCCCAATCCATTAGGGAAGGAAGCGAGATTTCCAGGTCAGAGCAGAAGGCCGGGAGATCCCAGATAGAGCGCAGTACAGCAGTATGACCATCTTTCACAGCTATGAGGGCAAATGGAAACCCCCAGCGATATCTGATGCCTTTGTCTTTTAGGGTCACAAGGAGTGGTTGCAGGTGTCTTCTTTTCTGTAAGGTAATCCAAGATAGGTCAGGAAACAATTGAATCCAAGTCCCTTGATAGTCGATTCTCTGCATTGTATGAGCGTTAGCCATTATGGACTCTTTCAGCTGGAAGTCGTGGACACAACATATAATATCGTGGGATTGATTCTGGGGCCCTTTGGGGCGAAGTGCTCTATGCGCTCTGTCCAATTTCATTCTATGAGTTGGGGGCGCTCCAATACCAAGTTAAATATGGTTTCAAGTATGGCATGGACATCTTCATTGCCTGAAGTTTGCGGAACACCTCGCACTCGGATATTATTACAGCGACCTCTGTTGTCCAGGTCTTCCAGGTGCTTATTAGTTTCACTTAAAGCTTGAGCATATGAGGTTACATTTTTCTGTAGTTTAGTGATATATTGTCGGGTGACATCATGATCCCTTTCCACAGAGTCCACTCTATCCTCCAGCAGCTTGACATCTTGGCGGATTGAATTAATTTCTGACCTGCAAGCGTCTTTCACTTCTGAGACCAGGGATTTAAAGTCCCCTTTGGTGGGGAGGAGGTCCAGATATTTTTTCAATCGCTTATGCTATGAGAGGCATAACATATCCCCTGACTCAGTCTCTGATGGGGAATCTCACAACCCTCCTACATCTTCCTGTTGAGTCACCAAGGCAGATAGCGAGGGCGTAGAGTCTAAGTCCATATCCAATGGATCTGCCAAGGCGGTTTTATTTTTCGCCTGACTGCCTTTATAAGTTGATTGCCTTTGGGCGGCATAGGAACTCCCACAGCACAAGCTCCTTTAATAGGAAACTTGTCCAAGAAGGTCACAGACGGCTGCACCCTTCGTATGCTGTATGAACTACCTGGTCCTCTACTCCTCCCCAGCCCAGCCAGGTCATCTCCTGAGCAGTGCAGTGTACTGTGCCCTCTTCCAGTAAAGCTTATTTGTGCAAGTCTATCAAACTAGTAGCTGTCCACTTGTTTCCTCTTTATGGGCGGTAAGGTGAGCTTCCCCCCTATCCAGACATTATGCAGGGACGTGAACCATTTTCATGGCTTCCTTTTGTGCTCCACTCTCAGCTGATTAACCTATTAGGTGGGACTTGTAATGTCACCTATAGAGGTAGGGGTTCTCCTATGGATTATCTAGACTAGAGGTTCCCAACTCCAGTCCTCAAGGCACACCAACAGTGCATGTTTTCAGGATTTCCTTAGTATTGCACAGGTGATAATTTAATCACCTGCAAAGGTGCTGAATCCAACACCCATGCAATGCTAAAGAAATCCTGAAAACATGCACTGTTGGTGTGCCTTGAGGACTGGAGTTGGGAACCTCTGATCTAGACAATGCAGAATGTCCACTAGGTGTCAGTGCAAACCTTTTTTTCAGCCGAGCACTTAGAGAAGAAAAGCTTTATCCAGCAGGTGGCAGTGCAGAGCTCTGTAAAGGCTTTCCTGCTTTTTTGAGGCAACTGAAGTCCAGTTCCCCGCCCTCTTCTTCTTCAGCTCTCAGAGCCTGCAAGATGGCGTCGCCCACATGGAGCCCTGGTGTCCCGAGGGGGGTGCAATCACAGTTGCTGTATCTCTGTAGTACAACTATTCTGTCATTTGGAAATGTTTCCTTCTCCTCAGGGACACTGTCTCTCCTGTGTTTGAACTGGGACAGCACTGAAAGTGACTATGGGGAGATAAGGTATGCACACCAGTGACTATGGAAGGGGAATACATGCAATAGCAGAAACTGCCGTGTGAATACTGACATGAAAAATTCAATAGCTATGTGTAAGAATGAAATGTGAAAAATGGAACCTGCATTACTGCCATGAATATATGAATAAAGAGAAATTTAGCTACTGAATTGATCAATGCAATAGAGCCCCAACACTACGCCAAAGTATTTCTCTACGTTGGGGTCCCTAGCTTGTGTGTGTCCTCTCATGCAGTTAAAAAACTTACCGTGTATGGGAAGCTGAGACCCAGGCTATATATACGATGTGGATTGGCAATAGGTGTGTATGGGGAGGGTTCACAAACGAAAAACTACTAACATTAAGGAATAACGTTTGGAACTCCATTCTATGTCTGAACTGGGTGCAAAAAACCTAAAAAACATCACTATGGGGAGATAAGGTATGCACACCAGTGACTATGGAAGGGGAATACATGCAATAGCAGAAACTGCCGTGTGAATACTGACATGAAAAATTCAATAGCTATGTGCAAGAATGAAATGTGAAAAATGGAACCTGCATTACTGCCATGAATATTTGAATAAAGAGAAATTTAGCTACTGAATTGATCAATGCAATAGAGCCCCAACACTACGCCAAAGTATTTCTCTACGTTGGGGTCCCTAGCTTGTGTGTGTCCTCTCATGCAGTTAAAAAACTTACCGTGTATGGGAAGCTGAGACCCAGGCTATATATACGTATATATAGCCTGGGTCTCAGCTTCCCATACACGGTAAGTTTTTTAACTGCATGAGAGGACACACACAAGCTAGGGACCCCAACGTAGAGAAATACTTTGGCGTAGTGTTGGGGCTCTATTGCATTGATCAATTCAGTAGCTAAATTTCTCTTTATTCGTATATTCATGGCAGTAATGCAGGTTCCATTTTTCACATTTCATTCTTACACATAGCTATTGAATTTTTCATGTCAGTATTCACACGGCAGTTTCTGCTATTGCATGTATTCCCCTTCCATAGTCACTGGTGTGCATACCTTATCTCCCCATAGTGATGTTTTTTAGGTTTTTTGCACCCAGTTCAGACATAGAATGGAGTTCCAAACGTTATTCCTTAATAATAATAGCACTGAAGGTGAGACTCAGGGCTGCACTCTGTCTATGTGGAGGTGCTATGGCATTTCAGGGAGGGGGCCAAGGGTCTCCTTCTCTGGGGGAGAAGGCCTTACCTCCACTGTGTCTCGGGGCGTGCTAGGAGCTGTCCCATGGGTATAGATCCGATCTCAGTGTTCTGCTTGGAGCCCTCCTGGAGTTGTGTTCCCAGCCCAGGTCTGTGTCCAGAGCTTAGGGTGATAGCTGGGGATCCTGGCTTGCACCTTGCTGGCTACTTAGGGGTGCTGAATCCTACAGGTATCTTCCAGGGTAGCAGGGGACCCAAGTTAGGGTGTTTTGCAGCAGATTGTAAATTTTAAAGAGGAAGTTTTGTGTTCTAGAAGCAGGAGCCCAAGTGAAGTGCTTCTTCCCTGTTAGGTGCCTAGGCCACGCCCCCTTGTGGCCTGCTATTTTTAGTCTGGGAAGGGACAATAACTATGGACCTTCCTACCCTGACAATACTAGACCTCAGCTCTCCGGTTTACCTTGGCTGGTGATTCAATTTGGGGTTGACCCTACTTTTTTTTTTTTGCTTTTTTGTAATTACACAGCTTCCTGAATCTGGCATTATTCCTTTCTCGGTGGGTGCCTGCCAAAAGCGGGGGGCTGCTGGACTGGAGTGAGTAGCCCTGGAAGCACGGACAGTCTAATCCCTGGTGAGCCAGCGGAAGGGTGAGACTCTGTTGCCTGTTACATTTGTGTGTGTTGATGGTTATGTGTTATGTGCCGTTAATTGTTTGGGGATCCAATAAAGTCTAATTATTGTGGTTCCCTCACCCTGTGTTGTCTGAGTAGTGTTACGCCCACGGTTAAGGAGGCCGGCGTTCAATTAGGATGAGCCCTGAGCCACGGTGTCTTTCTAAAGGCGGTGGGTTTTAGTGGACGAGAGCACCCACTGAGCCCCGTGTGTCCACAATTGGTGGCAGCAGTGGGACACCGCTGCAGCTCCCCTGGGTAAACCAGGCTGAGTAGACTGGTGTTTTCGGACACCGTCCAGGGCTCAACAACCAGGGAGGCACATACAGTTAGGTCCAGAAATATTTGGACAGTGACACAATTTTCGCGAGTTGGGCTCTGCATGCCACCACATTGGATTTGAAATGAAACCTCTACAACAGAATTCAAGTGCAGATTGTAACGTTTAATTTGAAGGTTTGAACAAAAATATCTGATAGAAATTGTAGGAATTGTACACATTTCTTTACAAACACTCCACATTTTAGGAGGTCAAAAGTAATTGGACAAATAAACCAAACCCAAACAAAATATTTTTATTTTCAATATTTTGTTGCGAATCCTTTGGAGGCAATCACTGCCTTAAGTCTGGAACCCATGGACATCACCAAACGCTGGGTTTCCTCCTTCTTAATGCTTTGCCAGGCCTTTACAGCCGCAGCCTTCAGGTCTTGCTTGTTTGTGGGTCTTTCCGTCTTAAGTCTGGATTTGAGCAAGTGAAATGCATGCTCAATTGGGTTAAGATCTGGTGATTGACTTGGCCATTGCAGAATGTTCCACTTTTTTGCACTCATGAACTCCTGGGTAGCTTTGGCTGTATGCTTGGGGTCATTGTCCATCTGTACTATGAAGCGCCGTCCAATCAACTTTGCGGCATTTGGCTGAATCTGGGCTGAAAGTATATCCCGGTACACTTCAGAATTCATCCGGCTACTCTTGTCTGCTGTTATGTCATCAATAAACACAAGTGACCCAGTGCCATTGAAAGCCATGCATGCCCATGCCATCACGTTGCCTCCACCATGTTTTACAGAGGATGTGGTGTGCCTTGGATCATGTGCCGTTCCCTTTCTTCTCCAAACTTTTTTCTTCCCATCATTCTGGTACAGGTTGATCTTGGTCTCATCTGTCCATAGAATACTTTTCCAGAACTGAGCTGGCTTCATGAGGTGTTTTTCAGCAAATTTAACTCTGGTCTGTCTATTTTTGGAATTGATGAATGGTTTGCATCTAGATGTGAACCCTTTGTATTTACTTTCATGGAGTCTTCTCTTTACTGTTGACTTAGAGACAGATACACCTACTTCACTGAGAGTGTTCTGGACTTCAGTTGATGTTGTGAACGGGTTCTTCTTCACCAAAGAAAGTATGCGGCGATCATCCACCACTGTTGTCATCCGTGGACGCCCAGGCCTTTTTGAGTTCCCAAGCTCACCAGTCAATTCCTTTTTTCTCAGAATGTACCCGACTGTTGATTTTGCTACTCCAAGCATGCCTGCTATCTCTCTGATGGATTTTTTCTTTTTTTGCAGCCTCAGGATGTTCTGCTTCACCTCAATTGAGAGTTCCTTAGACCGCATGTTGTCTGGTCACAGCAACAGCTTCCAAATGCAAAACCACACACCTGTAATCAACCCCAGACCTTTTAACTACTTCATTGATTACAGGTTAACGAGGGAGACGCCTTCAGAGTTAATTGCAGCCCTTAGAGTCCCTTGTCCAATTACTTTTGGTCCCTTGAAAAAGAGGAGGCTATGCATTACAGAGCTATGATTCCTAAACCCTTTCTCCGATTTGGATGTGAAAACTCTCATATTGCAGCTGGGAGTGTGCACTTTCAGCCCATATTATATATATAATTGTATTTCTGAACATGTTTTTGTAAACAGCTAAAATAACAAAACTTGTGTCACTGTCCAAATATTTCTGGACCTAACTGTAAGCATACCCAGCAGGACATAGGGGAGGCATTCAGGTTTCGGACGCTGCCATGTCCAACCCCACCAGCTCAGCCATGGAACAAGGACAAGAGAGGAGTTACGACCGATGCAGTAAATGGATGCTACAGGATCTGTGCCAGAGGCGAAAGATTATCTACTGGAACGCTGAGACTCGGTCAGCCTTGATCCAGAAATTAGTCCGTTGGGATGCCCAGAATGATGCAGAGGACGATGAGGATCCCGCCGATATTGACCCAGAGGATTTAAATTATGTGCCACATCATGGATCTAGTGACAATCGGAAATAAACTTTGTCCAAAATGGCCCAAGCCACAGCGTTGTTGGATGCATTGGGGCCTAGATCCTCAAGAGAAGAGAGGGCTTGGGTTATGGAATATGTTTATGGGA
Organism: Anomaloglossus baeobatrachus; assembly: GCF_048569485.1. Lineage (NCBI taxonomy): Eukaryota > Metazoa > Chordata > Amphibia > Anura > Aromobatidae > Anomaloglossus > Anomaloglossus baeobatrachus. The sequence goes on along the minus strand of NC_134358.1, from coordinate 318,612,845 downwards.
TTCCAGCTGCCGTACTGCTAGCACCAGCCGGTCGAGAAGGATGGTCCCGCTACCCAGCAGAAGCTGCACCAAAACAAAGAGGCCGCATGCTTGGAGCCCATCTGCCAGTCCAACCAGTCAACATATGCCGAGATGAACCAATGAGACCTGAGGAATGCTACTCCCAAGAAACACCAATAGCTGAGGAAGTGGTTTATCCAATCCACACCCTACGGCAGGTCGGACACCGTACACCAGCCAACCTCCATCCCCACATCCAGACGGTCAAGGTCGGTGATATACAGGCTCAGGGACTTCGAGACATTGGATCTTCCATCACTCTGGTAAGCCCAGTTATTGTTTCCCCGGAAGACCCTGTACCGGATTCCCAATTATCCATCTCCCTGGCTGAGGGCCAGCGCTCAGACATTCCTCTGGCATGTGTGCAGTTGGACCTAAGGACTGACCACGGAGAGGTCGAGGTGGAGCTTGTGGACAGCCTCCCCACACCTGGTATTTTGGGGACCAACCAGGAAGTGATCGATGTGGGGATTGTGAACAGCCTCCCCATACCTGACATTGTGGAGACTGACCAGAGCAAGGCTGATGTGGAGCTGATGGACACTGTCCCCACACCAGTTATTTCAGGAAAGGACCAAGGAGAGGTTGATGTGAGACTTGTGAACAGCCTCCCCACACCTGTCATTGTGGAGACTGACCAGAGCAAGGCTGATGTGGAGCTTATGGACACCGTCCCCACACCAGTTATTTCGGGAAAGGACCAGGGAGAGGTTGATGTGAGACTTGTGAACAGCCTCCCCACACCTGTCATTGTGGAGACTAATCAGAGCAAGGCTGATGTGGAGCTTATGGACACCGTCCCCACACCAGTTACTTTGGGGTCTGACCAGGAAGAGGTCCATATGGAGTTTATGGACAACCTCCCCACACCTGTTGTTTCGAGGACTAGCCAGGAGGAAGTTGAAGTGGGGTTCATAGATGGCCCCACCAAGCCTGTTGTTTCAGATACCACTCAAAGGGAAGTGAAAGTGGTGTGAGCAGGTAATCCCCAAGCCCGTCATTTTGGAGAATGACCTAGGACAAGGACTATCCAGTCAGTTTGAAGCAGCCATCACCCACCTCCAAGCCAAGCAGGACCCTGATATGGATCTTTCTAACATCTTTTCCAGGGATGGTTTGCATTCCCGGTGTCCATCATCCACTTCTGAGCCAAGAACCGTGAGTAAGCCTAACCACACTGTGGCTATTGACTGGGGGAGGATTGACAGTGGGAGATTTGTGCAGGCCCAACTCATGGACCCCACCTTAGTGCTTGTCCACAATATGGCTGCTCAACTTGGGGGAGGTAATCAGGAGGAGGTGTATAGATGCAAGCCTCTGTTGCTGACCTCACCATTAAAAAGGACAATGCCATCAAGAGGAGAAGGATGATCGGAAGCCTATCATGTCTGGCTAATATTAAGAAGGGGGAGGAAAACCAATTGTGGGGACATGGGGCTCAGTGGGTGCTCTCGTCCACTAAAACCCGCCGCCTTTAGAAAGACAGCGTGGCTCAGGGCTCATCCCAACTGAACGCCGGCCTCCTTAACCATGGGCGTAACACTACTCAGACAATACAGGGTGAGGGAACCACAATAATTAGACTTTATTGGATCCCCAAACAATTAACGGCACATAACACATAACCAGCAAAACACACAAATGTAACAGGCAACAGAGTCTCACCCTTCCGCTGGCTCACCAGGGATTTAGAATGTCCATGCCTCACAGGTTCCAAGCTGTATGAGACTAACAACATTGTCACCAAATATCAATTCAGGAGACACAAAGAGTGTATTTATGCATATTAATGACTTCAATAAACTCTTTTAGGATAAAACCCAAACTTTATTGAACAATCAGATATACAAATATTAAAAATAAACAGGGAGACACACCTTGTTGGAGAACGGTTATAAGCCCCTATTCTCTACACACATCAGTATTAAACGTCAGATATCAACTCAAGATCACTAACTTTTTATTTATTAATACATCTAGTCAATTATTATTGATATAGGATCAAAGTTATTGCCTAGGTATTGTTGCTATACAGTTGCAGCATACTGCTACTCATATTTCCACTCAATGCAGCCTTCCAACCAGGAATATTACCAAATTACAATAAGTGATCAAGAAGCTATCATATACCTAAATGGTTCCATTCACCTAACACCATGAAGTGTCACAGCATGCACATAGACAGAGGCATAGGCGGCAGCGCATCAAATGGATTTTTATATTTTAATATTTTTTTCAAAACATTTTTTTCAGATTTTTTAAACTACTATTATACCCATACAGACACTGCATTATCCCTGCGTTTAGATTAAATGTCCAAAAATCACCGATTGTGTTTACACGCAGGGGTAAGTCAGTTGTTATATGATACGATATTCCATTGGGCTATATTAAATCCGATGCGCTGTCGTCGGTGCACTCACGCCACGTGCATCAACCACGCCACAGATTTGCAAAAGTAAATGCAGATATTGCCATCAAAAATTCATTGCAGGATCACCAATGAATTTGCCATATGCAGAAATTCACAAGCATAACCAAATGCTATAGTAAATAAGGGTGGCCGCTATTACATTTAGTTTGAATATACCAGATATACTTGTTCAGAAACAGCAGACATGTATATATATATCTAACTGCATATAGTCTAAATTTTAAAGGCACATCCACATTATTTAATCACTAATGGATTTGTAGCATGCATATAGTCGCATACAAAGTCAACTGCTACATTGAAGCGAAATAGCCGCTGTTGTATTCAATTTGAAAATACATATATTTTTAATCACCAGGCATACATATATATCTAGTGGTACAATTTAGTTTCAACAAATGTGCCGGTGATAGAAGATGCATTTACCAAAACGAATGTATGAATCATTAAGCACATATACCAAGAGACAAACTGACGTAAGTTCGTTATACCTGAGTGTGGGGCAGACCGTCCCTCCACCTTTTGACGCACGTTTCACTAATGCTTCTTCAGAAAGACACACGCCTCTTTCTGAAGAAGCATTAGTGAAACGTGCGTCAAAAGGTGGAGGGACGGTCTGCCCCACACTCAGGTATAACGAACTTACGTCAGTTTGTCTCTTGGTATATGTGCTTAATGATTCATACATTCGTTTTGGTAAATGCATCTTCTATCACCGGCACATTTGTTGAAACTAAATTGTACCACTAGATATATATGTATGCCTGGTGATTAAAAATATATGTATTTTCAAATTGAATACAACAGCGGCTATTTCGCTTCAATGTAGCAGTTGACTTTGTATGCGACTATATGCATGCTACAAATCCATTAGTGATTAAATAATGTGGATGTGCCTTTAAAATTTAGACTATATGCAGTTAGATATATATATACATGTCTGCTGTTTCTGAACAAGTATATCTGGTATATTCCAACTAAATGTAATAGCGGCCACCCTTATTTACTATAGCATTTGGTTATGCTTGTGAATTTCTGCATATGGCAAATTCATTGGTGATCCTGCAATGAATTTTTGATGGCAATATCTGCATTTACTTTTGCAAATCTGTGGGGTGGTTGATGCACGTGGCGTGAGTGCACCGACGACAGCGCATCGGATTTAATATAGCCCAATGGAATATCGTATCATATAACAACTGACTTACCCCTGCGTGTAAACACAATCGGTGATTTTTGGACATTTAATCTAAACGCAGGGATAATGCAGTGTCTGTATGGGTATAATAGTAGTTTAAAAAATCTGAAAAAAATGTTTTGAAAAAAATATTAAAATATAAAAATCCATTTGATGCGCTGCCGCCTATGCCTCTGTCTATGTGCATGCTGTGACACTTCATGGTGTTAGGTGAATGGAACCATTTAGGTATATGATAGCTTCTTGATCACTTATTGTAATTTGGTAATATTCCTGGTTGGAAGGCTGCATTGAGTGGAAATATGAGTAGCAGTATGCTGCAACTGTATAGCAACAATACCTAGGCAATAACTTTGATCCTATATCAATAATAATTGACTAGATGTATTAATAAATAAAAAGTTAGTGATCTTGAGTTGATATCTGACGTTTAATACTGATGTGTGTAGAGAATAGGGGCTTATAACCGTTCTCCAACAAGGTGTGTCTCCCTGTTTATTTTTAATATTTGTATATCTGATTGTTCAATAAAGTTTGGGTTTTATCCTAAAAGAGTTTATTGAAGTCATTAATATGCATAAATACACTCTTTGTGTCTCCTGAATTGATATTTGGTGACAATGTTGTTAGTGTCTTAATCGAGTGATGCTTCTTAATTTGAAGTTGGGACTAATGTGTTAATTAAATTCCAAGCTGTATGAGGTCTGCAAAGTCTGTAACAGGTGACTGAACTGTCCCAACCTGAGTGTCCTCCTTAGGTAGTCCTGGTTTGATGTTAAAATCCTGGCAGCCGGAGTCGAAATCCCTAAGCTGTGGATATGGTCTCCAATCTAGGGACTCCAGTCCTGGTTGAAGCCATAAGATATCCTGATCCTCTAGTCAGCTCCAAAGAGCTTAGACTGGATCCATCAACCTTCTTTAAGCCACCAGGTTGTTGATGAAGTCCCTTTTTATAGGCACAGCCTTCCACTTAGATACACTGCGTCATCATCGATTGGTTGGACAAGATTGCTTCTCCCATTGGAGGAATTTCAAGCTGCATGGATAATGTTCATTTAAATGATGTGGGTAGAAAGACTGAGGATATCTACATGGAGCCTGCAAGTCTCCGACTAGACAATGGCTACTAAGGTAATCACATTAGCAATACACAACTACAATACAATGATTACTGGAAGAGACTGGAGATACAATAGCTAAGCAAACATGACTTAACATTCAGCCAGACTATTGTTCTTATGTGTGCTAAGAAACTTTAACCCATGAGAGTCCATGTCGTCACATTTATTATTTATAAATAATTATAAAAAGAGCCTGGGGTGACCTCCACATTGGATCACCAACCAAGGTAAAGCTGCCAGCTGTGGTTTGCAGGCTACAGCCGACTGCTTTACCCTAGCTGACTATCAAAAATGGGGGGACCCCACGTCGTTTTGTTGTTTTTTAATTATTTATTTTTTGGCTATATACAAGGCTAGGCACCCTTTAGTACCACATGGAAGTCACTAAAGGGTGCCAGCTTAGAATATTTAGGGTGGTGGGACATTATATATGTGTTTGACATCTGTCAGTCTATCTATCCATCCATCCTTCCTAGCTTTTTTGGCTGCGTGCCGGCGATTAAGGTTTCAAGCGTTTTGGACGCTATGTTTTCGCTGCTTTGTACAGCACAATCGCAGTGGAAGGATTTTTAGAAATCTCCTGCCATTGTGCTTATTTTCTCCACAGCATAAACTGACATCTGGCGCTGCAGAATGTCAATTTATGCTGCGGAGAGGAGAGTTCTCCGTGGAGAGAATAGAGCTAAAGTCAGCAGCAGCCTGCACTTGGATCGAGGTCATGGGCAGCTGCGTTCATCCGTGGATAACACTCACATTTCCGTAGACTCAGTGTCGCCGGATTGTGGGCACATATCCTAAAAGTTAGACATTTGCTGCTAGAGTAACATTTTTGTGATGCCCCTGGGGGTTCAAAATGCTCAAAATACCCCTGAATAAAATCCTTGAGGGGTCTACTTTCCAAATTGAGGTCACTTGTGGGGGATTTCTGCTGTATAGGTACCTTTAGGGGCCCTGCAAATATGACATGGTGTCCGCAATCTATTTCAGCTTTTCCAAAATTCAAATATTGCTCCTTCTATTCCAAGCCCTGCCATTTATCCAAACAGAGGTTTCTGACTACATGTGGGGTATCACCGCGATCATAAGAAAGTGGGTAACAAACTTTAGGGTCCACTCTGTGGTGTTACCTATTGAAAAGTGAGAAATTTGGTGCTAAAGCAATATTTTTGTGAAAAAAAAATGAAAATTTTCAATATGATGGCCTAATGTTATCAAATTCTGTAAAGTATCTGTGGGTTCAAAATGCTCACTATATCTCGAGATAAACTACTTACGGGGTCTAATTTCCAAAATGGGGTCACTTGTGGGGGTTTCTGCTGTTTAGGTACCTTAGGGGCCCTGCTAATGGAACATGGTACCCTCAATCTATTTCAACCAAATTTGCATTCCAAAATTCAAACATTGCTCCTTCTGTTCCCGGGCCCTCCCATTTGTCCAAACAGTGGTTTCTGACCACATGTGGTGTATCACCGCGCTCAGGAGAAACTGGGGAACACATTTTGGGTTCCATTTTTTTGTGCAACTTCTTCGAAAATGAATAAATTGGCGCTAAAGCAACATTTTTTAGTTAAAATATATATTTTTTTCATTCCACATTGCTTTATTCCTGTGAGGCACTTGAAGGGTTAATAAACTTCTTGGATGTGGTTTTCAGTATTTTGAGGGGTGCAGTTTTTAGAATGGTGTCACTTTGGGGTATTTTCTTGTCACCTAGGCACCTCGAAGTCACTTCAAATGTGATGTGGTCCCTAAAAAAATGTTTTTGTAAATTTTGTTGAAAAAATGAGAAATTACTGATGAACTTTGACCCCTTCTAACTTCCAAACCCCAAAAAATGTTGTTCCAAAAATTATGCTGATGTAAAGCAGACATGTGGGAAATGTAATTTATTAATTATTTTGTGTGGCATAACTCTCTAGTTTAAGGGCATAACAATTAAAAGTTTGAAAAATAAAATTTTCAAAATATTCGTCAAATTTCCGATTTTTTCATGAATAAACACAAAATATATCGTCCTAAATTTATAACTATCCTGAGCTACAATATGTCACAAAAAAACAATCTCAGAATCACCGGGATCCACTAAAGCATTCCAGAGTTATTACCTGTGAAAGTGGTCAGAATTGCAAAAAATGGCCTGGGCATTAGGGAGAAAACTGGCTTCGTAATTTTGGGGTTAAGTGATAAATCAAGAGGAACAAAAGTTAGAAAACAAAAAAAAATGTAGGAGTGTTTTAGATGACAATACAGCACGGGTTAGCTTAAAATCCCAAACTTTTTTTTATGTCAGACAACTACTTTAAATCAAATTCATACCCATAAGTACAATTACATCGAATCTTTATTCTGCTTCTTTACATTTATTCGGCTTTCTATTTAGTAATAGGAACCTCACTAAATAATAAGACTCTTATGTTTCAATATTAATGAGTATATCATTAACCTCTATTTGCTGCTCCAGTTTTTTGTACTCTTTCAGCCACTATCCATGTATGGAGAAAATTAGCTGCTTTAAACAACAAAGTCACTAAATATAAAAAAAAAACCAACACCTTTCCATTACATTTAGTTGAATTATCTGAGACTACCAGATTCTTGTAAGAAGGAGAATTTAATTTTTTAAAATAATAAAACGATTTTCACAACGGAAATAATTTGTTTTGAGATCTTGGAAGGAAAATAAAGTATAAACTATCCGATTCAGATTTTTATTTTCCATTAAAAAAAGACGATTTCTGCTATGCTTCAATATAAAAACCCTTTAAGTGAAGCCATTTATATTCTCTACTGCAACCTTAATAATAACTTCTTATGGAAAACCAAAGACATCTACAATCTTTTCAATAGAGACAGCTTCTTTGAAAAATAACAAAGATTGTATATGACTAATTGGGAGAAGTGCCTAAAAATGTTCTTCTCCCTTGATCAATGGAGAAATAGTCTGAAGGACACATACACATCTAACATATGCCTTACCCTTCATGAATCCTTTTTAGAAATGATGTCTAGATGGTATTTTACACCAGCAAAACTAACAAAAACTCTTGTGATAGTTCTCCTTTGCCTCTATACTCTCTCCAACACATAGGGGAACTTCTACACATATGCAAATTGCCAAAAATTGTCAATTTTGTGGAGAGAAGTTTCCTCCCAAATAAATTTAATTTACCGGAAAAAAATAACCATATTTCGTCAAATGGCATTATTTTCCTTGTAAATGGATATTATTCCAGGACTTAAACAAATGATTTCAAATTTGCTGCTAAAGAATGTTTTAGCAACAAAAAGATTTGAAAATTCTCCTATACCTACCATTGCCAAAATTGTGGGGAAAAAGTGAGTTACATAATTCTTACAAAAAATACCACGCCATTTCCAATAATTATTTACTATATTGTTATAAAAGATGGGACTCCTGGAATAACAATCTCTTGAGATTTCCTTTTTGAATCATTTAAATTCATTTATCAAGATCTTATTTATTCAATATATGTTAAACAATATAGATTATGGGTATAGAAGTGTTAGACTGTTATAGTGTTTACTTTTTTTAATTGTAAGTCTACTATGAACCTGATTTCTTGTCTTTTATATTTAGAGTTAATGTTCTTAGAACCAAAATAACATTTTGCTAATTTTATCTTTCCTCCAAGGGAAACAATCACCAGGATTTTCGTATATAACGTAAAGCCAGTGCTATACTAATAAATAATAATAATCTTTATTTCTATAGCACCAACATATTCTGCAGCGCTTTACAATTCAGAAGGATCATATATAAACAAGTAACAGTTATAGAAAATACAATAATTAGAGGGGAAAAAAGACAATCCTGCTCATGAGAGCTTACAATCTATAAAGAGATGGGGGGACAAGGTACAAGTGTTTATTTACAATGACAATCCAGCGATCTCAAGGAAATGGGGGATAAATAATGGCTGCCTGGACCAGTTGGCCAGAACCTTGAGATGCATTTGGGTGCCATGGAGTTTCATGTGGGGTTATTTTTTGAGAAGGCGTGTAGGGACTATGTGAATTTAGTTTGGCTAGGGAGTGTAATAGGCCGCCCTAAAAAGATGCGCTTTTAGGGAGCGTCTGAAGCTGAGTAAGTTGTGATTCAACCTAGCTTCTTGGGGTAGAGCGTTCCAGAGGATTGGTGCAGCTCGGAAGAAGTCTTGAATCCGGGAGTGGGAGGTTCAAATTAGTGTGAATGTTAGTCGAAAGTCATTTGCAGAGCGTAGAGAACGTGTTGGGCGATAGACAGAGACGAGGGTGGAGATGTAGGGGGGTGCTGCACTGTGGAGAGCTTTGTGAGTGAGAACAAGCAGTTTGAGTTGGATCCTGTGATATATGGGCAGCCAGTGCAATGACTGGCACAGAGCAGAGGCATCCGAGTAGCGGTTAACCAGATAGGTGACCCTGGCTGCTGCATTAAGGATGGACTGTAGAGGAGAGAGTATAATTAGGGGGAGACCAATTAATATAGAGTTACAGTAGTTGAGGTAGGAGTGGATCAGGGCCACAGTGAGGGTTTTTGTCGTTTCCATTGTGAGAAAAGGGCGGATTCTTGAGATGTTTTTGAGGTGCAAGCATCAGGAACGGGCAAGAGATTGTATGTGGGAGGTGAAGGAGAGATCAGTGTCAAGTAACAACTCCTAGGCAGCAGGCTTGCTGTCAGGGTATCATGGTGCCACACACAGAGAGGGAGATGTTGGGTTTAGGGAGGTTAGAAGATGGAGGGAATACAAGTAGTTCAGTTTTGGAAAGGTTAAGTTTCAGATAGAGAGCAGACATGATGTTGCAAACTGCAGTCAGGCAGTCACTGGTGTCACTGGTGGTGGATGTTTAGGTTTTGAAATCCAAGAAAGTTAAGTTATAAAATCATCAGCTTCTTGAATGACAGCAGCTGAGGAGCAGATAATATCTGAGGGAAATATTCATAGTGATCCTCTCCCCCTGTTAGAATTAGCATAAGTATTATATCATTGATGTTAATTTTCTCTTCCAGGACGTGTGGTGAGGTCATACCCATGTGACCAGAAGGGACGGGGCCTCAGCGAAGAAAGCTGGTACCACGAAGCAACATTTTCCTATTGGCTGAATTCCCGCCCCTTCTGGTCACATGGGTATGACCTCACCACAGGTTCTGGAAGTAAAAAATTACATCTATTGTATAATACTTATGCTAATTCCAACATAGGGAAGGATAACTATGCATACCACCACTCCAGATATTATCTGCTCCTCAGCTGCTGTCACTCAAGAAGCTGATGATTTTTTTTTAAACACAAATTTTTTATTTCAGTTTTCATACTCGTTATATTGTTTGACCTGATGTAATAAGGAATAATTCACCTTTCCAGTTTACCCATAAATTCCCAGTGTACCCCTCCCAAACAGTTTAATACATAAACACCGTGGTCAAGTCACGCGAAAACATATAACTCCTCTATATTTTATCACCCGATAGAAGCCCCACTTTTCTTAGATAATCATCACACCCTACTATCATGTCTCTACTGTGTACGTAAGAAGCTGATGATTTTATAAACTTTACTTTCTTGGATATCAAAACCTAAGCATTTGAGCTGACCACTAATGGTATGTAGAGAATCAGCCTGATAGTGCCAGTATAGCACTGGCTTTAGGTTATATATGAAATCCTGGTGATTGGTTCCCTTTAAATTAATTCTCTCCCCTCTCTCCTCCAATAAAAAAATTTTTATACCCTTTTAATTCACATTCCTCACCTAATTTTACCTCCCCCAGACAACGTTATTACAGCAATGTCAAATGCAATCAATGAAAAGCTCTACAAAAAAAAATATGGAAATGCAAAAGACATAATCTGGTGCAATGAATGGAGCCATTATAGTCATCTTTCATGATGTTTTACATGATACTATTTAGCAGGGATAGTGCTGCTGACAGTTTCCCCATAACAATGCCTGGAAGTTTGGAATAGCTGTAATTAGAAATGCTAAATCCATTACACAGAGGATGATCATTACAATCTTCATTGAGAATAACAGAAAGTTGATCTTACAGCTTGAGCACAGTGTATTCTTGATATATGTGATTTTGATTTTTCTAGTGAAAAAGTGATTCAAATGGCAAAGTGACGCCCCTGCGGTAACCAGGTGTCACAAGGTAACAACCCCGTCCTACATTACTGTGCCAGTCATTACACAAACACACTAGTGTGCCGCCCCCACATCAGCAGCCGGGCTGCTTGGGTCCAGATCCGCGGTGGCTCGAGAGATCTCCGGACCCGGGGGCCGGGGTCGCGCGGCCACTCAGAATAAAGGGGGAATATTTACACGGGGTGTTATGTTTGAAGTTCGTGATGCCACCCGTGGTGTGTGGTAAGGTGGAGTACAACAGCTGCAGTTGCGAGTACACGGTGGCGATGGTGTGGGCAGCCAGGTGTTTAACCCCTCCACGGGTAGGGGGAATGCCCCGGGACTCTACGGGGGTGACAGGGAGGTGCTGTTGGGACGGTAAGGGCCAATGGTGTACTCATTCAGTCCAATAACGCTGACACCGACAACTGTGGTAAACCAAACTGGGAGGGAGCACGCCTGGATCCCGTGCCCGTTGGTGTTGCCTGTTAGTCTGTGACCTTTACATTGGCACCTCGTTTTTCTGGTTGGTCCCTTGAGTATAAAACTGGTCAGGTCCCACTCACCAAAATGGCTAACTGGGTGAGCTTGCTCTTAGGGTTCAAGCTTGGGATTTTCTGGACCGTGTAGTAGGTAAGTCCTATCCCCCTCGTTGCGCTAGTACCCCGATTTTGGAGCGGGTGGAGAATGGATCTTGAAGGCTTCGTCCTCGTCGGGTAAATTGCCAGGATGCCTGAAGCTACTTCCTGACCTAGGGTCCACGTACCCCTTTGTGCCCTGGCCCCTGACCAGTGATGGCACAATGCCGCCGGCTGTCCTTCTTGACAGTCTGTGCGCCTTGTCACGATCCCCTGTGACTGGGGTCCAGCTCCTACCAGGCCCAGACCAATGTCTGCCACCTAGTAGTTCCAAGGAGCCCAGCTCCTGACCTCCTCTCACTTTCGCCTCCAACACTACACTGTTCTGCTCCTGACACTCCTGACCTCCCCTTAACCAACCCCCCAAGTGGGCGACCCTATTCCACTCAGACCATCCACTGGTGTGTCTGGTGGGTGTGGTGCAGAGTGTTCCTAGGATTTTGATTAGCTTGCTCTTGGCAACACCAAAGGTCAGGGACCCGTAACCAAGGAGGAGGTGGATACTGTGCAGAAGGGCAGATTGCACAATACCCTGTGATGACCTGATAGGCTGGGGCGTCACACTAGCACACAAAAACACTGACACTAGCTGTACCCGGCTGGTAGCCTCACTTTGCCCAGCCCTGTCATCTGGCTCTGTGGGATAACAGGCAGTCAACTGGGAAGAAGAGACCAGACTTGGGGGAGGAGACAGTGACCATAGGATAGTGGTGTGTAGGTGGAAGAAAGTAGTTAGTTCAGCTCAGAGCTCAAGAAGTTCAGTTCAGGAGTTCAGGAGCTCAGTGAGTGAGGAAGGAGTAAGAAAGCAGGCGGAGTAGTAAAGGAAAGGTGTCAAGACAGACCTGAGACTCTTGAGACACAGTGACAGAAAGAAACCACCAAGAACCTGGGGAGAAAGAACAGCCACTGAGAGGAGAAAAGTAGCTGGAGAGGGAGAGAGCAAGCTCCAAGGACAGAGGGACCCTTGAGAGTGGACATCCAGGACTCACAGTACTTTGCACGCACGGGTTGCAGATCCCAGAACAGGCCAGGACTTTATGCCCCCTGTTAACTTTGCCAGACGGGTTAGTTTCCAGGACTCACTTGCCACCACTAACGTCCGAGGCATCGGCAGCAAAGTGGGGACTGGGACATATTCCTTTAAATAGTCCAAGCTGCATGCGGCAGGACCGAGACACCAGAAGGACCTCCAAGTCTTCCACTCCAGGGAGGACCCACACACACGAGAGTGCACAGGTGGAGAGTGGCACCAGGTTGATAGGATCCCAGGTGTGCCATGTCCTGGATAGCTGTGCCAGTGTGTCCCCAGGTTGCTACACCAGCTGTAAGTAAAGACAACTAAACTGCACTCCCCTGTCTGGACTGGTCATTGCCCGTGCTTCACGTTAACCCATTCACCAACCCCTGGGGAAAGCCCTGCTCGCGGTGGGCTCTGCCATCCACGCTGCCCCATCCATCATCCCAAGTGGGAACCCACAGTGGCGGCCTTATCACCTCTGGCCGCAAACCGCGAGTGGCATAGTCGGACTTTATTTTTATCATTTACCCCTTTTATTTTAAACTGTCACCGGTGCCTCCGGGTCCGGGATCACTCGAGCCACGGATCACCCGGATCCGAGCAGCTCGGCTGCCACGGGGCGCAACAGCAATATTGTTTTGTGTAGTTTTAGTTTACAAGAGAGAGAAACAGTCATCATACCATGAAGCATTTTTGGCACCCCTGAGGCTTCAGTCGCCACAGAGTATTGCACCCAAATTTGGGTGTACTGCTAAACACGGTTCCTGAAGAGGTCAGTCCCGGTTTCATCACATTACACACTCAAATACACACCAGTTTGCCCTGTTCCCACTGGGGACTAGGCTAGGATCGAGTTATAAAGGGGTCGCCAACAGAGGGGCATTTACAGGATGCCCTCAAACAGGGGCCCCAGTCCCACTAGCTTAGTGCCTGGGAGGAGAGAGGTGCAGCCAGCAGGGGGAGTTTGGAGTCACACAACAGTTAACAAAACTAGTGAGCCAGCCACACTCAGGAGGCAGTCTAGAGGAGTTTTCCAGCAGGAGAGGAAGGGAGCAGTCACATCTCAGCGGTGCTCCAGTGGAAAGGAGGCGAAAGTTCACAATTGCCGCGGGGAGACTGAATCTTTTCCCCATGGAATCGATGCCACGCAGGGCGGCAGGACCCTAGGGAAGATCATACTTCACGTTGGTTTTCCAGAATCTGCCAGGACAGGGAAAGTTTCAAACTTCCCTGACCACACAGCTCTCGACAGCACAGTGCCAGAGAGGATATGGGGTCTCGCATCAAGCCGGACCCCATATCGGAACCGCGGCACCTGCATATAGGGAAAAGAGTACATCTCGTGAAACTTAGGGTCCCCTTGTAGCTTCAGACCAGGGGATCCACAGACAGGCGTTACAAGGAGAAAACCCACCGAACAGCACACCGGACTGATCTCTAAAGGGATTTGGGTTCGACGGAGCCCATCATAGCAAGTGACCGGTATTACCTGGGTGAGTTGCACCGTACAAAAGTGAGTAAAACAAACTGGAACCGCAGGCATAGACTCTGACTCTTTATTACCGGTACTACCGCACCGCGCTGCCATTACTACTCTCCTCATCATCCTCCCTGGGACCCGCTCTACCTGTGGGGAGCGATACCATCCGCCCCGGAGGACAGCGACAGCAGCAGTGGCGAACCATTCCCTGGCCGCATACCACAGGTGGCGTTACGATAAACACCTCACTACTACCCCCATCATCCTTCCCCAGCCATCTTCTGTATGCCTCGGGGCAACGGAGCCAGGCTAGGCCACCCGTGACCATGAGAGTTGATGGCCCGGCAATGAATAGGTTAAATGCACCTGCCCTGTCGGGCGCTACACATTAGGCCCCCTTCACATGTGTGCACTAAAACAGTATGCCTGGCACATTCAGTTGTCTATCCATGTGTACGTGTGGGTCATCCGTGTGCTATCCGTGTGATACATACTGAAAAAAAAACAAAATAACACTCAAATAATGTTTTTTTTTCTATGTGTTAAAGATATGCAAAGGTAGCTGTCTATCTAATAGGTTGTAGATATTAACCAAAGTAAAGAAAAACAATCTGGATCACACGGATACTTGTATAGTTCACATGGACACAAGGTCTGTGAGACATAAGCAGCGATATTAATGAGTATGCCTGTGAACTTGTGAAAAGGGACACCACATGTCCTGGAAACACTGATGTGTGAACGGAGGCTTACATAGGGCATTCATGGTAAATTTTGCTTTTTTTTTACTACACACACAATAAGCCATCAATAATGTGTGTCTGTCGCCCTGGACAAGCCAGGGGCCACAGAGAAGAACACTACAACACCCCACACTCCCAGCAGGCACATCAAGGTCAGACACAAAACCCTTGTTGCCCTCCTCCAGGGGCTGATGTCCACACCAGGGGGTGGGCCAGGCGGTTGGTCCCACCCACCGAGGAGTTCACAGTCCTGGAGGCGGGAAAACAGACAGTCTCGTTTTGGACAGTGACAGTGGAAGGAGGAAAGTGTAATAACAGAGCAACTGACTGACAGCATCCGGGTGTGTGGCCCGGGCGAGACAGCAAGGTTGGCAGACTGTGGTGACCGTCTGCAGGAGTGGCCGGTTGAAGTCTACCGTAAGGACCATGGACGGGTGGTGGCCCGGCGGTACCAGACCGGTACGCAAAGAGAAGCCAGCACCAGTGTCAGGGGCTTTTCGGACCCCGGCAAGGCTAGGAGTCGCCGTAAATTTGCCGAATCCGTTAGTGAAGGGGACCTCCTGGGTTTCCAAACAGTCAAGTCCCGACAGAAGGCAACAGTCCAACCTAGTGAGAGAGACACCGCCACCGCCAAGGCAACCGTTTCTCAGGGCCAGCGCCTGCGGGCAAAAGGGGCTCCTCCGGCCCATATCCAAGTCGGGGAGCGGGTTACCGGTGGGAACCCATTGGAACCGTACAAACAGCGTAGGTGCAGGGAAAAGACAGTCACCGCTAACCTGCAGGGAGCAACAACACCGCAGCCGTCCGAGGGACCCGTCCATCCAGCCGCTTGTTTTACCGTGAACTGTGTCCTCATCATTGGGCTGAGTGAGTTCCACCGTGCCGTGCGGCACAGCGCTGCTCCCGTGTCCCTGCACCTCATCAGGCCCCGCAACCCGCCTGTCATCCATCCCTACCCCAGCACCGGGCCCCGGGGCAACCAACCCCCTACCCACGGAGGGGAGAAGTAACAACAAAGCTGCTCCCTGTCACCGCCCCCGGGATCCCCGTCCAGAGCAGCGGTGGTGTCCACAAAATCACCACAACCGTGGGTGGCGTCACGGACAATATCCCTAAAACCAAACCACCCCTTTTCACTAACGGGCGAGGAGCGCCGCTCGAGTCCCCGGGATCCGGCCCATCGCTCGAGCCACCGAGCGGCAGCAGCCGGACCCGAGCAGTGGGAGAGCGCAGCGTCCCCTCCTCCGCCCGCGACATGTGTATAGTGTGTGCATTAAAATATTTGTGTATCACTGACTTCTGCAGTTTTCAACACTGTTTGAGTCCTCTCCTGCATCATGTTACTGCACTTTGATTTGCCGATTCACACGGTGGACTGTTAGTTCTATTTTTAAAGTGGTTGTCCAGTACTAAGCCTCATACAACCCCTTGTTAACAGCTTTAAGGGAATCTGTCAGCAGGTGTTTGCTATCTTATCTGAGAGATACTCGTGTCACAGATGAAAGAAAGCCATGGAACCCATAGGGTGTAGGGGCGACATGACAGTCTGGAGGGTAGGGCGTTGATAGAGTTAAATGGTGATAGTTATTATAGGTATGAAGAAGAAGAAGGTGATTGGTTAGGGGGTGGAGTGTGGTGGTAGGAAAGGGGGCGCTTCATGAGGTATATTGGAGGAGGTGGGGGTCAGTTACCTCCTCTTGTACTTCCTGGACGACAGCTTGATGGATCCATGGACGTCGCAGATCTGGTCAGCATGGCGGTGCAGGGTGCCCAGGCAGTGCAGTCCCACATCCAGGCTGCCTGGTGTCTCCTAGGTACCATCCCCCCCCCCCTTTCTGGGCTGCAGTGCTGACGGCGGTTTTATTTTCAGACCTCGCCGGGGGTCTTTTGGGGGTGGTGGGGTGTGAGGAGGGAAACTTGAGAGCCCCCTCCCCCATGGGGACCCCCCGTGGTGGGTTGGGTGGCAGGAGCTTGCTGTGCCCACTCTGGCTGCCGGGAGGAATCTCCTGTAGGGCCGTGGCGGCCGAAGAGGTGGCGTGTTCAGCCCGGGTGACTACTTTCGCTGTGAGGCCTCGGGCTGGATTTAAGAGCGAGGAGGCGGCTCCCGGCCGGGAGCGCGCCCAGCGGCGGTGGATGCACTACATACCCCCATTCCCCCATTCCCCCCCCCGAGAATGGCTGCCTGCAGGGACACCTGTGTGGCTGGATCATCGGGTCCGGAGGACTGGGCACAGCAGGGGCGGTGAGGAGAAGAGACAGCAGGCCTTCTGTCTCTCCTGGAGCAGGCATTGGGTCACCGGTGCAGCTCCCATCAGTAGTGGCTTCCCCCAGGAGGGGGGAGAGCCCAGCATTGTGGAGGCGACAATCGGCTCAAACAGGGCATGTGGACGCGGTGCTCCTGGCTCAGGGGGCGAGCCCAGTGGGAATTCGGTGGCTGCAGCTTGAGGGGCTGTCCCGAGATCAACAATGGACGATCGACGAAAAAGACAGTGACGGCTGATCTGAGGGCATCCTCTGGAGGCAGCCTGGTGCATTAACCAATTTAAGTTTAAGCCTTTTGTAGTGGTGGGGACAGCCGCTATAGTGTAGTAGTGACTAGAGATATGGGTAGCAGCTGGGGAGGTTGAAGCATGTGGTTAGTTGATAGGTCAGTTGGTGACGTGGTCCCCGGGGGGGTGTGGGTTCATGTTCTGGAGGCCGGGGGCAGAGTTACGGACGGGTTGGTATCATAGCGGCATGGCCATGAGGGTGCAGGTGGCGTCAGGTCCGGTGGTCACAGTTTCAGGATGGGGTATGGAGAGGTTCGGTGTTCGCCGCATTTTAGGTCATTTGAGACTTGGGTACGGGTGCTGATGATTGCGACACACGTGAGAGGGTGGAGACGGAGCATTTGTTGAAGGTTTGCTGGTGTGTTTTATTTGGAATTTTCTAATGCATGGTGATTCATATTGGATGAATTATGATGGGTAAGGTAAAGGGCCGAGGGGTCCCGCGGTACGGAGTGTGCGGGGAGTTCTCAGAGGATTTTGTGAGTGATGAGTGTGGGTGCGGGGCTCCGGTATAGCGCAAGGGTTGCTGTGGATAATTGAATAAAGGAAAGCGGATATGAGGGAGAAGGTGAGGTGTTGGTTGCTGTAATGGGTTTGTAGGTTTGAAACCGCATCTATGGTAGCATGGGGTTAATTTGTGGGTAGCCAGCATGTTTTCACATTATGGAGTTTGGTGCTGGGAGGAATGATGAGTCCAGCGGCCCTGAATTGGTGTTACTGTAGGTGGCAGGAAGCTTTGGGCTGCTGCAGGTGAACTCGGTTAATCAGCAATGGTGGGCTGCGGATGGAACAATCGAGTTCCTCGGACATCCGTGATTACGGGGGGGACTATGCGAGTTATGGTTCGGACTTCAGGATTACAGGGTACTTGTGGTGCATAGAGTGTAAGTCGTGTGGCTTAAGGCCATCTGGTATTATTAGGCTACATGCGCACGCTGCTTTTTTTCCTGCTTTTTTGCTGCTTTTTTGGCTGCAGTTTTGTTGTCAGAACTTTCTGACATTTGACTTCCCAGCAAAGTCTATGAGAAGTCAGATTTGTCATGCGCACGTTGCAGTTTATTTGTCAACGTTTTATTTGTCAAAGGTTTGTGACAAATAAAATGCAGCATGTTCATTCTTCCTGCGTTTTTGTCAACATTTGTCACAAAAACGCAGCAAAAACGCAGGGTGTGAAAAACGCACCGAAAACGCACCAAAAACGCACCTAAAATTACATGCGTTTTTTGTGACATTTCCAGGCTCTCTCTGACAAGATGCAGTTTTGGCTGCATTTTGCCTGCAGTTTTGGCTGCAGTTTTGGATGCAGTTTGTGAACACGAAAAAGAAGCAGCGTATGTGTTTGTGTGGTTGGGCTCTTGGCATCTTTGGGCTGGTGGAGTTTGATTATATATTTATATACAATTAAAAAAAAAAAAAAAATGATTGGCCCAGTGGAAGGTATGGGGATCTTCTTAAGCAAACTCTTACCGAGTCGTGGTGCTCCAGTCTCACAGCAGAAACGTAGTTGGTTTGGAGGGTGCAGCTGTGTGTGACACCCTGGCAAAACCAGGTAGTCACAGATAGGCCCCTGCATAACACCATCCCCCACTTAGGAAACACACAGCCAACCTAAAACCTTAGTCACCCCCCTTAGGGAAAGATAGACACACCAGTGGGCGTGACCAGGCGGTTGGATATGCCCACCCAGGGGTCCAGACAGCCCGGGGTGGGAAAACAAGCAGATTAGTTTTTAGTTCAGTTTGGAGAGGAGAGTGGGCTGGAGCTAAGTGTAGCTCCAGCAGGAAAAGTTCAAGTTGAACGGTACCAGGGTAGGAGCCCTGGTGCCTTTGGCTAGGAGGCAGACGGTGGTCTCCGTCAGCAGGAGACGGGAAGACAGCTCGGCAGAACCGAGGTGGACCGGGACAGGGTTGCAGCCCACCGGTAGCGACACGGGGAACCGATCCGGAAACCGGAGCACAAAGGAGGGTACTCGGACCCTGAAGCCAGGACCGGAAACAAGCGGCCTGGTTAATTAACCGATTGAGGCCAGGACAAGAGGTTCTGTCCCACCCAAAGTCCCTCATAGAAGACAACAGCCCACTGATAGGGATAAGAGGTAACCGCCAGGGCCCATAGATCCCACGGGCCAGCGTCTGCAGGCACGGCTCCTTAGGAGTCTGCTCCTGGTTGGATGTGGCCTGAGTTCCAGACTAGGAAGTCCACCTTACACAAAACAGTGCAAAGGAAAAGGATAGAGACCACCAGCCTGGGTGGGTGACCCGAATGCAACCGGCCGTGGCACTGGCCACCAGCACCTTGGTTTACCAGAGACTTGTGTGATTTATTGACTGTGAGTAATCAAACCTCCCCCTTGCTGTCGCTATGCCCTGCACCAGACACTGGACAACCATCCCTACCCACAGAGGGGTTAACATCCAGCTGCCGTTACATCTCCCCCAGGTGCCCCATCACAGCAGTGGTTGTGTCCCAACTCACCACACACCGTAGGTGGTGCCACAAACTTAATACGGCCTAGCCCATACATCTACGTCCCCCATTTATTTGGCGTGTCCGCGAGACTACCCGGGTCCGGAGACCCTCGAGCCACCAACCCAGCAGGCCCAGATCCGATCAGTGCCGGCTGCTGACACGGGGGCGGCACACCCCGAAACCTGGCGCCATGAACAGGATACTTACCAATCAACTTACCTTGTGGAAGTGCACCTTGTATTGGGCAGTCTGCGGTGATCCTAAACTTTCAGAAATTGCCATTTTGCCGCCATCTTTGGGCGCGGAAACTACAGCCTAGCGTCTTCTTCCCCGAGAAAAGGGCACGAAAGCCGAAGCCTCGCCCCCTGGGAACATGGCCGGAAGGTGAACCCCGAGGTCGTAAAACGAAACTAACAGGCCGCAAAAAGAAGTGCCGGCAAAAGACCAAGGGGGAGCAGCGGGAAGATGTCTGCGCCTAACCCTGATGGCGGAGTTGCGCCGGCTGCTGGAGCGGCGGCGCCCACAGACAAGGCAGATGCCGGAAATGTGGCGCCTCCCGCTCCGGTCGCAGGAACGGGGGGAGCTTTAACCCCAGCGGTCACCCAGGTAATGCCGATCTCCTTGCCCTACGTGCCCGGTGCTGCCTGGTTACCCCAGTATGATGGGAAGCCTGATGCCCTGCAGATGTTCAGGAAGAAAATCTGTACCATCCTCAACTGGTATGCCATGACTGGCAAGCAGCGTGCATCTGTGGTACTTGGGCAGCTGACCGGCGCCGTTGAGCAGGAGGTGGAGACTTAAGCAGACGCCGACCGGGTCTCGGTAACCACCATTTTTGACAAACTGCAGGTTGCTTTTGAGACCTGCACCGAAGCGGAGCTGCGGATGCACTTTTATAACTGCCGACAGCGCCCGCAGGACAGGATTCGAGACTACACCTTAAGGCTGCAGACAGCCCTACGCACACTGAAGCAGGTGGACCCTATTAATGAGGCTGAGAGCAACAAAATGCTGGTGGAACAGTTCCTGCAAGGGCTGGGGTCCGCTGAAGACCGTAAGCAACTACGGCTGTGTTATCTAGAGCACTCGGACTTGAGCTTTGCGGTCCTGAAAGACCGGGCCATTAAAGCGCTACAGCTGGACGATGCTGGTGCCCCCAATCTGCCATCTTGGCCGGCTGACACCGCTCCCATCTCGGTAGCCGCCCCCTTTTTGGCCCTGCCGCCTCCCTCGGTGGCAACTGAGACTCCGAAGGACCTGTCGTCACAAGTCCAGCGCCTGAGTGATGACGTCGCCAGGATTCTCGCCACCTTGCAGCTGCCGTCGAAAGCTAAGCCAGCAGAGAAGATAGAACTCGCCGACAGCCTGGAGGATGTCCCGTGGATGCAGCGGAGGAGGAACAACGACAGTCGGGATGGACCACCCATCTGCTACAAGTGCAACAAGACTGGTCACTACTCCCGCCGGTGTCCTTTAAACGAGCAACCCCTGAGGCAAAGGGCCAATCCTCAGGAATAGACCCTCAAGGCCCAGCTGACTGGCGTGATCGATATGTTGGAGGTCGCCCAATCATCTCCTTTGCTGTGGACGGTATCCTGACTTACGCCCTTCTTGACACCGGTTCGCAGGTAACGACTATTCCCTATATACTGTACAAGCAATACTGGTCTGACAGTGAGCTTCCCCACCAGACGCCAGTTTAACCATCATTGCAGCTAATGGACTCCCTATGACCCTGGTGGGGTTTAAGGAGGTGACCTTGAAGTGGGGCTGGTAGAGCTGAAGCAGCAAGGGCTAATTGTAGTACAGTTTGATCCCAGTGACCGAAACCCAAAGATGGTCCTAGGGACCAACGTGAATGAAAACTGCATGGGGGAAGTGCTGCACCTATTGCAACAACTGTCTGTCACAGCAGGAGGAGGCCAGCAGAGGGCTCTGCAACGTGAAATCCGGGCTCTCTTGCAGCGGCAACAGGTGAACATGTCAGGTGGAGAGATTGGGGGTGTGCGAGTGATGGATGTGGCGCCTCTAGTGGTGCCTCCGCGGAGTGAAATGATGATTTGGTGCAGAGTAGCAGTGGGTCTCCATGGACAGGATTACCCGGCGGTGGTGGAGCCTCTGCCTTCCGAGCATTGGCCTATAGTAATGGCAGCCAGAGGGGTGATTGATGTCAAGAAAGGACGAGTGCCCGTGAGAGTGATGAACTGCAGAGAGGAAAAGGTTAGGTTACCCCGCTACGCCACCATTGCTAAATTATTCACTGTAGACGCAGACGCCATCCACTATCACCGCATCACAGCCAGGCAGTGACACCCCATCCGAACAGTTAGAAGAGTGGTGCCGGGAGCTACAGATCGGCAACAAATCCACACACGCACATCATAAGGAAGGGGTGCACCGGGTAGTGCAAGAGTACGAGCAGGTATTCAGTAAACACCCGTTACATTTCGGTAGGATTAAGGGGGTTCAGCACCATATACCCCCTCCGGCACACATCCACCTATTAAAGAGAGGTATAGGCTGATTCCACCTGCACATTACCAGGACCAATGGAGCTGCCCAGGGACTACAACTATCACGGATGACCCCTGCCTCCTTCATGTTCCTCAACATATTTTTGGCGTACTGGTAAAGAAGAAGGATGGCACCATGAGAATGTGTGTGGATTACTGGAAGATTTATCAAATAACGCATAAAGACGCGTACCCTCTTCCTCGCATTGAAGAATCATTGGCCGCGCTGAAGACTGCTAATTATTTCTCTACCATTGACCTCACTAGTGGCTACTGGCAGGTGTCGGTTGCGGAAGAAGACCGCGAGAAGACTGCGGTCACCACCCCGATGGGGCTCTGCGAGTTCAACAGCATGCCTTTTGGGTTGTGTAACGCCCCAGAAACCTTCCAGGGGCTCATGGAGTGCTGCTTAGGACCGTCTCAAAGTTGCGATGTCCTGTTGTACCTGAATGACGTTATCGTTTACTCCAAGATGTATGAAGCCCATCTAGAACACCTGGTGGAGGTGTTTGAAGCCCTCTCCAAATACGGGATGAAATTGAAGCCCTCTAAGTGCCATCTGCTGAAGCCCAGAGTGCAGTACCTCGGGCATGTAGTGAGCGCCTAAGGTGTGGCCCCGGATCCCGAGAAAATCACTGCCATCTAGAGTTAATCAGGTGAGCCAGTTCCTGGTCCTGGTGGGCTACTACCGTCGCTTCATCAAAGGGTACACCAATATGGCCACCCCCATGCAGGACCTCCTCGTGGGGCAGACCAAGAATGGCAGAACTCCCGGGCCCCCGTTTGTATGGGGTGAAAAGCACGAAGAATCCTTCCAGCGACTGAAGTCGGCCCTTACTGACATCTCCCCTGGGTGCCCCATCACAGCAGTGGTGGTGTCCCAACTCACCACACACCGTGGGTGGCGTCACGAACTTAATATGTCCTAGCCCGTACCTCTACGTCCCCCCATTTATTCAGCGTGTCCGCAAGACTCCCAGATCCGGAGACCCTCGAGCCACCACCCCAGCAGGCCCAGATCCGAGCAGCGTCGGCTGCTAGCATGGGGGCGGCACATGTGCGTTACGGGAAAATAGTGGTACACTCTACGGTGTTGGCTTTGAGCGGGTACTACGGTGTGGTTAAGGTTTTAATTTATCATGGGGTGTAATATGAGGGCTCAAAGGGGGTTGTGTGTTATAGGGTTTCCTTTAAGAACACAAGGCCCGGACATGGTGTTTGGTCAAGTTTTTGTCTCCTGATGCCCATAGTGGTATATGGAGTAAATCGAGCTAGTGGAGTGGTTGCAATTTTCCAGTGTGCATTGTTGTACAGGGAACTTGTCGTTGGTGCGGTTTGCGGAGGGAAGCGAACCATGAATTATGGTTTGGAGGTGTTATGGTGGACCTTGGGGATCGTAAGTGATGCTTTGATATCTTCGCCACAGCAATGGGTAGGGCGATGGTTACGATTGTTTTTTGTTGGCGTGTTAATTTTCCATGAAGCCCACACGGCCTAACGGAACTATGCCCCACACCAAAGTTAAGTGGGCCCCAATGCGGATGAAGAATGTCCGTTAGTGTGGTGGTTGAGTATGTGGGAAGATTTTTGGAATTTTCTGGGAAAGACAGCTTGAGCCTCTGTTGTTGGCAGAGTGTGTGATGGTGGAATAAATTGGTCGGGGGAGACCGGTCATGATATTTTGCTTTGGGGAAGCAGTATGTCTAACGCATGTGTTAGTGAGTCGGGGGGTCAAGTACAGTGCCCCCCCTACTTTGGGTTAGGCTGCAAGGTCGGCTTTATGGGAAATTTGAAGGCTAAGGATTGTAGTCATTTTTAAGTGGGGATCTCTTTAACCGTTTCCTGGGGGGAACTAGGTTCAGTGTGTGAAGTGGCCCAATCGAGTAGCAGCGTGGGTGTGATCCTGTTTGTTGTATCTCAACCCCAGTTGTGGTTGAGTCCAGCTGGAGACAGGAAGAGGGGCAGGGTAATGGTACAGTGGTTCTTGGTCAGTAATGGGGAGGCCGATGGTACGGTCAGTACTGCATTTACATTTAACTGGTTTCACTGATGGTGGTAGGGCATGGTGTGGGTTCAGGAATAAATAGTTTGGGAGCTTGTGCTATGGTGTGCCGAGTGTGACTGAGTGGATGTCAGGCCGTCAGAGGTAGCCAGTGAGCAGAGGGAGCCAGTAATGTGTCTGGGTCCCTGTCGAGCTAGAGACAGGGTTGCCTAAAGTTACTTAGTATTATGGGGTGGCACCGGCTACGTATGATGGTGTGGAAAGTAAGGAGGTGGTTTCTGGAATGTTTGTCTTGGGAGTCGAATCGTGGTATCAAGAGTGTTTTGGTACGAGGTGGTGGCCTTATTATGGGGTGGTCATGGTGTGTCGTCCAGCGTGACCCATATTGAAGGGCAGTTTTAAAATTAATAAACAGATTGTGACATGGGTAGCTTCAAAGGGATTTTGGGTGGCGTGTGCTGCCACCAAGGATGAGGGGAGTGTGGTGCAGTAAGGTGGACTGGGAACGTTGGCTGGTGCATACAGTAGATGGGATTCTCAGAGTTTAAGTTGATGGATGGAAGGGTTTAATGGTTGGTGTGTCTTGCAGATTGAAAGAGCAAGCGTTGGGTGTGTGGGGGTCCAGGCCATGCAAGGTGTCACGTGACCTGTCCTGTGGCGGGGGTAGGTCTGATCCAGAGGCGGTTTAACGGATAATGTTATTTGATTGGAGAGTCACATGTAGGATATAGTGTCTCCGGTTACAAGGATCTTGCAGGCATGGGTCCTGCAAGGTGGGTGTATTGATCCGTAGGTGATTCATACCTCATCTCCGGCCCGGTGTGTGTTGCGGCCAGGGATCATGTTTTGGTGGTGGAAGGTTGTTTCTGGACCGGGCCTACCCAGGGTTACGTATTGTATTACAAACTGTATTATTATTATTATGGTATTACCTATTGTTAAATGTTGGGGACGCCTGTTGGATGGTGCCCCCTTGTGTTAGTGTGTAAACAATAGGCAATAAAGGGCTGCTGTGGCCAATTTCTATCAAGTCACAAGCAGTGTTCGTGTATTATACCGGGAAAGGTTAATTGGGAATAATATAGGAATGAACAACTGGAAAATCCCTCCTTGAATGTCAATAAAGCTATGGAACCCATAGGGTGTAGGGGCGACATGACAGTCTGGAGGGTAGGGAGTTGATAGGGTTAAATGGTGATAGTTATTATAGGTATGAGGAAGAAGAAGGTGATTGGTTAGGGGGTGGAGTGTGGGGGTAGGAAAGGGGGGAGCATCATGGGGTATATAGGAGGAGGTGAGGGTCAGTTACCTCCTCTTGTACTTCCTGGATGACAGCTTCCCACCCACCCTTCCTTTATATTTTGTGTTTTATATTGTTATTATTCTTGTGTTATATGCATGTATTATTCAATTTAAAAGAGGCATTATGTAAAAAAAACAACAAAGAGACTAGAGAGGAGTGGAGAAAGTGTGTGGTATATAATAAACAAAAACAAAAAACAGGAGGAAAAGAAAACAGAGAATATTCTTTGTGGATTGTGATGTATATTGTCCTTTGGGGATTCTTGTAAGTAGGTGAATAGGATGTGTGCTCATGTGGGAGTATATGCATATGTATATGATGTATGTGTGAATGGTCAGCATAAATAATGAGGATTATGTTCTTTTGTCACAGGAGCGGGGTAGGTCTGGTGCAGAGGAGCTCTAATGGTTACTGGTGTTTGGATGGAGAGCCACTGGGGAAGGTTCAGTGGCTCTGGTTACTGGTGACTTGCAGGTGCAAGGTTGTCTACAGGGTGGAGGCATTTCTCCATTGGTGACCAATGCCTCATATATGGGTCAGTGTTGTTGCCAAGGGTTATATATTAAAGAGTTGGTGGTTACCGGGGAGTCACAGGTTGGGTATGGTGGCTTGGGTGACAGGTAATTGAAGGCACGGGAGTTTTTTGGTTTGGGTAAGGGTATTGCTCCTTTGGTGACTAATACCTCATTTATATATGGGACCATTGTTATGGTCAGGGATCCATTTTTTAATGAAATGGTAGTCGCAGGAGGAGTCACTAGTTGGGTTGATGGTTCTGGATCCAGGTGCAGTGCAGGCACGGGGTTCTGCAAGGTATGGGGTTTTGATCTGTAGGTGATCAATAACTTTTATTTCCAGTCTGGTGGTTGCGGCCGGGGATGTTGTTAGATTAAAGTCGATAACGGGATTTGAGGTTTTCAGTTCACAGTTACGCACATGGGGGATTGATCCGTAGGTGATTGACGCCTCATATCTCTGGGCTGGAGGTTTGCGTTCGGGGATGATATTGGGTTGGAGGTAAAAGAGTAAGGTGTAGGGTTTGAGGCACAGTTAATGAGTGATGCTACTTGGGGGTTTAATCCGTAGGTGATTAATTCCTCCTCTCTAAGTCGGTGTGTTGCGGGCAGGGACCGTGTTTTTTTGGTGGTGGTATATGGCTTTTGGACTGGACTTACGGCAGGAGTAGGTCTGGTCCAGAGGCAGTTTAACAATTAATGTTATTTGATTGAAGAGTCTCTTGTGGGATATAGTGGCTTCGGTTACGGGATCTTGCAGGCATGGGGTCCTGCAATGCACGGGTATTGATCCGTAGGTGATTAATGCCTCGTATCGCTGGGTCGGTGTGTTGCAACTAGAGATTGTGTTCTGATGGTGGAATATGGCTTCTGGACCGGACTTATGGCGGGGGTAGGTCTGGTCCAGAGGCGGTTTAACAGATAATGTTATTTGATTGGAGAGTCACTTGTAGGATATAGTGGCTCCGGTTACAAGGATCTTGCAGGCATGGGTCCTGCAAGGTGGGGGTATTGATCCGTAGGTGATTAGGTATGAATCTCCGGCCAGGTGTGTGTTGCGGCCAGTGATCATGTTTTGGTGGTGGAAGGTGGTTTCTGGACCAGGCCTACCCAGGGTAACGTATTGTATTACGTATTGTAGTATTATTATTATGGTATTATCTATTGTTAAATGTTGGGGATGCCCATTGGACGGCGCCCCCTTGTGTGAGTGTGTAAACAATAGGCAATAAAGAGCTGCTGTGGCCAATTTCTACCAAGTCACAAGCAGTGTCTGTGTATTATTTATGCTGGGTAAGGGTAATTGGGAATAATATAGGAATCAACGACTGGAAAATCCCTCCTTGAATGTTGATATAGAAGGGTTAATAGTTTCTATATTTCTTCATTTTAAATATCTCATTGTTCCATTAGTATATGTGGGGTAAGTTCATAGTTATTGTGTAGCCTTCAGAATAAGAAATATGCTCAAGGATTATTATTGTCTGCTAAATGTTCTTCTTATCTCATATGCATGACTCTACATTTTTGTTTTGCTCAAACTTAAAGGTCATATGATCAACTTGTAAATTTCCAGCTAGAAGCCTTTTTTGCATATCACATTGATCTGTAAATGGTATATAATAATCTATACCTTGGCTGAATAAACAGAAAACTGATCATGCTCACTTGAATGCAGGTCTTTTCTCCGAGCGCTCGATATTGACGTAGGCAAAGAGGCCTATGTCAACAGGACCTCACTGGTGATCCCATAAGCTGACTTTTGTGAGAAAACAAAACAGCTACAACAGTTTCTGGCGCCCAACGTGGGGCCGTCGCCAACCAGCCTATTCGGAAGAAGTTTTGGGGACTCTTGAGACAGAGAGAGGGAAATAAAGTGTAAGAATAAAGCTTCTCACCTTGCTGCAGCTAAAATTTCACTGACTTCCCGAATATTCTGGGTAACGCTGTACACACGGTTCAAGAACTCTGGCATCACCAGTGAGTATTGTTTTTTTTTTTTCTCATGCATGTCTGAATAAAAGTTGAAAAATAGAGTAATAAGATAATCTGTTGTCTGTCCATTAACTGATTGTCCCAATTCCGTGCTATGCAATCTATGCAGTCTCTGTATAATTACATTTGCTGTGTTGCTGTGTTTTGCTTTGGCCATCTTTGCATCTTTGATGGGCAATACACTGGTCTAGGGATATGTGTTCATAAGTGGTTTCATACTAATGCCTAGATAAAGTAGGCAGGCAATAGGTTGTTGTATATTGATGAGAAGCATCTGAATAACATAAAAGTGACACGTAATTGAGATAAGAGACTTGGTAAAATAATATGTATGTATAAAATAATGGTTATAGGCCATACTGTGGACTGTGGAAAAATGTTCTGGTTGTGAAATGTCACAGGGCATAGCCATATAGAGTATTTGAGTGGATACCTGACAAATGTATTTTTTTCCATCAGTGTCAAGAGTGGTTTAGATAATTTTATTTACATGTGAGGTTCACTGATCCTTGGAAGGTGTATTGTTACATACGTTTCTGGAATCAATGAATGAGTGGACAAGTGGTCCTGTGATCTGTCCTCATAGTGAGATATCGTATGTTTCTTCCTCAGAATGAAAACAAAGGTTTTATAGCAAAGTATTTTTTTTTTCCTTTCAGTAGAATATTAGTGCTGTGAAGGTATATAAGTAGTCTCAATTTTCTGCTAGGATTGTGTATACCAGTGGGTATTAGGAAAGTTGGATGTTTTGGAAGGCGGAGTCTGGACGAAGAATTCTTTTGAGATAAGACTTGCTAAACAAACTGTGTGCTGTCGCTATTCTGTTGGGAGGCGGAAAGTGAGGCGCTGCGCGATTTTCTGTCTCCTGCCCTCTGTAAGAAGTCAGCTCTGAGGATTGGTTTGGTTTAACTCTAGTTTACGTTCGTTGCTGGAATACTGTGAAAAGAACCAGCATGGGGTACTCAACTGCACATCAGGTCTAAGTGGATTAGAGAGCAGTGTGGCCTTCCCACTTACGTGGAGGTGGTCTAGTAGGTGAGAGGACTATCACACCTGGTCCTTCCTGCTTTAGGCATCTGGTCTATTGGGTGAGAGAGGTGTTTTTTTTAACCCTTCCCAATACACCCTGCAAGTGTAGCAGGTGAGAGTGCTGACTAAGAATTCCAGCTACAACTTGAGAGCCCATTCTGACATGCCGGAGGAGTGTGGCCTGTTTTGACAAGGTCCAGGGACACCGAGAGGGCATTTGCAGAAAGGTGGGCTGTGTGGGAATACGTTGAAGCCATGGGCAGCTTGTTCAGTGTGCAGTGTGGGGCTCCAGCAGGATCCAAAACAGCCAAACAGATAGTGCAAGAAAGGGAAGGCAAGGCAGCAGCGAGAAATGTCAGACCAATACTCAGGAAGGCAGACATTCCAGAGTGTGGGTGTTTGGATGTTGAGAAATGGGACAGATTCAGAAAAGACAAGAGAGTAGAGCAACAAATAAATGGTGTCGTGTGGCTGAAGAGGTGCAGCATTGTGGATGTAAAGAAATAATGGTGGGATGTATTGTTATATTATTGTTATGTAAAGTGTATTATAAATGTTTTAATGCACCAAAAGCAAAAACTGTGACTGCTACCGCCCCACCTTCACATAATCAGAAACCCAGACCAGATGAATGGACTTGTAAACATTGTAGTCAGAAAAACCCAGACTGTAGAGGTACTTGTGCTACGTGTAATGTTACTCGCCCTAAGCAGATTACACTAAATCCTGTTCGAACCAGATCACATGTGATGACAGAGGACGCTGACTCTGAGACAGAGGTAGTGAAGGAATTGAGTTTTGGGGAGGAGGTTGGACGTTACTCTGACGGTGAGGAAAAAAAAGAACGCCCTGGGACCAGTACCAAAAAATCAAATACATCCCGACCAAGGAAGGTCACTAGAATCAGACAGACACAGCAATATCATCCCTGGAACCCCTCTGACCAGCTAGAGATGTTGAAACAGTTATCTGACCCCAACCTTTCCCCTTCCTGCTGTATTACGTCAGTCAGGGAAAGAGGGAGAGTATAGAGACGTACTTTTGGAGGTTACAGCTGAAGTGGGCACAAAGTCAGAAACTCCCTTGATGACAAAATACTGATGAGTATATTCGTTAACGGTATGAAAAAGGTTTTACGAAAGGTAGTACAGACAGCCAGACCTGAGTGGAGAAACATGGACCCAACAGACCTTCTACAAGTAGCTAAGGGGGTTGAACTGACAAACTGCAAGCGACCAGTTATGTATGCTAGTGCACAAGGAAAACAGTGGAAGTAGAGCAGGGGAGCACCAGGTGACCTAGTGATCGTACAGTGCTGGAATTGTGGACAGAATGGACATTACTCCAGACAGTGCAAAAACCCCAAATAGGAGAAAGAGCAGACTGACTCTCCTCCTCTGCCTCTGGCCTAGGAAACTGGTGACCACGAAGGGACTGGAGGGATTGGTGTCTGAAATTCCCTTGACAAAACAGTATCCCTTAAGCCCAGCCAAATCAATGGCCCTGACCAGAGATATAAGAGAAAATGTGCAGGCAGGGACTCTAGTACAAAGGTCCTCCCCTGTAAGGGTAAGTTCACACAGTGCGTTTTTCGTGGCGTTTTTGTGCAGTTTTCGGGTGCGTTTTTGCTCAGAAAACTGCATGACTTTGCTTCCCCAGCAAAGTCTATGAGTTTTCATTTTTGCTGTCTGCACACAGCGTTTTTTTTCAGCTGCATGTCAATTATTCCCGCGTTTTTCACTGCGCTTTTCATCCATTGAGTGCAATGGGATGTTGAAAGATGCAATGAGAAACGCAAATAGGTGCATTTTGGTGCGTTTCTAAGACCAAAAACGCAGTTATAAACGCAGGAGGTGGGTAGTAAAGTGACAAGTACAGGAAGAGGATTCCTTCTGTCAGTAAACACAGAAGCGTGAATCCTCCCGATACCATCACTGCCGCTTCCACCTCCAGTCAGCTGCCGTGCGGTGTTATGTACGGGCAGGAGGTGGAAGCAGCTGCGAAATCAAAAGTGAACAGTAGAAAAAAAATGTCATACTCACCTGTCTGCAGGGTCCCGGTGCCATGTCCGCTCCCAGCTCCTCCTCCCGGTACCACCGCTCCGGGTGTGTGCAGTCTCCCCAGGTACGTATGCCTGCAGGATGCAGGACCTGGCGATGGATCACCTGATGCAGTCACCTGACGCATCAGCTGATCGTAAGTCTCGGGGTGACGCCAGCGCCCGGCCGGTTTAACCTATCAGCGGATGCGTCAGGAGACTTCATCCCTGATTACCGGCAGCTCCTGCAGCGATCGGACGGGATCAGACTCCTCCAATCGCTCCAGGAGCTGCCGGTAATATGCACTTAAGTTTTTTGTTTTTTTTTGCACCGATGCATGTGCGGATTGTATAAACGGCTTTTATACAAGCAGCTGATGTGTGATGTGATTCACCTCCTTGATCCTGACACATCATCTGATCGGTATGCCTTCCAGCAAACGGATCAGATGATATTGGATCCGGACTGGAAGGTGCGGGACCCTTGACCCAGGATTACTGCGGAGGGGGGTTCTTTATTTAAATAAAGATGGAGTCACTAATTATGTTGTGTTTTATTTTTAATAAAAACATTTTTCTGTGTGTTGTGGTTTTTTTTATCTTTACTAGAAATTCATGGTGGCCATGCCTAATATTGGCGCGACACCATGAATTTCGGGCTTAGGGCCAGCTGATAATATACAGCTAGCCCTAACCCCATTATTACCCATTGAGCCACCCGGCATCAGGGCAGCTGGAAGAGTTGGATACAACGCCAGAAGATGGCGCTTCTATGAAAGCGCCATTTTCTGGTGTGGCTGCGGACTGCAATTTTCAGCGGGAGTGCCCAGAAAGCATGGGCATCCTGCACTGTGGATTCCAATCCCCAGCTGCCTAGTTGCACCCGGCTGGACACAAAAATTAGGCGAAGTTCACGTCATTTTTTTTTTTTAATTATTTCATGAAATTCATGAAATAATTAAAAAAAAAAGGGGCTTCTCTATATTTTTGGTTCCAAGCCGGGTACAAATAGGCAGCTGGGGGTTGGGGGCACCCCGTACCTGCCTGCTGTACCCAGCTAGCATACAAAAATATGGCGAAGCCCACATCATTTTTTTGGTTTGGGGGGCAAAGAAATCCTGCATACAGTCCTGGAAGGAGGATGCTGAGCCTTGTAGTTCGACAGCTGCTGTCTGCTCTCCTGCATACACTATTGGATGGAGGATGCTGAGTCTTGTATGCAGGAGAGCAGACAGCAGCTGTCGAACTACACTATTGGATGGAGGATGCTGAGCCTTGTAGTTCTGCTCCCCCTGACTCTCCCTCCAGCATACAGTCCTGGATGGAGCATGCTGAGCCTTGTAGTTCTGCAGCTGCTGTCTGCTCTCCTGCATACACTATTGGATGGAGTATACTGAGCCTTGTAGTTCTGCAACTGTCTGCTCTCCTGCATACACTAGTGGAGAATGAAGAACATATTGAAGAAGGAAATGACATCAGACCTTTTTTTTTGTTCACTGATAAAAAAACGCATAAAGACGCAATGAGCAAAAACGCAGCAAAACGCAGCAAAAACGCACCAAATCGCGGCAAAAACGCACCCGTGCGCACCGCGTGCGTTTTTTGCCACGTTTTTTTTTACACGGGTGCGTTTTTGTGCGGTTTTTGCCGCAAAAAACGCACAAAAACGCAGCGTCAAAAAAACGCAGTGTGTGAACCTAGCTTAACACTCCCTTGTATCAAATCAAGAAAAAAAGGGCCCAAAGGTTCCCCTGATACATACAGAATGGTGCATGATTTGAGAGCTGTCAATGCTGTCACTGAGAGTGTAACATCTATTGTTCCAAACCCACATATGAGCTTTACTGTCACAAATCCCAGGGACCTCCAAATGTTTACAGTAATTGATTTGGCAAATGCATTTTTCTCTGTGTCTCTACACCCTACACCCTGACTGTCAGTATCTTTTTGCCTTCACACATGAAGGGAAACAGGTGAATTCATTCCTCCTTGCGGGAGGACTGTCCACATGTACTACCATTTATTCTACAGCCATGGCAGGAATTCTGGAACAGTGGCAACCGCCTCATCCACAGGTTACGCTATTGCAGTACGTGGATGACCTTTTGCTTTGCTGTCCAGGCCAGACATCCTACGATACGATACACTTTATTGATCCCGTGGGAAATTATGGTATCACAGCAGCACAACTTAAATCATAACATGAATTACATAATTGACAAGACAGTAGAGTTGACAGAAGATCATTATACATTAGATTAGGACATACACAGCGGTCGAACTGAAAGTAGAAAAAAAAAAGTAGACATTCACCTTGAAGATTTAACACTAATGTTATTGTTGTACATTCCCATAGCAGTTGGCACAAATGATTTCCTATATTTTCCCATCTTACACCTCAGAAGGATTAGCCGGTTACTGAAGCTGCTCTTCTGTCTCATGAATAGCTCATATAATGGATGTGCATTGTTATTCATAATCGCCATACACTTTTTCCTGCAAGGAAGCCACAATTTCTTTGCTGTGTTTTCTGGCACAGAATGGTTGCAAAGTTTCACGTGAAAAATTACAGTACTGTAAGCAAAAGGTAACATTTTTGGGTCACTGTATCTCTGAGGGTACAAGACACCTGACTGAGGAGAGAAAACAAGCAGTCCAAAATCTCTCCTTACCCCGGTCCCACCGGCAACTGCGCACCTTTTTGGGCTTAGTGTCATACTGCAGGCCTTGGATAAGGTCTGCTTCGCAAATGATGCAACCCCTCTATGATTGTCTGTCATCTGACCCCTTTGACCTCACTCAGGAAGCTATTGATTCCTTCCATTCCCTTAAACTACTCATTGTATCGGCCCTAAGTATTCCAAATTACGATCAACCATTTTTCTTGTTTTGCACAGAACAGGGAGGGCATGCAACAGCTGTCCTCACACAGCAACATGGTGACAAACAAAGACCAATAGCTTACTATTCAGCGCGATTGGACCCAGTTGTCAGAGGGTCTCCCACGTGTGTCCGTGCTGTAGCGGCTGCTGCAGTACTGCTAGGGAAGGCTTGTGAGATCACATTGACATTTCCCTTAACAATTTACTCCCCGCATGACATCCATGCTATACTTGTGCAAGTCCAACACCTGTCTATGGCCAGACAGCTCAGACTTGAATGTGCCCTTCTGATTCCTGAGTATGTCACCCTCAAAAGATGTAATGTTCTGAATCCAGACACCCTTTTGCCAGTAGATTCAGAAAAAGGGGAATTGGTGACAATAGTAGCAAGTGAGGATGAATACTTATGCTTGTGCGTCATGTCAGACTGCATAGAGCTGATGAGTCAGGAGACAGGTGTATCATAGACATGTGAAAACCTGCTATTACTAATGCAGATTTTGAGTTTTTTGGAGATGGCTCCAGATACCACCTGGATGGGAGATTCTACACTGGATATGCAGTAGTATCCTCACATGAGGTAATCCGAGCTGACCCACTCCCGCCGCGCATGTCCGCACAGGAGGCGGAGCTAACAGCGCTCATTGAGGCGTGTAGAGCGGGATCAGGTAGGAAAATGAATGTTTCTTCAGACTCAAATTTATGGATTTGAGATCTGTCATGATTTTGGCCCTATCTGGAGAAGTAGAGCTTTTCTTACGTCAGCTGGTAAGCCTATTAAAAATGCAGAATTGGTAAAACGGTTAATGGAGGCACTAATGTTACCAGTCCAGGTTGGCATCATTAAGGTGAAGGCACACACAAAAAGGTGACTCACTGGAGGTAGCGGGCAATAGAAGGGCGAATGCGGCTGCGAAAGCAGCGGCAAAGAGGCCTAGGGATCAGAGGATAGTGGCAGGGAGCCAGCAAGTCTCAGCCACAGTGAGTCTGGATGTTCTGAAATCCCTCCAGCATCAGGCTGCCCAAACAGAGAAGGAACACTGGGAGAAAATGGGTGCTAGGCTGAACTCGAATGGAGTATGGGAAAGTAAGGATAGGTTGTGTTTACTAAGGTCCCTGATCCCTATGATGGCACAAGCAACACATGGCCCCACTCACGCCTCAAAAATTCACATGTGTAACCAGGTGAATGCCTTCTGGATCGCTCCTGGCTTCAGTTACGTAGCCTCCAAACACGTACAATCCTGCGTTATCTGTGCACAACACAACCCAGGTAAAACAGTAAAAGTCCCTAATAAAGCAACACCCAGACCGCTCTACCTGTTTCAACGACGCAAATAGACCACATACAACTACCCAAGGTAGGAGTGTATGAATAAGTCCTGGTATGTGTAGATCTCTTCTCAGGATGGGTTGAGGCCTATCCAGTAAAATGTGCAAATGCTAAAACAACTGCAGATAAACTGATGAAGGAACTAGTCTGTAGGTATGGCATCCCAGAAGCCATAGAAAGTGACAGGGGTACACACTTCACTGGAGAAATAATGAGGGAAATTATGCAGGCCCTGGGAATAGAGCAGGCATTCCATACCCCTTATCATCCGCAGAGCAGTGGAAAAGTAGAGAGATTAAACGGGACACTTAAACTAAAAAAAAAAAAACAATTCAAAAGGCCATGGCAGAGACAGTGCCAGGGATAAGCACTCTACCCAATTCTTTCCTCTTTTCAGTCAGACACATTCAAAAAGGAGACAAGCCTGTCTTTCTATTTGAAGTCCTTTTTGGTAGTGCCCCAAAAACAGGCCTGTACTTTCCACAAGTGTTACAGATGCAACAAGGCACTATGACAGCCTACGTCCAGGCCTTACAGGAAAGACTTAATGTGGTGCATAAACATGTCTTTTCATCCATTCCAGATCCCAATGCAAGTGCAGATGTGCCTCAGCTGAATCCAGGTGATTGGGTGGTTGTGCGCAGACACATGAGAAGGAGCCTAGATCCACGCTTTGATGGCCCATTCCAAGTCCAGCTGACCACATCCACCTCAGTGAAACTTGAGGGAAAGCCCACCTGGATCCACGCCAGTCACTGTAAAAAGGTCACTCCACCGGCAGAATGACAGTTTTGCTAATTATCCTGCTAGGTATAGCAGGGTTGCTGCACCAAACAAAGACAATGAGCGAACTTTTAAATACAGACTGGGATAAAAAACTCATTCGCCACCATATTTCTCTTACTGAGGACATGGAAGGAGAAAAGCCAAAAGACTGTTGGATCTGCACACACAGTCCTATTTCTTCAAAGACTATGCCATAGTTAGCCTTACCTCTGGAACCAGAGGAGGTATTGATACCAGACTGTATACACAATGAAACCTGGACTCAATCTAGATTTTTGGGAAAAGATGTACCTCGTGATGTATCTGCTACATTGACTATAGTTGGATGGGTCACTAATAGAGTTGAGCGCGGTTCGCGGTTCTCCAGTTCGCGGTTCTAGTGATTTTGGGGGCTGTTCTAGATCGAACTTGAACTCGAGCTTTTTGCTAAAGTTCGATAGTTCTAGTTACATTCGAGAACGGTTCTAGCAGCAAAAAGCAGGAGTTTTTACAGCTACAGTGTGCAGGGAGCCATCGCTGGCAGCCTGCCAGAAGCTGGTAACCAAGATAAACATCGGGTATCCAAGCAAAGCGCTTTGGTTAGTAACCCGATATTTATCCTAGTTACGTGTACAGGGAGCTGACACTTCCCCGCTCAGCTCGCTCCGCCCCCCTCCTGCACGCGGCATGTACATGTACACACACACACTCACCTGTCCCCAGCCATGCAGTCCACGACACTGACCTCCTCAGCGCCACATGACCCCGCTAGGCTCCACCCACTTCGCACTCCGCTGCCAGCACACATGGCCCCGATAGGCTCTGCCCACCTGACACTCTGCACACATGGTCCCGCTAGGCTCCGCCCATCTGACACTCTGCACACATGGTCCCGCTAGGCTCCACCCACCTGGCACTCTGCACACATGGTCCCGCTAGGCTCTGCCCACCTGGCACTCTGCACACATTACCCCGCTAGGCTCAGCCCACCTGGCACTCTGCACACATTACCCCGCTAGGCTCCGCCCTCCTGGCACTCTGCACACATGACCCCGCCCACTTGGCACTCTGCACACATTACCCCGCTAGGCTCCGCCCACCTGGCACTCTGCACACATGGTCCCGCTCGGCTTACCTGCGGTGATGAAGTCCCGCCCTCCCGACCTCAGCGCTGTCCCTGTCCTCCATGGATGCCGCTTGTCACATCACCTTCTCTCGCTTCCGACCCGAGACTGACTAGCGGTGACGTCACGGGCCGCTCGCGATACTTGGCTGTGAAGGTCATTGAAGTCAGTGACAGGTGCTGTCAGCAGTGCAGGAGATCACCGCAGGTAATGTACCTCGCTGACAGCAGCACTTGTCATCAATGGGTCAGCCCAGGTCACTGCAGGGGATGTTAGCTCAGGTCACTGCATTGCTCTCCCAGCCAATGGGGAACATCCTGCTCTTCATTGACTGGGACAGTGACTATGGTATGGATCATCATGGGAACCCCTTGGATTACAGCAGACCTGGATTTGTTTTTCTTTCTAATAAATTGGTTAAAGAGGGAATGTATTGGGCAGTGTTTTTTCAAATAAAAAAAAATAGATGACAAACACATTTTTATTACTGACTGGGTTGGTGATGTCTGGTATCTGATAGACGCCTGACCTCACGACCCCCAGGGCTTGATGCAAGGTGACATTACACATCTGGTATTAACCCCATATATTACCCCATTTGCCACCGCACCAGGGCACGGGATGAGCTGGGGCGAAGCACCAGGATTGGCGCATCTAATGGACTTCTGGGGCGGCTGCGGCCTGCTATTTTTAGGCTGCGGAGAGTCCAATAACCATGGACCTCCCTAGTCTGAGAATATCAGACACCAGCTGTCTGCTTTACCTTGGCTGGTGATCCAATTTTGGGGGGACCCCTACGTGTTTTTTTTTTTAAATTATTTATTTAATTTAAAATAACAGCGTGGGGTGCCCTCAGTTTTGGATTACCAGCCAAGGTGAGGTTGCCAGCTGTGGTCTGCAGGCTGCAGCCGTCTGCTTTACCCTAGCTGGCTACAAAAATAGGGGGAACCCCATGTCATTTTTTTTCCATTTTTTTGGCTAAATACAAAGCTAAGCACCCCTTTGCTGCCTTTCATGTGGCACTAAGGGTGCAAAATTACAAAATGCAGGAGAGTGGGACATGATGTGTCTTTCTGCCATTATAATGACAGCTGTAGGGGGGAAAAAGCGCAATAGGGTCTTACCCGGTATGAGGGTAGAGAGACAGAACAGAAAGAGATACACTCACCTGGTAGGGTTGTGCCAGTCACAACCCCCTATGATCGCATGTGAGTGGTTTTATGTGGTTTAGCAGCGGCCCCGGAAAGCAGGTTGTCATATAAATCAAATAGAAAACCAGTTTTAAATGCCGCGCTAAAAACCACAGATGCTGTAGATAAAGAGATTTCCTTTATTTCACAATTCTACGCGTTTCAGAGACATCTCCGTCTCCTTTTTCAGGAAAATAAATCATATGTATATATATATATTTATATTATAATGACAGAAAAGACTGATATGAAGTGTACAAGGAAAAGAAAATCAGCAGAGCGCACTACGCTGTGAAAAGCAGTAGAAAATGGCACTGGAGTGAACATGTGACCGCCTCATGTAGGTTGAAGCTATGGATCCTGGGTAAATTTATGTATTTTCCCTCCTTCAGATTTTTTGCAGTACGCAAAAAAACGGAAGGCACATGGATGACAAACAGATGACATACGGACCGTCTACGGAACGGAAACGGATGCCACACGGATGCAACCGTGAAAAAAACGGACTGTTTTTGGCAGACCGCAAAAATGGATCGGTCGTGTTAATGTAGCCTTATTTCTGCCTGCTGTTTATAAACGGCAGATCAGAATAAGTGAATAGCGCCCCCCAGCGTCAGAAAATCTCCGGGGTTTCAGGGGTAGCTGAGACCCTGGAGATCATGATTCAGGACGGTTTTTCCGGTCCCCGCTCACGTGATCACAGGTATACACCGTATACCGATGATCACGTTATAGTAAATGACAGCATCGGTAAAAAATTATTTATCTCCCATCTGGCATGTACAAACATGATAAATCTCCTCCCCGGTCCCCCGGTGTCGCCAAAGTGCCCCCCCTGACCCCTCCAAGAAATCCAAGATGGCCGCGCGCACAGCAGCGCGCCGGCCGCATTTACCCTACTCCTCTGATTTCTGTCGCATGTGCCATGACACATGCGACAGAAAACTCCTCCCCAGGCCCTGCCAGGTCACCCCCTATAACCCCACCGGTGTTCCCCGATGTCCCATGGTACCTGTGCAGCGTTGATCCCCCGCGTCCCTCTCCTTCACAATAGACGCTGCCGCATGCACAGAGTTGCTGTCAGCTCAGCTTCCTGTGTTCAGACACAGTGAGTGGTGGTTATGCATCTGTAAGCTAAATGGGCAGCACGGTGGCTCAGTGGTTAGCACTGTAGTCTTGCAGCGCTGAGGTCCTGGGTAAAATTCCCACCAAGGACACCATCTGCAAGGAGTTTGTATGTTCTCCCTGTGTTTGCGTGGGTTTCCTCTGGGTACTCCGGTTTCCTCCCACACTCCAAATACATACAGATAGGGAATTTTAGATTGCATACATTGGGAACACTGTTCCCATTGGGGCTCACAAAGCGCTGTGGAATTAATAACGCTATATACAGTTAGGTCCAGAAATATTTGGACATTGACACAAGTTTTGTTATTTTAGCTGTTTACAAAAACATGTTCAGAAATACAATTATATATATAATATGGGCTGAAAGTGCACACTCCCAGCTGCAATATGAGAGTTTTCACATCCAAATCAGAGAAAGGGTTTAGGAATCATAGCTCTGTAATGCATTGCCTCCTCTTTTTCAAGGGACCAAAAGTAATTGGACAAGGGACTCTAAGGGCTGCAATTAACTCTGAAGGCGTCTCCCTCGTTAACCTGTAATCCATGAAGTAGTTAAAAGGTCTGGGGTTGATTACAGGTGTGTGGTTTTGCATTTGGAAGCTGTTGCTGTGACCAGACAACATGCGGTCTAAGGAACTCTCAATTGAGGTGAAGCAGAACATCCTGAGGCTGAAAAAAAAGAAAAAATCCATGAGAGAGATAGCAGACATGCTTGGAGTAGCAAAATCAACAGTCGGGTATATTCTGAGAAAAAAGGAATTGACTGGTGAGCTTGGGAACTCAAAAAGGCCTGGGCGTCCACGGATGACAACAGTGGTGGATGATCGCCGCATACTTTCTTTGGTGAAGAAGAACCCGTTCACAACATCAACTGAAGTCCAGAACACTCTCAGTGAAGTAGGTGTATCTGTCTCTAAGTCAACAGTAAAGAGAAGACTCCATGAAAGTAAATACAAAGGGTTCACATCTAGATGCAAACCATTCATCAATTCCAAAAATAGACAGGCCAGAGTTAAATTTGCTGAAAAACACCTCATGAAGCCAGCTCAGTTCTGGAAAAGTATTCTAAGGACAGATGAGACAAAGATCAACCTGTACCAGAATGATGGGAAGAAAAAGGTTTGGAGAAGAAAGGGAACGGCACATGATCCAAGGCACACCACATCCTCTGTAAAACATGGTGGAGGCAACGTGATGGCATGGGCATGCATGGCTTTCAATGGCACTGGGTCACTTGTGTTTATTGATGACATAACAGCAGACAAGAGTAGCCGGATGAATTCTGAAGTGTACCGGGATATACTTTCAGCCCAGATTCAGCCAAATGCCGCAAAGTTGATCGGACAGCGCTTC
This sequence comes from Anomaloglossus baeobatrachus, assembly GCF_048569485.1. Classification (NCBI taxonomy): domain Eukaryota; kingdom Metazoa; phylum Chordata; class Amphibia; order Anura; family Aromobatidae; genus Anomaloglossus; species Anomaloglossus baeobatrachus. Next base: position 318,571,843 of record NC_134358.1, on the reverse strand, counting down.
ATAGTACAGATGGACAATGACCCCAAGCATACAGCCAAAGCTACGCAGGAGTTCATGAGTGCAAAACAGTGGAACATTCTGCAATGGCCAAGTCAATCACCAGATCTTAACCCAATTGAGCATGCATTTCACTTGCTCAAATCCAGACTTAAGACGGAAAGACCCACAAACAAGCAAGACCTGAAGGCTGCGGCTGTAAAGGCCTGGCAAAGCATTAAGAAGGAGGAAACCCAGCGTTTGGTGATGTCCATGGGTTCCAGACTTAAGGCAGTGATTGCCTCCAAAGGATTCGCAACAAAATATTGAAAATAAAAATATTTTGTTTGGGTTTGGTTTATTTGTCCAATTACTTTTGACCTCCTAAAATGTGGAGTGTTTGTAAAGAAATGTGTACAATTCCTACAATTTCTATCAGATATTTTTGTTCAAACCTTCAAATTAAACGTTACAATCTGCACTTGAATTCTGTTGTAGAGGTTTCATTTCAAATCCAATGTGGTGGCATGCAGAGCCCAACTCGCGAAAATTTTGTCACTGTCCAAATATTTCTGGACCTAACTGTAAATGAATAAATTATTATTATTACTGCAATGCCCTGCTCATGAGGTAAGTAACATAGTTGATCAGGAGAGCTATATACTACATTTCCAAATGGCGGTATTTGATTTTATAGTTGCCCTGCTGAATGACTACCAAACATGAGAATCCGTTATACGCCACAAGAAAACACATCTAAATAGCGAGCTCTGTTGTTAAGTATTCATTCAGCTGGATAACTGGACTTAAAGGGGTATTCCATCTCCAAGATCTTATCCCCAATATATAGTAGGTGGAATAGCAATAATACTTAGTGTCTCCTAGGAGATTTTTGTAATTCAAACCTTGCTGCTAATATAAAACTTAACATTTAATAAAGACTATATTAAAAAGCGAACAGGGTCACTGATAATCGTGATATTCTAAAAAAGAGAATTACACACATCTAGTGTATGATCACAGCCTTACAAAAGCCATCACCAATGTGTATGATCTATGCAATAACACATGATCCCTGAATAGCCGGAGCCAGAGACTAACACCCATGTCTGTGACACATAAATATTACCCATGTGATAACATGGACAAAGAGACCTAAAACCTATTTTTTTACAGCTCAAGAAACCACCCTCATCACCAAGGGGTCTTGCTGAAAAAAGGAAAGGTCTCACCAACTTTAGGCGGGCTTCATTCATGCAGCAAACCTGGAATATCAATCCTCATATATCGAATATGCTTGCTTCCTCGGTTCACTTAATCATTACAGATGTATAACTTTCATCATTACAGATGTATAACTTCCGACGCGTTTCATTATATTCTTCAGGGAAGTCATGAATGTGGAATACCCCTAATATTAGTATTACTAAGGGCAAACATTCCCAGTGGAAACCTAGTGCTGGACAAAACAAGTCCTCTAGGTCCTGGTGCTAGGCCACATTAAATGCCCATTTCCGGACGCACACAAAACACGTCCTCCATATGTGTATTCAATTTAAAATGTTGGCGCGGCACATGTTTTGTCCAGCACGGGGTTCCACTGGTAACCAAAACATGTGCCGCACCAACATTTTAAATTGAATACACATATGGAGGACGTGTTTTGTGTGCGTCCGGAAATGGGCATTTAATGTGGTCTAGCACCAGGACCTAGAGGACTTGTTTTGTCCAGCACTAGGTTTCCACTGGGAATGTTTGCCCTTAGTAATACTAATATTAGGGGTATTCCACATTCATGACTTCCCTGAAGAATATAATGAAACGCGTCGGAAGTTACACATCTGTAATGATGAAAGTTATACATCTGTAATGATTAAGTGAGCCGAGGAAGCAAGCATATTCGATATATGAGGATTGATATTCCAGGTTTGCTGCATGAATGAAGCCCGTCTAAAGTTGATGAGACCTTTCCTTTTTTCAGCAAGACCCCTTGGTGATGAGGGTGGTTTCTTGAGCTGTAAAAAAATAGGTTTTAGGTCTCTTTGTCCATGTTATCACATGGGTAATATTTATGTGTCACACACATGGGTGTTAGTCTCTGGGTCCGGCTATTCAGGGATCATGTGTTATTGCATAGATCATACACATTGGTGATGGCTTTTGTAAGGCTGTGATCATACACTAGATGTGTGTAATTCTCTTTTTTAGAATATCACGATTATCAGTGACCCTGTTCGCTTTTTAATATAGTCTTTAATATAAAACTTAACATTTAATAGAGTCTCCTAGGAGATTTTTGTAATTCAAACCTTGCTGCTAAGTATTGTTCTCCATTGTTTTCGGGGGTTTATAAAGAATAATATTCTGCTATTATAAGGAATAGCAATAATATCAGCAAATACCAATATTTGGAAATGTACAATAGTTCTCCTGATTAGGCATGCCCTTACCTCATGAGCAGGGCATTGCAGCTTTGGTAGCAACCGTTACGACATGGACTCTGCTCCTGTGGACCCGGGGAGAGTGAGTGCAGATTCATTGCACCCACACTCCTCACATGAAGGGTCTGCACTCCTAGAAAATGGGGGATACGTTCCCTGAGTGTCTCCCCCCCATATTCTAGACGTTCCAGAGTCGTCGTGGGACCCCTTTATTAGATACCCAACATCATAAACTGTCAGTACTAATAAAAAAAAAACTAAGAAAAAAAATAGACGCCATGACATCACAAACTGCTGGGCTTGATCTCAGGTGACTTTACAGCTAGTATCAACCCGATTTATTACCCCGTTTGCCACTGCACCAGGGCACGGGATGAGCTGGGGTGAAGCGCCAGGATTGGCGCATCTAGTGGATGCGCCATGTCTGTGGTGCCTGCGGCCTGCTATTTTTAGGCTGTGAAGGGCCAATAACTATGGACCTTTCCACCCTGAGAATACCAGACCACAGCTGTCCGCTTAACCTTGGCTGGTGATCCAATTTGGGGGGGGACCCTACTTTTTTGTAATTATTAATATTTATAAAATAATTATAAAAAAAGAGCCTGGGGTGACCTCCACATTGGATCCCCAACCACGGTAAAGCTGCCAGCTGTGGTTTTCAGGCTACAGCCGTCTGCTTTACCCTAGCTGGCTATCAAAAATGGGGGGACCCAACGTCATTTTTTTTTAACTATTTTTTAAATAGAAAAAATTAATGGGCTTCCCTGTATTTTGATTGCCAGCCAAGGTAACGCCAGGCAGATGGGGGTGGCTACCCATAGCTGTCTGCTTTATCTGCGCTGAGAATCAAAAATACCGCGGAGCGCTACGTCATTTTTTTTAAAGATTTATTTTTACAGCACTGTGATGTCCAGCAATCAAAATACAGGGAAGCCCATTTTGTGTTTAGTTATTTAAATACATAATTAAAAAAAATATATATGGGCTCCCGCTGCATTTTTGTATTGCTAGCTAAGGGTAATCCAAGCAGCTACTGGCTGCTAATCCCCACTGCTTGGTGTTACCTTCACTGGCAATGGAAAATCCAGGGAAGCATTTTTTATTTTTTTTTGCCAAAAAACTACAAAAAAAATGACGTGAGCTTCGCCATATTTTTGTATGCTAGCCAGGTACAGCAGGCAGGTACGGGCTGCACCCAACCCCCAAGCTGCCTATTTGTACCCGGCTGGGAACTAAAAATATAGGGAAGCCCTTTTTTTTAATTATTTAATGAATTTCATGAAATAATTAAAATAAAAAAACCGATGTAGGCTTCGCCCCATTTTTGTGTCTAGCCGGGTACAACTAGGCAGCTGGGGATTGGATCCGCAGCACAGGTTAGCCCGAGCTTTCTGGGCCCCTCTGCTGCGAATTGCAGTCCGCAGCCGCCCCAGAAAATGGCGCTCTCCTAGAAGCGCCATCATCTGGCGCTGTATCCAACTCTTCCAGCTGCCCTGATGCCGGTGGCTCGCTGGGTATTAATGATTTCACTTGATAATATACAGCTAGCCCTAACCCGATTATTACCCAGCGAACCACCCCTCACCAGGTCAGCTGGAAGAGTTGGATACAGCGCCAGAAGATGGCGCTTCTATGAAAGTGCCATTTTCTGAGGCGGCTGCAGACTGCAAGTCGCAGCAGAGGGTCCCAGAAAGCTCAGGCCAACCTGTGCTGCGGATTCCAATCCCCAGCTGCCTAGTTGTACCTGGCTGGACACCAAATGATGTAGGCTTCGCCATATTTTTTTTTCTAATTATTTCATGAAATTCATGAAATAATAAAAAAAGGGCTTCCCTTTATTTTTGGTTCCCAGCCGGGTACAAATAGGTAGCTGGGGGTTGGGGGCAGCCCGTAGCTGCCTGCTGTACCTGGCTAGCATACAAAAATATGGCGAAGCCCACATAATTTTTCCAGGGGGGCAAAAAACTCCTGCATACAGTCCTGGATGGAGTATGCTGAGCCTTGTAGTTCTGCAGCTGCTGTCTGTCTGTATGGAGGAGAGCAGACAGCAGGTGCAGAACGACAAGACTCGGAATGCTCCATCCAGGACTGTATGCAGGAGTTTTTGCCCACCAAAAAAATGACGTGGGCTTCGCCATATTTTTGTATGCTAGCCAGGTACAGCAGGCAGGTACGGCTGCCCCCAACCCCCAGCTGCCTATTTGTACCCGGCTGGGAACCAAAAATATAGGGAAGCCCATTTTTTTAAAATTATTTCACTTATTTCATGAAATAATTAAAAAACAAATGACGTGGGCTTCACCCCATTTTTGTGTCCAGCCAGGTACAACTAGGCAGCTGGGGATTGGAATCCGCAGCACAGGTTAGCCCGAGGTTTCTGGGCGCCTCTGCTGCGAATTGCAGTCCGCAGCCGCCCCAGAAAATGGCGCTTTCATAGAAGCGCCATCATCTGGCACTGTATCCAACTCTTCCAACAGCCCTGAAGCCGGGTGGCTTGCTGGGAAATAATGAGTTAATACTAGCTTTGTTTTACTAGCTAGTATTAAGCCAGAGATTCTTAATGTCAGGCACGTTTGACCCGGCCATTAAGAATCTCCAATAAAGGGTTAAAAAAAAAGACACCACACAGAGAAAAAATACTTTAATAGAAAAAAATACACAGACACATTAATAAACATGGAGTCTCTACTCACTGTCAGCCCTCCACGATCTATGGTCTTCTGTCTTTCTCGTTCAACAAATGCAGCTCTGCTCTATCACTGCTGCATGGGGGAAGACGCTGCTTCCCGTGCAGCCTTCACTCCGTGAGTGATCAGTGCTGCTGGCTGTTAGCGTTACCGCTGTTACCGCTGACAGACGCGTTACCATAGCAACGGTGCTCCGATCATGTGATTCCCGGAGCCGCGGTTAGCGGTGACGTCACCGCTAACTGCGTTGCTATGGCAATGGTGATCTCTGTTAATGACCGACTGTGTCAGCCGGTCCCTAACAGAACGGGGAATCAGAACGGGGAGTCGACCGTGTGCTAGAGCATGTCGCCGGTACATGGCGATACACAAACGTGCACTGTGTACCGGAGAGTGCAATGACAGGACCTAGGACAGGACATGACGTCAAAGCCATGTGACCAGTCTGTAGCTAATGACATAATACCCACGTGACTGGTCACATGGCTATTTTGACGACGTCACGGAAGGTCCTGTCAGTGCTGGTTATCGGGAGGACCCAGCGATCATTGGAAGGAATAGTGACAGAGTGCAGGACGCATCGCGGGCACCGGTGTCTCCTAAGTGTTATGGCAATGTTTATTAACTGTATGTGTAAATTTATAATGCGTTTTTATGTGTTTGTGATTGCCTCCAATTGTTTCCTATTGGTTCAAGTGGTTCGCCGAACCGAACTCGAACGGGACCTCGGTTCGGCGAACCGAGCTCGAGCCGAACTGCGGCTGGTTCGCTCATCTCTAGTCACTGAACCCTGGTTCCAGCTAAATATTACCCGTCCTGATGGATACTCGTGGTGAATGGAATACGATCCAGACAAGGGCATAATTGCCAAAATAAAGACTAAGATTCCTCATTCGGGCCCCATTCCCCATGATGGATTATGGTTCAGTCTTCAATACAATGGTGTTAGAAATTGTGGAAAAGACAATAACTGTTTCTATATACATACACATGACTTGACTTAACCAAGGACAATGAGACAGTATATCAGAAGGGTATTGAGGGCTGTACATCCTCATTTACTAGAAGGACTTTTAGGGGGGAGCGGGGTAACTGTATCTCGGGTATGACCGGAAAACAAATGAACAATACGTAGTGTGCTCATAAAGTCATGAAAGGGCCTCTGAATCTGCTTTATTGTGTACAAAGTCAAACTCACTTTTGTATTTTCCCAGAGGGAGTGTTTTTGGTTTGTGGGAATCATGCTCACAAGTGGGTGAGCCCTGACATGAGAGGTGTTTGCACACTTGCCAGACTAACACCAGACACTTTCATAGTTCCTCATAGTAAAGTAGATGTAGCAGCTGTCCCAATTCATACCTTGTATAAACGAGCAGCAGATAATACACCCCGAAGCATGATGCCAACAAAGACTCCTGGTGGGGAAATACATTTTCTTTTATGAATCCAGCTAATTGGTTTAAGGGCCTAGCAGGTTGGGTTTCTGGCATTATACAAACCTGCATGCAAATATTGTTATTCTGTCTATTGCTTTATATAGCTGTAAAAGCATTGATATATGCATTAGCTAAACTACTGAATAATGTATGTTCTAAGAGTTCCAGTATTGAACCCTCTGTAGTTTACTACGGACCCCAAATGGCCTCTGCTGACGGGGAGTAGGTGTCCACACTGAGGGTGGATGGGTGAAGTGGTAGTAAGACCCCTCATGGGTACTAGGCCCATGAGCCAGCAGCTCCTGTTTGGATGCCTACTGACCCTGTAGTGAAGGTTATACTGTTTACAAAAGGGGGAAATTAATATAGAAGGGTTAATAGTTTCTATATTTCTTCATTTTAAATATCTCATTGTTCCATTAGTATATGTGGGGTAAGTTCATAGTTATTGTGTAGCCTTCAGAATAAGAAATATACTCAAGGATTATTATTGTCTGCTAAATGTTCTTCTTATCTCATATGCATGACTCTACGTTTTTGTTTTGCTCAAACTTAAAGGTCATATGATCAACTTGTAAATTTCCAGCTAGAAGCCTTTTTTGCATATCACATTGATCTGTAAATGGTATATAATAATTTATACCTTGGCTGAATAAACAGAAAACTGATCATGCTCACTTGAATGCAGGTCTTTTCTCCGAGCGCTCGATATTGACGTAGGCAAAGAGGCCTATGTCAACAGGACCTCACTGGTAATCCCATAAGCTGACTTTTGTGACAAAACAAAACAGCTACAACAATGTCATGCCGTCGGAGGGAATACGGTCACACATACCAGCAGTTCAAAGTATGACATTTAAATAAATGCAGTGCTTGTAACCAAAATTGGGACTTTTATTAGGAGCAAACAGATACCATATTTTTCGGACTATAAGACGCACCAGACTATAAGACGCACCCTTGTTTTAGAGGAGGAAGAAAATAGAAAAACAATTAAAGTAAAAAAATGTGGTCATGACACACTGTTATTTTACTGCTTACAGGGTGATATGGAGGTAATAATATCCCCAAATTCTGTACTCATATCCCCCATTCTGGGTACCTTCTAGGTATATATGACCCCCATCACGGAATATGTATATTCCCCCTCATTATATGTGTGATCCTGCAATCTGGTGTGTGTGTGTGTGTGTGTGTGTGTGTGTGTATATAGTGTTATATACTGTGTGTGTGTGTATATATATATATAGTTATATAGTGTGTGTGTGTGTGTGTGTGTGTGTGTGTATATAGTGTTATATACTGTGTGTGTGTGTATATATATATATAGTTATATAGTGTGTGTGTGTGTGTGTGTGTGTGTGTGTGTGTGTGTGTGTGTGTGTGTGTGTGTGTGTGTGTACACTGTGAAACTTCAGTAATGAAAAAGAATCCAGGGCACAACTCAGCACTAGATATGTCCATTGTATTAACAGTCTTACGCATCTAGGCTCAAATCAGTGCTACTCCGGGGTGCATTTAAATGCAGAGATAGGTATCATCCAGTATAGAAGATAAAAAATGCACTCACCAGATCTTTTGCCAGTCTGGCACGTTTAGGCGTGTGCTCCCTCCCCTACCAGCCCTCTCCACACATGTAACCTCCACAATTGAATAAATCGCACCTTGCACAGCAAAAGATCCGGTGAGTGCATTTTTTATCTTCTATACTGAGTTATATACTGTGTGAGTGTGTGTGTGTATATATAGTGTTTGTGTATAAATGTTATATATATATATATAACACTATATATACACATAACACACACACTCACTATATAACTCTATATATATATACACAGACACAGTATATATGTTCCAACCCCATCCAGGTGTACAGTAATGCATTTATATACTATATTATTTATTGCCTTACTTTTACAGATGTGATGCTCACCATGCTTTGGTCCTGGCATTAGGAACAAAGTCTTCCATATCTCGAGGACCTGCAGTGATGTAATGAAGAGGCGGGGCACTGTGCTGTTCTGAGCTGCTCTGGCCCACCCTCTTCATTACATCACTGCAGGTCCTGCTTTTACGGGAGACTTTGTTTCTAGTGCAGAGGCAGGAGCAAAGTGAAAGTAATGTGAGCACTCAGCACAGAGACTGTGGTTGTGCTGTGAAGGTATGCCATGCTGTGGCCCGGACACTGCAGTGATCTGCACTTCCCCCGGGCCAGACATGACTGCAGCGGCACCCTGCTCCTGCCTCCTAAACAGCGGACACACAGTTTCCCCAGCCGCTGCAGGAAGCCGGCGTCTGGAGCTCCCACGTGAGTCCGCTGTTTACATTAAACAAGTATTGATTTGCTGCTCCTCACACCCGATTCTAGTCACTGACTGCAGAGAGAGGTGGGCGGGAAGCCGCTAATGAATATTCGTTTCCTTTAAGCAGCGGGCACATGTGGTTTCTCCAGCCACCGGCTTCCTGCAGCAGTGACCCTCCCTGTCTCCTGTGATCCCACTGCATAGCGCTGATTCCCCACAACTACCTACCCCACTTTGACATTCAGACTACAAGACGCACCCCAAATCTACAAATTTCAAATCTACACCACGTGCAGAATTATTAGGCAAGTTGTATTTTAAAGGATATTTTTTTATTATTGATCAACAACTTTGATATTTATGAGTCTTTTGGGTTGATTGAGAACAAAGCTTAAAGGGGTTGTCCGACATAAACTCTAAAAATGTTGTTAAGCTAATCTGTGCTGTATTGTCAAACAAAAAATAACAATTCAAGCGTAACAAAAGTTATATAAAACATCCCTACATTATGTCTTTATTCTCTGCAGCTCTTTGTTTACATTCAGCTCTAGCAAACATGACCACTTCCTGTGCCAAACCTCCCAGTCACAGCTGGCACCACCCATCCTCAGTGTCCAGCCCTTCCCCAGTGTCAAGCCTCGCCCCCTGCACACACATTCCATGTCTGTATTCTGCCCCAGCACTGACCTGTTATCACTGTCTGCGGGGTTTATTTACCTTGTGAGGGGTATCATTTCATATTGTTATAACTTTTGGAGGCTGGCGTGTTGGGGATTTTTGCCATTCTGGCTTTTTAAATGCTTTTAATTGTCTGTTTGTGTGCTCCTGCCTGTCCCTGGAGCCGTGCTATGTCCACAGTTTGTTTTTGAGATAATGTTATAATAAAAACCAGTTTTTTACTTATATTATTGTGTTGGTGATCCCAATTTTTGGTATACTTCCCCCCTTTTTTTGCTTGACCTGTTATCACTACAGCAATGCAAATAACAGCCCCACATCGGACTCTGCACCGCACACACACACACACACACACACCGGGCTACGCACCGCACACACACATCGGACTCTTCACCGCACACACACATATGGCTCTGCATCGCACACTCATATAGCTCTGCACCGCACACACACACACATGGCTTTGCATCACACACACATCGGACTCTGCACCACACACACACACATGGCTCTGCACTGCACACACACACACATATGGCTCTGCATCACACAAAACACACACATGGCTCAGCACCACACACACACATATGGCTCTGCACCGCACACACATCGGACTCTGCACCGCACGCACACACGGCGCTCTGCACCGACCCCACCCCCCTACCCCCATAGGGAACACATGTAGGGAATACATACTTACCCCTCCTTGGTCCCCGCTGCTCCTGCACGTTCGATCGCTGTCTGTGCTCTGGACATATCAGCACAGTAGTGACGTCACCGCTGTGCTGAAGAGAGCACAGACAGCGGGACAGTGATGAGAAGCAGCGCTCCCTCTCATCAGCGCTTTCAAATATATCGGCATCTGTGATCTATGATGCCGATACATTTGAATGTGCGATCCTGAGCAGGGGCCCGATGCTGGAGCTGACACCACGGCAGCCGCCGCCAGGCTTCTCCCCAGGTGACGGACCCCACAGCAGTGCAGGGGGAGGTTGTGGGGAGAGTACGGGGTGCGGGGGAATATGTGGGAGGGTGCAGGGAAGGGGCGGGGACTCCACGCACTGTACAGCCCAGCAGGGCGGCAACATGCTGTTCCCAGATTTGCATGTCAACATGGGCAGGGCCATGTTGACATGAAATGACCGGAAGCAGCAAAATCGCGGCAGGAGCGGTCACATGACCACTTACCTGCCCTGCTGTCAGCCCCTCTCCCCCGGCTCAATCTACTTACCTGCCCCAATGTAACCCAATGGGGAAAAAAATAAAAGTCAAAATAAGCCGGATAACCCCCTTTAATATTTTTGGAAGTTGGAATGGGGTTTTTTAGATTTGGCTATCTTAGGAGGATATCTGTTTATGCAGGTAACTATTACTGTGCAGAATTATTAGGCAACTTAATAAAAAACAAATATATTCCCATCTCACTTGTTTATTTTCACCAGGTAAACCAATATAACTGCACAACATTGAGAAATAAAAACATTTTTGACATGCAAAAACAAAACTCAAAGTTACTGACCAATATAACCACCTTTCTTTATGATGACACTCAACAGCCTACCATCCATAGATTGTCAGTTGCTTGATCTGTTTAAGATCAACATTGCATGCAGCAGCCACCACAGCCTCCCAGACACTATTCCAAGAGGTGTACTGTTTCCCCTCCCTTTAGATCTCATATTTTATAAGAGACCACAGGTGCTCTATGGGGTTCAGATAAGGTGAACAAGGGGGCCATGTCATTATTTTTACCTTTACTGGCCAGCCACGCTGTGCAGTAGTTGGATGCATGTGATGGAGCATTGTCCTGCATGAAAATCATGTTTTTCTTGAATGATACAGACTTCTTCCTCTACCACTGCTTGAAGAAGTTGTCTTTCAGAAACTGGCAGTAGGTCTGGGAGTTGAGCTTCACTCCATCCTCAACCAGAAAACTCCCACAAGTTCATCTTTGACTTGGTGAGCTTAGTGACAAGAAAACAGACAATTTATTGCTAGTGTCAAGTAGAGTTGAGCGCGGTTCGTGGTTCGTGGTTCTCCAGTTCTAGGCTCGAGTGATTTTGGGGCATGTTCTAGATCGAACTAGAACTCGAGCTTTTTGCAAAAGCTCGATAGTTCTAGAAACGTTCGAGAACGGTTCTAGCAGCAAAAAAACAGCTAAATCCTAGCTTGGTTTCTGCTGTAATAGTGTGATTCACAGAGTGACTTACACTATTATGACATTTCAGTGTATAGTGTGCGTGAACAGCGCCTTCAGATCACTGCTGTTTCTATAATGGCGATCGCCATTTTTTTTTTTTTTTTCTTGTCTTCCTTCCCTAAGCGCGCGCGTCTTGTGGGGCGGGCCAGCATGTCAGCCAATCCCAGACACACACGCAGCTAAGTGGACTTTGAGCCAGAGAAGCAACGGCATGTGTGATAGGATGTCCATGTCACATGTCCCTGCATTATAAAACCGGACATTTTCCTCCAGCACGCCATTATCTGCCTTCTGCGTCCTTGGTGTCAGACATCACTGTCGCAGCTCCGTCCTCCTGAGTCCTATCGCCGATACAGTTGTATGCGCTGCATACACAGCGTTAGACAGCTTAGGGAGAGCACTTTATAGCAGTCCTTTTAAGGGCTCAAACCGGCAGGGTCAGAGAGCCATAGGTGACAGGTCCCGAAAACAGCGCCAGCGTCTGTGTAGCCAAGGTCAGGGATTTCCTCCCTGCATTTCACCATTAGGAGGGAATAGAAAGGCAGGCTTCCATTCCTCTACTCAGAGCACCACAATCCTGCCACTGTACCCTCCTGTCCTCTGCACACTCCAACTCATTATAACTAAGCCATTATACTAGCAAACACTCAGTGTACCTAGTGGCATCCTAAACGTGGCTATTGGACTTTGCTATAGTCCCACTAGTGCAAAGACATTTGCAGAGCACGTCTGCCTGCATTGCACACTCAAACTTTTTTAAACTAAGCCATTATACTAGCAGTCAGTGTACCTAGTGGCATCCTAAACGTGGCTATTGTACTTTTGTCTAGTCACACTATTGGAACGATATTTGCAGCACGTCTGCCTGCATTGCACACTCAAACTTTTTTAAACTCAGCCATTATACTAGCAAACACTCAGTGTACCTAGTGGCATCCTAAACGTGGCTATTGGACTTTTGTCTATTCACACTACTGCAAATCTATGTGCAGCACCTCTGCATGACAACCTCCTGCTCTGTTTTTAATAAGCTATAATGATAGCACAAAATACTGCCATTTAGTGGCATCATAGAACTGGCTGTTGTATTCCATTAGTGCCCCACTGGTGCCAAGCTATTTCTAGCACCTCTACATCACACCCTCATGCACATTTTGCTACGCTAATGTTATAGCAAACTCATGGAATTCATTGCTGCATTTCATAATTCGGAGGGATAGAAAGTCAGGCTTCCTTTAGCTTTTCCTTCTGTTCATAGACGTGGAGGGGAAATTGCTCTTGGAGATGCTGTCTAAGTGTGGAGAGGCAGCTAGTGCGCATGCGTGTGCCGATGTACCCCAGCTGCAGCATAATTACAGTGTTTCGCGTAGTGAGTATGCTCAGCCTGACTGTGTTATTCCTGACGCTAAGTCTTCTTTTCGGGATACAGCGCATGCTCCCACACTAAGTGTGAAAAGCCTCTTTGCACAGGTGCTTGCATTCCGTGCCGGGTCTAAGTCCTGTTTTGTGCCTAGACACCATGCTAAAGCTGATAGTCTTTTTTCAGAGACTGTATTTCATGCTACTGAGCATGCTCAGGCACTTCCTGCATCAGAGACTAGGTCCGGTAATGAACTCTTTGGCCCTGGCCCTGATGTGGGGGTCCCATATAGACCACAGGGCATCAGGTGTCCTCCCAAATGGCTTGCAGAGGCCCACACCTATGACTTGTCACCGCATTATTGATGGTCAGACGATGACTGGTGAGGTGTTTGGGTCATGGCAGCCATGAGGTCATCATTGAAGTTGCGTTTCCAAATAGGACGCTAGTTATGCCACTCATGACGTGTCACTCTACTTTTGTCTCCAGGAGGTGCATTGTGGTTCACCCTGGTTTGGGGCGGACCCAGGTTATAAAAGGGGCTGGAGCCAACAAGGAGGTGTGCAGTCTTCTATTATGCTCCGAAAGAGCACACCTCCATGTGTTGAACCCATTGCGGCTTTAGGCCAGAGGTAGGCAGGGATAGGGTGGTGGATGCAGGCCACCACCACAGTTGGTAACGCAGAACGGTTAAGACCAGCTCCTGTCCTACCAGTCCTGCTTGTGCAGCCCAGTGGCATTAACAGGCCTGCTGCTGCTGATGCGCCTGCTGTCCACAGGTGTGGCCCCTATGCACACGGTCAGCGTACTCAATGGCCCCTGTGTTGTTAACAGGGAGTTCCTGGGCTGGGTGGGCATGTGGACCCTGTGACGCTAACAGGGCTCACAGTCTCCAGATCCGAATGGCGTCTAACTCGGTTCAGGCTACTATTAGTTTCATAGCCACACAGCTCTGTATCCTCCACCAAACCTTCCAGTTGCCAACCTCTCCTTTTCCAACTGGGAGCACGGTGGACACTGACTGCTGATGGGGATATATACCTTTCTCTTTCTTTTCTTATTAATTTTCGTTATATAGCGGTCACAGATTATATACCACTTTATCCAAATCTGCCAGTCCCACTGTAACAGATGGTGTTTCTTCAGCAAATGTTACAGTTGCTTAACCACCAAATCCACGGACCAAAACTTTTTTCCCCTTTCCAACACACCTGTTCCCCTTTCCAACAGCATCTGTCCTTTTTAAACTCATTTTGGGATATGACCAAAAGTGCAACTGTGCAGGGACACCGTACTCAGCGCCATCTCAGCACAGCAGCCATCCCTCGGTCCCTCCGATGTGGACAAGTAAAAGACCATTTCCTCCTATCCATGACAAAGCGTTGAGATTCACTCTGTGCAGCACTGGTGTTTAGTGGAAAAGTAGATCTAAGATTGCGTACCACATTCTGCAGATACTCCTGTATACGTGCGTCCATTTCTATGGCAGGAATTAGTTCGCCAAATTTTGTCTTGTACCGGGGATCTAACAGTGTGGCAACCCAGAATTCAGGATTACTTCAAATTCATACAATCCGAGGGTCATGTAGGTAGTGCAGCAAGAAGGCGCTCATGTGTCTTGTGCATCCAGGAGGACCAAGTCCTTAGTGTGTTGGTGGCAGAGAGGTGAGAATCGTGCATCCTTCCTCTGCCCTCTCCCCACAACCTCGCACAACCGAAATGTGAGCAAGCTCTCACTCATCTGCTGAGTCTTCCATGCCCATCGCCAGTTCGTCCTCCATTTCTTCATGGGCTCCTGCACTTTCATCAACACTTTTTGCTGATACTATGCGCCCTTGTTAATCCCTCTCCCTCACCATGACTGCCGCATAGGTGCCGCTGACCATCTGGACCTCGTAGATCTTGTTATCCCTTCCGCATATGACTCCTCCTGTACTTCCTCCCCTTCCTCTTGTCCCAACACCTGACTCCGAATAATAATTACAGTGTGCTCCATCATGTAGATGACCAGAATTGTCACGCTGAGAATGACATTGCCAGTGCAAAACATCTTCGTCGACATTTGTGAACTGTGTAGCAGGGTGCATAGGTCCTTGATCTGACACCACTCCAGCAGCGTGATCTGCACCACCTCTTGATCAAGTTATCCCAGGATATATGTCATACCGTATTTCAGCAGGGCTCTGCGGTGCTGCCACACACGCTGCAACATGTGCAGATTCCAATTCCTGCGTGTCGGAACATCGCATTTCCGGCGTTTAACTGCCAGACCCTAAGACTTCCGGAGTGATGAAAGTTGTTGAGCTGCTGTGTGCGCACGATGGAAGTGAGCACATAGCGAGCGTGCCCGCTGCACAAGGCCATGTAGGCCGTGATGGTGTTTTAAAAATTGCTGGAGAATTCGGTTCAACACGTGAGCCATACAAGGCACGTGTGTCACATTGCCCTGAGGATGGCCAGCAGCCAGGTTTGCATCATTGCCGCACACGGCTGTTAAGTCACCAACGGAGTCCGCTCCGTCAATTTGTACTCCGGTCGCCAGGTGACAACGTGTTCCTTTCATGAATAGTGCTGATGATGGGAGAGGAGTCGATGCCAGCGGCGCAGGTGGACGCAGGTTATGCTCACCCACTGGGCTGCATTACCTTGACAGATGCAGAATCTCTGGCTGAATGTAGCTGGTGGGTATCTCACAGATGAAATACCATCATTCAGCAACAACCAATGGGAAGACACCACACCCTTTTTTATGCCCATCCTGTCTGCAGACCACTGCCAGACATAGCTATGAACGTCTGGTTACTTTTACCCCCAGTTCAGTTTTAGGATTTTGTGTGCTTGTTACCTGACTACTTTTCCTGCTTGCTGTTTATGTACCTTGTTGGCCGATCCGCATTTCACCTCTGCTTGTTTTCTGATTAAGTCCTGGCCGTCCCATTGTGTTCCTGTTCCTCAATTAATGTTTTGACCCTGCCTGACTACTATTCTCTGGAATAGCGGTGTGACTCACATTTCCCATACATTTCAAAGTAAAACTTTGACCGCCTGATGGCATTGAGCTCTGCTGCCAGCATAGTAAGGAGGTGTGTGGTAGTCCTTGTGCGCAGTTGCAAGGAAGGGTGGCCTGACCACACAGGGTTTGCGCCAAGGTGGAGGACCCACACGAGGTTGAAGAGGCTGAAGCAGTGTATTAACTTCTACATACAGAAGAAGGATTGAAACAACTCGTGGGGACGGCAAGACTTGTACAGCAGACCCTTCTCCATCTCTCACCATAGTTTGCCAGTGCCCAGTCAGTGACATGTAATGACCCTGTCTATGCTTACTGGTCCAAGTATCTGTGTTGAAATGCACCCTGTCGCACACAGAGTTTCTCAAGGAAGTGGTGATGTTGTGTGTGACATGCTGGTGTAGCGCGGGCATGCTTTTCTTGGAGAAGCAGTGGTGATTGGGCATCTGGTACTGGGGCACAGCGACAGACATAAGGTCTGTAAAATCCTGTGAGTCCACTAGGCGTAAAGGCAGCATTTCGGTAGCCAACAGCTTACAGAGGGATAGAGTCAACCACTTAGCTTTGTCATGGGTCGCAGTAAGTGGCCTTTTATTTGACCACATCTGAGGGACAGAGATCTGGCTGCTGTCTGTAGACGGTGTTGAGTAGGGTGTCCCTGGAAAAATGCAGGTTTGTGAGGAAAGTGCAGGCGGAGACATGATGTTGCCTTCATCTTGCCTTCAGATCTGTTCATCTTGTATCATTTTTAAAAAACACAGCAAGCAAGGGTTACTCCAAGCGGAGTCTACCTTTTTTCCAAAAATTGGGCACACAGACACCCCATCAGTGGCAGCACTTGTGCCCTAGTTGCAAACAGGATGTTTTGATTTGCATCAAGCACATTCAAAAATACGCCATAATTAACCGTCCCCAGCATGACACCGGGGTAGGTAGATAAAGTCTTTGCTGAACCATGACTTGGTCATCTTGGCTCCTTTTCAAAACAATGTAAGCAAGGGTTACTCAAAGCGGAGCCTCCCTTTTTTTTCCAAAAATTGGGCCCCACACACACCCACCCATTCAGTGGCAGCAGTTGTGCCATAGTTGTACACTTCACAGCTAGATTTGCATCAAGCACATTCCAAATCCACAAGCATTTACTCTCCCCAGGATGACACAGGGGTTGTAAATTCCTTCTGGATCCATGACTTGTTAATTTGGATGAACGTCAGTCTGTCCACATTGTCACTGGACAGACGCGTGCGCTTATCTGTCAGCACACACCCAGCAGCACTGAAGACACGTTCAGAGACAACGCTGGCAGCTGTACACGACAAAATCTCCAAGGCGTAACTGGATAGCTCTGGCCATTTTTCTAGATTTGAAGCCCAAAATGAGCAAGGCTCTATTTGCAAAGTCATGGCATCGATGTTCATTTGTAGATACTCCTGTATCATCCTCTCCAGCCGTTGACTATGTGTCAGACTTGTTGTCTCTGGTGGCCTTGCAAAGGAGGGTCTAAAAAAATTATGAAAAGATTCCATTAAATTGCTGTTACCAGCACCAGATACGGTCCTACTGGTACGTGTAGACTGTTGAAGATGACAAACATGGGACGGTCTCGTCAAGTTACAACTGGGAGATTCACTCCCTGCACCTGCACGGTTGTTTGGTGGAAAAGCTGATCTAAGATCGAGTAACAGCTTCTGCTGATACTCCTGCATAAGTGCGTACCTTTTTATGGCTGGAATTATGTCACAAAATTTGGACTTGTACCGGGGATCTAATAGTGTGGCAAGCCAGTAGTCATCATCACTTCTAATTTTGACAATACGAGGGTCATGTTGGAGGTAGTGCAACAAGAAGGCACTCATGTGTCTTGCGCAGCCATGCGGACCAAGTCCACGCTGTGTTTGTGGCATAGAGGTGCTACCCGTTCTTTCTTCCTCTGACATCTCCCCCCAACCTCTTTCAACTGAAATTTGACCAAGGTCTCCCTCATCTGCTGAGTCTTCCATGTCCATGGACAGTTCGTCCTCCATATCTTCATGTCCTCCTGCACCTTCCTCAACATCTCGCCTGCTACCATGCGCCCTTGTTGATCCCTGTCCCCCATGGTCCCATGCCTGCCGCGTTGGTGATGATGAACGTCTGGACCTTGGTGATGTTGTTGTGTCTTGCGCATATGAATCCTCCTGTAGTTCCTCCCCTTCCTGTTGTCCCACCCCCTGACTCCGAATAGTGTTTAGCGTGTGCTCCAGCATGTAAATGACTGGAATCGTCATGCTGATAATGGCATTGTCAGCGCTAAACATATTCGTCGCCATGTCGAAACTGTGCAGAAGGGTGCATAGGTCCTTGATCTGAGACCACTCCATCAGGGTGATCTGCCCCACCTCTGCATCTCGTTGGCCCAGGCTATACGTCATGACGTATTGCACCAGGGCTCTGCGGTGCTGCCACAGTCGCTGTAACATGTGGAGAGTTGAATTCCAGCGTGTCGCCACATCGCATTTCAGGCGATGAACCGGCAGGCCGAAAGACTTCTGGAGCGATGCAAGTCGCTCAGCTGCGCTTGAACGGCGGAAGTGAGCAGACAGTTTTCGTGCCCTGTTCAGAAGGCCATCTAGGCCGGGATAGTGTGTTAAAAATTGCTGGACGACAAGGTTCAACACGTGAGCCATACAAGGTACGTGTGTCACCTTGCCCAGGCGAAGGGCCGCACCCAGGTTTGCAGCATTGTCGCACACGGCCTTACCAGGCTGCAGGTTGAGTGGAGACAACCATTTATTAAACTCGGACCGCAGAGCTGACCACAACTCCTCAGCTGTGTGACTCTTATTCCCAAGACATGTCAAGCTAAACACCGCCTGATGCCGTTGCGCTCTGCTGCCAGCATAGTAATGAGGGGTGCGTGATTCCTTCTGCGCAGTGAGAACGCTGGTGGCCTGACCAGGCAGGCTTGGGGCGGAGGTGGAGGACCCAGATGAGGTGGAGGATGCAGAAGCAGTGGCAGAACTTGGACAGACAGAGGATTGACACACAAGTCGTGGGGACGGCAAGACTTGTGCAGCAGACCCTTCACCATCTATCACCATAGTTACCCAGTGCCCAGTCAGCGACATGTAACGTCCCTGTCCATGCTTACTGGTCCAAGTATCGGCGGTGAAATGCACCCGTTCACACACAGAGTTTCTCAAGGAAGCGGTGATGTTGTGTGCGACATGCTGGTGTAGCGCGGGCACACCTTTCTTAGAGAAGTAGTGGCGACTAGGCATCTGGTACTGGGGCACAGCGACAGACATAAGGTCTCTAAAATCCTGTGTGTCCACTAGGCGGAAAGGCAGCATTTCGGTAGCCAACAGCTTACAGAGGGATAGAGTCAACCTCTTAGCTTTGTCATGGGTCGCAGGAAGTGGCCTTTTATTTGACCACATCTGAGGGACAGAGATCTGGCTGCTGTGTGTAGACGGTGTTGAGTAGGGTGTCCCTGGAAAAATGCAGGTTTGTGAGGAAAGTGCAGGCGGAGACATGATGTTGCCTTCATCCAAAGTTGGTGCTATCGATGTTTGAGAGAGCTGTACACAATCACTTGTTTCCCCTTCCAAACCAACTGACGATCTACCAAGCAAACTGCCTGTTGCGGTTACAGTGGTGGAAGTTGTGGGTGGAAAAACAGGTGTGACAGCTGTCCCCACAGTCCTAGAAGATGACGAGCGCGCGGATGCACTGGAAGGGGCAGGCGGTGGATGCTTGGCTCCGCTAGGCCGCATTGCAGCACGGTGAGCTTCCCACCAGGCCATATGATATTTATTCATGTGACGATTCATGGAAGAATTTGTCAAACTGCTGAGGTTTTGACCTCTAGTAAGATAACCATGCCAAATGTTACAGATCACATAATTTGGGCGATCTTTTTTTATGTCAAAAAAGGACCAGGCTAGGCAAGGCTTAGAGGCCATGCGACCTGTTGATCCACCCCGAATAATGCTCAGAGGCAGAGTGGTGGCTGAGGATGCAGTTGTAGACGTGCTACCAGTGCTCCGACTGTGTCCAGGAAGGCGCAAGGTTACTTCGACGTCGGTTGCATCCTCCTCCACCGCCTCTGTTGACCTCCTCGAGTGTCTGACTGTGGGTTGACAGTAGGTGGGATCTAGAACTTCATCATCAATTGTTGTGTTTGCACTCCCCTCCCCCTCAGACCGAGCATCTTCTTGCCCTGACTGAATATTTAAGTTGTCATCCCAATCGGGTATCTGCGTCTCATCTTCATCAGTATGTTCCTCATTGTCTATAACCACAGTTGTTGGAAAGGCAGCATTTTGGTAGCCAACAGTTTGCAGATGATGAAAGTCAACCTCCAAGCCATGTCATGACCTTCTAAAAGCATGTAAAACACAGCGAGGGGACTCCAACCACAGTCTCCCTCGTTTCCACTAACTGGGCCACACACACCCCACTTGACTGGCATCGGTTGAGCCCCCTTTTGAAAAAGAAAAAGATGCTTTGCATGAAGCACTCTCAAAAATACGCGTGCCTTTCCCGTCCCCTGGCTGACCCAGGGGAAGAAAAGTCCTCTGAGAGCCATGACTTGTTCATCTTGGTTCTTTTAGAGACACAGCGAGGGGACTCCAACCACAGTCTCCCTCGTTTCCACTAACTGGGCCACACACACCCCACTTGACTGGCATCGGTTGACCCCCCCTTTTGAAAAAGAAAAAGATGCTTTGCATGAAGCACTCTCAAAAATACGCGTGCCTTTCCCGTCCCCTGGCTGACCCAGGGGAAGAAAAGTCCTCTGAGAGCCATGACTTGTTCATCTTGGTTCTTTTAGAGACACAGCGAGGGGACTCCAACCACAGGCTCCCTCGTTTCCACTAACTGGGCCACACACACCCCACTTGACTGGCATCGGTTGAGCCCCCTTTTGAAAAAGAAAAAGATGCTTTGCATGAAGCACTCTCAAAAATACGCGTGCCTTTCCCGTCCCCTGGCTGACCCAGGGGAAGAAAAGTCCTCTGAGAGCCATGTCCACATTGTCAGTGGACAGACATGTGTGCTTATCTGCCAGCAGACCCCCAGCAGCACTGAAGACAGGTTCCGAGAGAACGCTGGCTGCAGGACACGACAAGATCCCCAAGGCGTACGTGGCGAGCTCAGGCAATTTATCAAGATTGGAAGCCTAAAATGAGCAGGGCTCAAGTTGCACAATAATGGAATCGATGTTTCCTTGCATATACTCATATACTCATGTGAAAACAAAAGAGCAGGACAAGGAAAAAGAGGAGGACACACAGATATATGTCCTTGTCACTTTCCCATGTGTTGTGAGTTGTTTGTCACCTTTTGGACACCTTTGAGGGTGTTTTCTAGGTGTTTTTCTGTGTTTGTGATTGCCTGCCATTGTTTCCTATGCAGTTCGAGTTCGGTTCGTCGAACGTTCGACGAGCCGAACTCGAACGGGACCTCCGTTCGGCGAACCGACCTCGAGCCGAACCGGGACCGGTTCGCTCATCTCTAGTGTCAAGGTGGGCCATAAATTTACAGTGATGCAATCTAATTGTGCATCTACCTTAAATATGTCTGCAGTCCAAATCATGAGTCAATTGTGGTAGCATGCATACCATTCTTTCATACACACCAGAGACGTACTCGGATATGCATAGAAAATAAGACTAGTTTAATACGCAAGTTGAACAAACATTTAAAAGGAAGTATTGGCTAGGGGCCAAGAACACGTAACACGTCTCCTATTTTACTTTATCCGTGATATACAATATACTGTAATGTGCTTGCATCCTCATTATATTAAGCTATGTCAGCATGATTCACTTGTCACATGAAAGTCCAGACTGTCTGAGTCTTATGTCTGAATGCAGATATAGGTGTGGTACAGTTCAAACACCATCTTAAATCCTGGCTTTTGGATATCGTCATATAACTCTTTATATACTCCTAATAGTTCATAATCTTGTTCATAACACTAGTGATGTCTTTTCAACAAGGTACATGACGCCAGCCATCCTTCCTTCCTTCCATTCCTTTGAACCAGTTGGCAGGGTTGAGCCATCTGAACCAATCGACCTATTGCAAGTTCCAGTCTTCTTGGCTATGCAGTTTTCTTAACCTTTTTAGCAATCTGGCATGCTGGATCTTGTATATTCCTTGTGGTTCTGGTGTTATCCACATAGTGGGACCCAACTGTCAGTTGGTGGCAGCAAAGTACACCTTGGGATGCAGTAAAGAAATCTAGAAAAAAAAAATAAGTGTTTATTACTGTGGTAATCAAAAGCACCTGTGAAGGGATAATGTTCAAAACATCAAATATATCTTTAGTAACATTGTCTAAATATTTGGCTAAACTGGACAGGGACACCTAGGCTGGCCCTCAGACTGGGACTCTGTATTGTCCCTTATCTCAGAGGCATGCTTGATGGTAGCGAGGTCTGAGCCGCTAGTGTGACCCTAACTCCTGTCCAAGTCCTTGTGTAACTCCTCTCCCCCTCACCTACCCGAAGGGGTGAGCCGGGACTGTAGTCACAAACCCCACAACTCATACACACTTCATTTAAGCACAAAAGGAGCGACGATACGTGCACAGTGGAAAATCACATATTAAAAAAAAAAAAAAAAGCATACAACCGGGAAACTTCCACACTACACAGTAAGCACACTACAGATCACTAACAGATTGGATCACCACAATAAGACCAGAAGACCGGAATTGCTGCACAAGCTGGAGCTATTATTGGCACTGAGCAGCAGGATCCAGTACCATATACAGGAAGGAGACTGCTGTGATTAGTAATTAGTTCCTAGCATAGTTACCCAGGTTAGCAGGAATTAACTCCGGCAGGACTGAGGAACAGTGCCTTTCAGGATGGTTGCAATCAAAGGTCCTAACCAGGCGATCCATATGGATTTGCGATGCTGGAACCCAAGTCCTCTCCTCAGGACCGTAACTCCAGCAGTGCACCAGATACTGCAGAGAGCAAAGCAACAGAGTCAGTTTAAGACATCTCAAACTCCACAGAGCTGTCTACCAAGAACGGGGTGGAGGGACGGGAGGCAAATCTCCCAAACCCACAAATCTCTTTAAAATGGATTTGTGGAAGACATTATGGATCCTGTATACTGCTGGTAACACCAAACAGTCTAGTGGATTGATTATGGCAGAGATTCTGAATGGACCAATGAAATGAGGTCGCAACTTAAGAGAAGATAACTTCAACTTCGAGTTTAGGATCCACAAAAAAACATTATCACCCACACTCAGGTCTGGTCCAGGCACACATCCACAGTCAGCCACATGCTTATATCTAGAGACCATGCTAAGCAAGTGTCACAGAACATTACTCCAAGTAGAAGATAACACAGAGCCTGCCTGGTCCTCCTCCGGTACCTCGGAGGAGTGACCCTTTCATAAAAGTACAAGAGGGTGTTGCAGAACACAGAAGAAAGGCAAATTCTGCCAAAGGACCGAATGAAGACCATGCTTCCTATTTGTCGGACACAAAACAGCACAAATATTGCTCTAGATTGTAATTCATGCACTCCGTCTGACCAATGCATTGCGGATGGAAAGCCAACGGGAGACAATTTGATCCCCAGCCAAGAGCAGAATGCTTTCCTAAAGTTCGCAATGAACCAAGTTCCCCATCAGATACAATATCAGACAGGACTCCATGGAGTCTGACAATGTCACATAAAAATACCTGGGCTAATGTCTTGGCATTTGGCAGAAATGGTGGTAAGGCAACAAAGTGGGTCATTTGAGACAACCTGTTCACCACCACTAAAATAACCATATTGCCAGCAGAGGATGGCAGGTCATAATGAAATCCATGCAGATATCATTCCAGGGTCCGCAAGGTACACCTAGAGAAGCAAACACCAAGATGGACGAGAGTGTGATGGTTTGGATTGCTCACAGACGGTACGTGCAGACACATATGAGACCACATCCTTTTGGATCTTTGGCCACCAAAACCGACGCAATAGGAGATCTAATGTACCCTTCACCTCAGTGTGACCAGCTAGAACCAAAATTGGGATACTCCCCCAAAACCTTAAAGGCAAAGGTTCAGGGGAACAAATAACTTGTTTGCTGGAACCCCCAATGGTGCCTCATCCTGTGACTCAGCAATCTTGGACTCTACCTCAGTACTGAGTGCGGACACAACCACTACTGTCTGCAGGATGGGCACCGGTTCCTCCTGAGGTTCTCCACCAGGAAACCACCTGGAAAAGGTATCCGCCTTACCGTTCTTTGAAAGTTTTGGAGATTATATATATATATATACACACACACACACACACACACACTATATATTTTCTTGTACGATGTGCAAGAGTGCGAGTATTTATCATTCTCTTAATTGTATTTTTTTGATACAACTATATTTATTGCCTTTGGCACTTTTTTATGTCAAATTTGCTTACATTTTGTTTGCATATTAGTCACATCTCTACGGTGGAATTTGTATGAACTTCAGTTTACCGTAAGATTGAATATTCTGTTGAGTCTTCTACTACTTGGTATTGTTTGTGTCCCACTCAGTTGGCTTTTCACTGTGTTTTTAAAGACTGTTTTGGGTATATGTGATAAAGGATCTAATAAAAGATGTTACATTTTTTTTTGTAAGAATCTATCTGCATTTTCACTTCTTTAAGCAGACAGAAGTTATTCCCTGTGGGATTTGTTGAATACTAAGAAATTAAGTGTATGCTTATTTTTTGGACAAGTTGATTAATCAGTCAGAGAAGTCAGTCTCTTTCTTTGTCATATCGATCAGAGGTCTGGCAATGGGAGAAAAAATCCTAATGAATTTTCTGTAATAATTTGCGAAACCGAAGAACCGCTGTAGTGCTTTAAAGGTTTTCAGGACAGTCCTAATCTTGTACCCAGATGCGGAAATGATGTACCCCAGGAAAGGTAACTCCTGACCTGCAAATACACATTTCTCTGATTTGGCCTACAGCTTGTTTGCCCTAAGTAACTGTAGCACTTTTTAATGTGTTCCTCGTGTGACCTAATTTCTTGGAAATAAATGAGGATGTCTTCCAGGTAAATTACAAATTTACCCAGCAGGTGAGCAAAAACATCAACAATAAGTGTTGAAATGCAGCTGGCGCATTGGTTAGAGCTAAAGGCATTACCAGAGTTTCATAGTGACCTTCCGGTGTATTGAAGGCAGTTTTCCACTCATCCACCTCACAGGCCCTGATCAGGTATTTAAGCTTGACCTTAGGGGAACCTAAGAACCACTTAGCACCAGAAATCTGTATAAAAAGGTCTGGAAGAAGAGGCATGAGAAATTAATGCCAAACCATGATCTGGTAAAAAACTGTGGAGGAAAGAAGCGCAATAGGGTCTTACCCAAAAAACAATGGGAGAGGAAAGTAGGGAGATGCTACTCACCTATAGGGGTTGTGACAGTCACAACTCCTATAACAGCATGTATGTGGATAATCCAGAGTCACAGCAGCGGTCCCTCGGTTTTTGGCAGATAACAGAGAGTAATAGATTAAGGGATTCCAAGCCGCGCCAATGACGATCAAGTTAAGCCATTAGATTAATGTTCCTTTATTCCAATTACAGGTCTACGCGTTTCGGAAGGCACCCCTTCCTTCTTCAGGACCAGATAGCAAGAAAAACATCAAATCACTTCAATTTGATGTTTTTCTTGCTATCTGGTCCTGAAGAAGGAAGGGGTGCCTTCCGAAACGCGTAGACCTGTAATTGGAATAAAGGAACATTAATCTAATGGCTTAACTTGATCGTCATTGGCGCGGCTTGGAATCCCTTAAACCATGATCTGGGTCAGCTCCCGGAAATCTGTCAAAAAGAAAGATGATGGATTACAACAATGTCCAAAGAAAATCCCAG
The DNA here is from genome assembly GCF_048569485.1 of Anomaloglossus baeobatrachus. Classification (NCBI taxonomy): domain Eukaryota; kingdom Metazoa; phylum Chordata; class Amphibia; order Anura; family Aromobatidae; genus Anomaloglossus; species Anomaloglossus baeobatrachus. The sequence continues at coordinate 318,545,878 of NC_134358.1, read as the reverse complement.
CCGCAACTGGGGAGGACGAAGGTCTAATGTGACCATTGGTTAAGGTCTCAGTGGTATAATCTTTGAGAGCAAGTCTCTCTGGACAAGACAAATTATACAATTTGCATTTGGACAGGTTGGCCCCTTGCATCAACATAATAGCATAATCGCACTGTGTGGCAATAACACCTGACATCCCTTATCTGAGAACACGTCTTTGAACTCGGACAAAGCTTCAAGAATACTGAGGGTAATTGCAGAAACACAAGCCCCCTGACAGTATGCCTTACAGTAGGAGCTCCACTGTACAATATCCTGAAACTTCCAGTCCACTACAGCGTTGTGTAAGGTGCGCCACAGGAACCTCAGCACAAGCGGTGCAGGTAGGTCCTTGAGCACCTGGCAGGTGGTCCGCTCTGTATGGAGGACCCCAATGCGAAGTTGCAAATTGTGGATGCACTCCTTGAAGAACTCCTGGGATAGGGGAGATGAGTCCATGGCCACAATCCATATAGGATTGGGAAGCACATCCACCCCTAACCCAGAGGAGGGGGCAAAGTGCTCATCAATGATATTCACCCCAACACCACTATTCAGAAAAATCCTAGTGGCGACCTTATGACTCCCAATATTTACCTTGGCAGGTAATAAACACTGAGATGCCATCATAGAAGACATGGGTAGGTCAAGGTAGGAATTCCCCAATCCCTCTGAGCTTCGCAGTTTTCTGTGGCCGGCCTTTCTTTGGTACCAAGGAACATGCGTTGATGAAAGGCACCTTATTACCACAGAAGAAGCATGTCCCACTAGACTTAAGAGTACGGGACTCTCTGTGCACTTGAGACATCCCTCCGAGCTGCATATGCTCGACCGAGGTCTCCGGAAACACCACTGGGGCAGCTGCACCCTCCCTGATAAACGTGGTTTCATGAGACCTCTGACGGAACTGGCGATCTCTACGGATTACTATAGCCATTGTAAATTCCAGAGAGGGAGGGGGCTAAGGCCTCATCTACCCTCTCTGAAACGCCCTGAAAAAAACTGGCTCATGAGAGCGGGGTCATTCCACTGCGTGTCAAACGACCAATGCCGGAATTCGGCTTAATAATCATCCGCCAGTCTATTCCCATTTCAGTGAATGGATCTTGGCCATGGCCAGCGCCACCTTATTGTGGTCATTATAAATGAGACAAAGCAGAAAAAAAAAAAAAAGAAGTCCACAGAACCAAACACAGGGGAATTGGAAGGCAAAGCAAAGGCTCACGATTGTGGGTCACCACTTAGCAGGGAAACTATGATTCCCACCTGCTGGGCTTCATTCCTGAAGAGGACGTAATTGAAAGTACAGCTTATAGGCCTCACAGAAAGAGACAAACCAACTGCTATCCCCAGCAAAACACTCTGGAAGACGCATTTTGCATTCTGAAGTACTCGACACAAACCCAGCCTGCACCATAGGGTGTAACAGGGCTTGTAGCTGATCTGCCCCCCTCAGCTCCACTACTGGGAATATCAAAACCTGTAGCTGCTTCGCAAGGCCGGTGACCGGATCCATGGGGTATAACAGGATGGGCCGATATTAAAGAGATGAGATGACTGGACAGGGACACCTAAGCTGGCCCTCAGACTGGGAACCCTGCGCTGTCCCTTATCTCAGAGGTACGCTTGATGGTAGCAAGGTCTGAGCCGCCAGCGTGACCCTAACTCCTGTCCAAGCCCTTGTGTAACTCCCCTCCCCCAGCCAAGGGGGGGGGCCCGGGACTGTAGTCACAAATCAAACAACTAGACACGGACAGGGGAAAAATCATAAAGGAGGGACAATATGTGCACAGGGGAAAATAACATAAAAGGAAGGAAGAAAACGGACAACCGGTAGCCTTACACACCGCACAGTAATCACACCACAGATCACCAACAGATTGGATAATCACAATAAAACTGAAATTGCTGCACAAGCTGGAGTTATTATTGGCACTGAACAGGATGATCCAGAACAGGAAGGAGACTTCTGTGATTGCTAGGAGCTCAGGTTGCTAACTACCAGAGTTCCTCAGGTCGGCAGGAATTAACTCTTGCAGGACTGAGGAACCGAGCACATGAAACAGCCGACAGCCAGCTCTGGCTGACCAACTAGGAGCCATAAGGTTGCTTGTCAGACTCTGCAGTGTGAACAGAGCCTGACACCGCCATGACCCCTAATAAGTTTGTAACCAAACATCGCATGACACTTGACCCTTCCTCTGTCCTTCGTACAACACGCATTGTCAAGGGATCTGCAGGAATGGTAAATACCTCTCCTCATAGACCCTGGTGGCAGTCCTACATATTGCTAAGGTGCATATGCCTGGACTGCCAACAGGTACCCATCTGTATGCATTTGATCCACACACCAGGTCTATATTTTTTTTTTATTGAATTTGCAAACTGAAAAAGAACACAAAATGGGCAATTCCCCTCCCTCCCCACTCCTCGCCTTCCAAATAAGTTTACAAATCACATATTTGACTCAATACATATAAAGGGAATTCACTTTACATATAATATGATCTGGATTTGTTATGTCCCACGACCGGATTCTTACAACACTATAAAACAAAGCAACAACTTAGCGGAACATATAACAGATGAGACTGTCTATTCATATTATATAGTACCAGTTACCATTATAGCACACCATTCCTAGTGAATAGCAAATTCCTCCTTACTCTATGTCCATTGTCAGAGTTCCTATACACCTGGTTGTGAAGCTTAAGATTGACTAAACTATTAAACCATAGCAGACTCTCCATCTTCCCCATATCAAATTTGATGGCTTTTTTAAAAAAAACCAAAAAAAAACCACCCCTCCCCTCCCTAATCGTGTAAATTTTATTTTTTTTTCATCAAAAAATTCTACAAAACCTGGAGGAGAGCCATCTAGCCAATGCAAAGCTATAAGTTTACTTATTTGGTATAATGTCCTTCATAGGCTAATCACTCATTCTCTTCTAAAACCCCATCGACATATCCCTTTACAACCATTAATATTTGTTTTGGGATAACTAAATCAAAATATATTGTTCACATAGTTTACTGAGCATCTCCAAAAATTCCAAAGTGAGCTGCATGACCAGAAAACAGGAGTAACGCTGCGTCCCTGTACTCCTTGCTTTCCTGCAGGGACGCACTCTGACTCACTGCCGCGGCAGGGTCCTTCCATGCTGCCCGGCGTCCCTCTCCTCCATGTGGCCTTCTCATCCTCCCAGAGTCTGTACGCACGTCACAGTACCTCCAGGAGCACTCCTAAGGAGTGCACGCACTCTGCTGCCCTCTTCTTAAAGGGCAAGCGCCACTCCTAGGAAGTGCCTCTTAGCCTGTTACTGAGAGGCACTAGGTATTTAAGGCAAGTTTCCACTAGGGAAGTTGCCTGTTCAACACTCAGTCCTGTTAGTCACCTGATTCTGTCTAGTCAGTTGTCAGGTCACCTGTCCCATCCTGCTTGTTCAATCCTGCCCATACCTGACTACCAGTCCATCCTGCCTGTTGGCACCCGGTTCCAATCCTGTCCTGCCCATAGCTGTCTATTCTTCCTTGTTGGTGCTAGTGACTGCTTCGCCGTGTCATATGCCTTGCTAGTGACTTTGCCTCTCCGTCCTGCCCCACCAGTGCTAGGGTGGTCCCTGTCTGCACCTGAGATTCTGTCCGAAATTGGTGAACAAAAAGAATGCCAGCTTTTTTTCCCAGGACTAAAACCCTCCAGTTTAAACATTTCAAGAATTTTGCCATATAGGAATTAACAGTCTACCCATTAATATGTAAAAGCTTTTTAACCTGTTCCCAGACTAATTATAAGCACCATCGTAGGCAGTTAACTCAGATGTCTCTCTTGATATCCCACCTTTAAAAATAGAATGATGGCAGTTTCCTCAAAGTAATCTTTCAGTACAGTGTCTATATTTCCCTGCATAGATTTAAATTGTTGTAATTGAGCTGCTAAGAAGTATAACCAAGGGTTTGATGCAGATAGCCCTCCCTCTTCCTTAAGTAGTATTGCATATTTAAGATTATGAATAATATATAATTGCGGCATTAAAACCATCTTTACCAGGTTTGTGAGACCTATAACCGTTAACGGTAACTTGCACCAGGTGTAAATGTTTTGCTGAAATTTAGAGTACAGGGGAGTTAATCCCTTCACCCACGAGCCTTTTCACCTTCATGACCGGGCCATTTTTTTCAATTCTTATCATTGTTTGCGATGTAATAATGCTGGAACACCAACGGATCCCAGGAATTCTGAGTGATTTTTCATGACATATTGTACTCCATGATAGTGGTAAATGTAGGACAATATTTTTTGCATTTGTGAAAATATCTAAATTTGGTAAAAGGTTTGAAAATTTTCACAATTTTCAAACTTTTAATTGTTATGCCATTAAAGTAGAGATTTAAGTCACAAATATAGTTAACGAATAACATGTAAAGTAGACATGTAGCACATCAGCACCATTTTTTTTTTTTTTTGTTAGGAAGTTAGCAGGGTTGAAAGTTCACCAGCAATTTATTTTTCCAACAAAATTTAGAAAACCATTTTTTTTTTAGTGACCACATCATATTTGAAGTGACAGAGGCCTCGGTGACAGAAATTAGGCAAAAAAAAAACCCTGCACCCTCACACTGTTCAAAAGAACATAAAAAGTAGTTTATTAACCCTTTAAGTGTTTCACAAAAACTAAAGCAATGTGGAAGGAAAAAATGAAAATTTTACTTTTTTCAACAAAAATGTTACTTTAGTCCCAAATTTAGCATTTTCACAAAGGTAACAAGAGAAAATGCTTTGCTCAATTTGTTGTGCAATTTCTCCTGAGTACACCTATACCCCATATGTGGTGAAAATCTACTAGTTGGCAGGTCTCGGAAGGGAAGGAACACCATTTGAATTTTACAGAGCAAAATAGATGGCGAACGCCATATGGCGTTTAAGCAAACCAGGGGCTCTCCAAACAGTGGAGCTCGCCCATATATGCTCCATTTTGAAAACTAGACCACTCAAGGAATTTAACCCCCAGGTGCTTCACAGAAACATCTAGATAAAGGTGCTCACCCATTTTATAATGCTGAGCCGGGAAAATTAAAAATGTATATTTTGTGTTTTAACACAAAAATGCTGCTTTAACATCAAATCTTTCTTTTTTTTTTTTTTTTTACAAAAATAAGAGGAGACAATTTGTTGTGAAATTTCTCCTGAGTACACCAATAATCCATAGGTGGTTGAAAAGCTTTAAGGCACAATACGGAGTTATGAAGGGAACAAGCGTCATTTTTGAGTTTAGATTTAGTAGGAATGGTTGACAGATGTTATATCACATTAGCAAAGCTCCTGCAGTGCCAGAACAGCAGAAACCCCCCACAATTGACACCATTTTACAAACTGCACACATTACTGAATTTAGCCAGGGGTGTTGTGAGCATATTGACACTTCAGGTGTGTTACAAAATTTTATTATCAATGGGTGGTGAAGAAAAAGCATTACATTTTTACCACTAAAATGTTGTTTTAACCTCAGTTCTCTAAATTTTCACAAGGAGAATAGGTACAAAAGGACCCAATAATATGTTACACAATTTCTCCTGTATGTTGCAATACCTCACATGTGACTGTATAGTACTGTTTAGCCACATGGCAGGGCTCTTGAGGGAAGGAGCGTCATTTCATTTTTGCACCAAAACGTTTCCTAGACAATTCACGGACTCCATTTGCAGAGCCCCTTATTGCAGAACAACAGAAACCCACTCAAATGACCACATTTTGAAAAATACACTCCTCTGGGAATTCATCTATGGGTATAATGATGATTTAGTCTCTGGAAAACACCCATGGAGACAAATGAAATGAATGTTGCAGAATTAAAAATTCCAAATAAGCAATTGTCGAGACTAGTACATTATAGTGCCCATACATTGTGCCCAGCTTGTGCTTCTAGAAACCTTTACCCCGTAAATTAAGCGAGCTTTCCTCACTACAATAATGCCAAACATGTGGATGTTAACTGTGGTTTATTCATATTGTGGGGCTTAGAAGGAAGGGGTGCATTTGGATTTGGGAGCGCAGATATTGCTGGGTAATACTGAAGCCCCCTATAGTTCCGTTAACAGATGATTGACCTGAGTGGGGTATTGTGGGTTTTTTTTTGGGTTGAGTTGAATGCTAATTGATGGCAATTTGAGGTACCAAACATTTTGGATCAGTTCACATTTATTCGGTGCTTAGCACTCACATCAGGGTTTCCAGCTACATCTCCGAAACACGTGATTCAGATGAAACCAGTTACTCTGGACTCCATTTGCCCTCTGTTCACCGGTGTCCGCCTTTCAAAGCTTAACAAATTTGTTGATAAACCCACTTTCATGCACACCTAAAAAGACATGTAAAAAGATTGAACTCCTGTCTGGCCTGTCGTACGGGAGTGTCCACATGACTCTTCCTGTTTCATTACAGTGAATTTAACATTGGGAATTTTGTCTAAATCATGTTTTTTCAGAGAGTAACATGTAGTCCCCAGTGTAAGTGCTCAGCATAGAGGGTAGGATTAATATGAGCCATGCCATCCTGCGATTTTTGGGAGGCAGAATGAACAAATCAACAACAGTTGAAGAATAGGCTTTATTTTTTTTTTAATGCTGTTCACTGTGATTAGACGCCTTTTTTCCTCAAGTCAGTACAATTACAGCAATACAAGGTTTATATTTTTTTGTTTCTTTGGGGTTTATTTTTTTAGGTTTGGCTACTATCACATTACAAACCAGCTTTTTTTTTTTTTTTTCAAAAAATTCAAGTTTTTTTTGCATCACTGAATTTTGAAGCCTATATTTTTTATTTTTCTGTCAACCGTTATGCGAGGGCTTGTTTTTGTGGGATGAATTGGAGCTTTTATTGGTACAATTTTGGGCCACAGTATTTTTTTGATCGCTTTCTATTTCACCTTATCAGGCAGAATCAAGATGCAGCAGCAATTCAGGATTTTTTTTTTTGTACGACATTCACCTTGCAGTAAAAGTGATGTACTGACAGGATTGTGTCGGGCACAGCTCCTGTGCTCCCACGATGGCCAGGTTGTACCTATATATCTTTGGTCAGGAGCTCTTTCCTAGCCAGGATGTATAGATACAAAGGTCATGAAGGAGTTATGTTCAAAAGGTACAAAAGTTGTGACATTAATAAACATTTGGATTCCCAGATATTTAAATACTCTTCCCTTTTTCAAAGGTGTCTAGTCTACCATGGAAGCCTGAGAGAGTTCATCAACTGGCGTCAGTATGGACCAGTCGAAATTAATCTGCAGTCCAGAATAATCTCCAAAAGCTTCAATTATTGACAGCATTCAACAAGGAATTATTGGAATCTCCAAGAAAGAACAGGAGATCATCTGCAAATAGAGCGACCCTCTCTACCTCCATTCCATAGATCAACCCCTTCACCGCTCTATGAGTTTATCATTTAATGGCCAACGGCAAGCGCAAATGAGGGGCATAGGGGGCACCCCCCGTCTTGTCCCCCTGCCAAGATTAAAAGGATTTGACCATATCCCACTAACCCTAATTCTAGTACTCTGTTTCTTAAATGGGTCAAGTTTCTATACTCTAATCAGTGTTCCAAAGCCCTTTCCACTCATTACTGACCAAAGGTAGTCCCACTCAACACTATCAAATGCCTTTAGAGAAATAAGTGAGCACACAGACCTCTCACCCACATTCAGTGGTTGCGCCTACAAATTCACATACAGACGTCTCAAATTGATTGAGTTCAACTTGGTAGGCATAAATCCTATCTGGTCTCCATGCATCAATTAAGTAATAACTTTAAAAGAAGCCTTATTCCTAGTGCTTTACGTAAAAATCAAAATGTCTACTGTCAATAAGGAAATGAGTCTATATAAGTCTCAATATATCAGATCCTTTCCTGGCTTAGGAGTGTGGACTATTACTGCCTCATACATTGAAGCTGGCAAAGCGCTTGCTTTAAATGCCTCACAAAAATCTTCCAATATATGGGGAGTAGTGATGAGCGAACCTGCATATATTCCGGACCGGTCAAAAAATAAGGTTTGGGCCCAGACTTGAACCCGAACATGTCCCTGGACGCCAAACCCCATATAAACCCATGGAAACCTGAATATCCTGTAAAATAAAAGGTTAAAGCAGGAACAATATACTAACCCAGCCTCTTGCGTGGCTGTAACACTACTTCCAGGTCATCAGTGCTCATACATATTCACTGGTTTTCCTGCCACCGGCGGCTCTAAATGGCTACTGGTAGACCACGCTCCCCACTCTCTCTAATAGGGCATGTGATTGGCTGCAATCACAGGCGCCGTTTGCGGCCTTATATTGCAGTGTAAAATTAATTAATTTTTAAAAAAAATCACATAGAGTCACCTGTTGTGAATATGTTTTCCAGTTTGGGGCTCCCTCTTGTGGTCAGTGCTGGCGGTGCAGTTGATGTGTGGCGTGAAAGCCACACACCTGTGGAGGACTGCTAATTAGGGTCAGATTGGGCTATTTAACTGAGTAGTTTTCTCTGGTTACTTGCCGGTGGTCAACTGCTCCTGTGTGTTAAGGACATTCTGTAACCAGCTCTGTTCACTTCCAGAACTCCTCTCAGATAAGTGGTCTTTGTACCTCTGCTGTTTGTTTTCCACTTTCTTGTTGCTTTCTTTGCTTTGATACTAATGTATGATTCCTATTTTGTCTGTGTGGAGCTCATGGTGGAATGGGATCATTACCTGCTGGGAGTGTCTGTATACTTACAAACCTTGCAGAATCATGGACCTGTTTGTCATGCTTGGTATTAATTCAGTCCCTCATCTGTAATAGTGTTTTTGGATCCCAGTAACATCTGAGTGCTGGTACAGTGGGGGAGAGGTTGTGTGACCTCAGGATTTTTCCATATCAGAAGTGCTGGCATATATTTGGGTTTTTACGGCTGCAGACAGTTGCTCTTTCCTATACTTTCCTATAAAGATAGTTTTGGCCTCACCTTTGCTGAATCTGTCTTTTCTGGCGTTGTATTGTATTTTTCTATATCACCATCACCTTTACATGTGGGTGGGCTATCTATCTTTGGGGACTACTCCGGGGCAGATTAGCTTTCTAATATTTCTATTAGTGAGGTTATTTAGTTCTCCGGCTTTGTCAAGGCGTCCAGGTCATTGTAGGGACGCCCCACGGCCGTGGGCTTATCTTGGCTGTGTATCATAAAAAGAGGAACTGCATGCGGCTTTAATTTTTTTTTAATATTTAAATAAATATTAATAACAAAAAACAACATGCAGTCCCCCTAATTTGGATACTCAACCAAGATATAGCCGACAATCTCAATCTGGGGAGGCCCATGGTTATTGGGAACCTCCCAGGCTAAGAATAGCAGCCTGCAGCTGCCCCGGAATTGTTGCATCTAATAGATGCGACAATCCTGGTGCTTTGCCAGTCTCTTCCAGATTGCACTGGTGCGGGAGCAATTGGGGTAGTAGGGGTTAATGACAGCAACGTCACACAACAATCCCAACTCTGCTGCATACTGGAGTAGCGGCAGGACAGAACATGATTCATGTTCTGAGACTCCAGGCTGAGAATGAGTGAGCCACAGCTGAGAGCTGTGACATCACTGAGTTTAGCTGAGTTCACAGGTATTTGACACCTGCAGGCTTTAAACTCTGGTAACACTGCCAGGTGTCCCCACACCTGTGAACTCAAATAACCTGACTTGAAGTGAACTGGTGAACTCTATGAACACACCTCATTGTCAGAAGCAGCAGCGGCGGCCAGAGTGTCAGAAACAGCAGAGGCCAGAATGTCAGAAGCAGCAGAGCCATGTACATAAAATGCCAAATTTCATTTAACTCCGGTTGATCCGGATTAAATGAGACATGCATTTTCTGGCAGAACAACACTTTACCAACCGATGCAGATTTCGGGCTTATATTTTTACTGCAAATTCCTGCAGCAAATCTGCATCTTATGGCAAAAAAACCTTATTTGCACATATGTTTTTTTGCCAAAAGATGCAGATTTGCTGCAGGAATATGCAGTAAAAATTTCAACCACAAAATGTGAATCAGTTGGGTGTGTATTTTTTTTTTCCCCCAACTGATTCACATTTTGTGGTTCAAATTTTTACTGCATATTCCTGCAGCAAATCTGCATCTTTTGGCAAAAAAACATATGTGCAAATAAGGTTTTTTTGCCATAAGATGCAGATTTGCTGCAGGAATATGCAGTAAAAATATCAACCACAAAATGTGAATCAGTTGGGTGTGTATTTTTTTTTTTTTCCCCCAACAGTTTTTGTGCCATTTTCTGTCAACAGATGCAAATTTTTTGGGTGCAGAAATTTCCTGCAGATTTTTACGCTGTTTCTCCCTTGGAGTTTCCCAGGTTTTTCCCACTGATTTTATGGTGGATTTTCTGGTGGATTTTCCTGCTGTTTTTCCTGCTGATTTTTCTCCCCCACTGTTTCTCATCGCTGTTTTACGCGTGGATTTTTTACGTTTTTTTCCCGCGGATTTTGCCCGGATTTTCCCTGCTGTGTTTTTCTGCGCATTTTTCCGTCGATTTTTCCCGCGCATTTTAACCTTATGAGGTCTTAGTGTTTAAACTTTTGAAGGTGAGCTGAGTTCATGCCGGCGGCTCTGCGGGGGACCCGGTGACGGGAAAATCAGCAGAGAAAACAGCAAGAAATATCCATGGGAAATTTCTGCACCCAAAAATCCAGTGCAAACATTTATACACCAAATTTGCATTTGTTGACAGAAAACTGCACAAAAAAACTGGGATTTTTTTTGCCAGCCAATACAGATTTTGGGCTGAAATTTTTACTGCATATTCCTGCAGCAAATCGACATCTTCTGGCAAAAAAAAACAAAACAAATCATCAAAACCGCATGTGTGTAGATGGTGTGTAGATGCATTGTTGTTTTTTTGCCAGAAGATGCAGATTTGCTGTAGGAATTTCCAGTAACAATTTTAGACCAAGAATCTACATCAGTTGGCAAAAAAAACTGCATTTTTCTGCTAGGAAATGCAGATGAGATTTGGGGTCTTGTGAACATAGAGCTCTGCGGCATCCCATCCTCTCGGCTCTGCGGCATCTAACAGTGAGGGGAGTTCATCGAGTTCACTAAGTTCACCTCAGGTCATGTTCAGTTTACAGGTGTGGGGACACCTGGAGGTGATACCAGAGTTGGAAACCTGCAGGCTTTAAACACCTGTTAACTCTGCTAAAGTCAGTGATGTCACAGCTCTCAGCTGTGACTCAGTCAGTCTCTGTCTGGAGTTGCAGCAAAGCAGTCATGTTCTGCTCTGCAGCCACTCCACTATGCAGCAGAGTTGGGATCATCGTGGGACATTTTTTGGATTTATACTGGACCTGGGTATATTGTGGTAAAACAAAAGAATTAAACACAAATACCGAGAAAAACCCTCTTGTTTTATTTCTTTTGACTTATAGGATTTGTGATGGAGGGGGTGTCAGACTTCTACCCATCACTAATTCTGGGTTTAGTGACAGCTGTGCGATATAATTAACCCCTATTACCCCGTTTGCCATTACACCAGGGCAATCGGGAAGAGGCGGTTAAAGTGCTGGGACGGTCTCATCTAATGGTGTCGACAATTCCGGCGCAGCTGCAGGCTGCTATTCTTAGCCTGAGAAGGTCCCAATAAGCGTGGGCCTCCCCAGGCTGAGAAATTTTAAATTATTTAAATTAAAAAAAAAAAAAAAGACAAAACTGCATGCGGTTCCTCCTATTTTGATATACAGCCAAGATAAGCCCATGGCTGGAGACAGCTGTGCTTTATCTGTGCTTGTATAGGTATAGAGGGGGGACCCTACACTATTTTTTTAGGTTATTCATTTTACACTGCAATATAAGGCCACAAACAGCACCTTTGATTGCAGAAAGTCACATGCGCTGACAGCAGGTGGGGGCGTGGTCTACCAGCAGCCAATCAGAGCTGCCGGTGGTTGGAGAAAGCAGTGAATATGTACGAACACTGATGAGTGGACCCGGAGGTAGCGTTACCACCACGAGGAGGCTTGGTAAGTATATTGCTCCGGCTTTAACTGGTTTTTTTTTTTGTTGCTTTTTTTTTTTATTATCTGGGTGGCCAAACCCAAACTAACATGGACTGCTCAGATAAATCAGTGTCTGGGTCCGGATCCTGGACACCTGCTGTTTGGTACAGATGCCAAATTATACAGTTCGGGTTCGCTCAATCACTAATGGGGAGTACAGACCCAACTGTTTATATTGCTCGGATGGTGCCTTATTATTTTGAAAAGAGTTAAGGGGGAACCTGTGAAGTCTAATATGTACCTACAAATGCGTGTGGTTCTGGGCGCATATTTCTCATCCCTGCCTAACAATTCTAGCATCTAGAAGCATTGATAAAGGGATCTTTATAAAAAGTATTTGTAAACATCCTTTATGATAAGCTAATGAGCGCAGGGACTAGTCTGCCCTCTTAGCACGCCCACAGGAGCATGCTACTATGCTATTAAAAGCCCAGTGTCATCGTCAGTAACACACATACCTGTGTCACCGCCTCAGATGCCGGGTTTAAGGACAGTGCGCATGATCAGGAGTCCCGGCACTTCCGATCATGCGCACCAAACCTCTCTGAAGCTGAGTGTACGCGTCTCAGCTTCAGTGTGCATGACCGGAAGTGCCGGGACTTCTGGTCATACATACTGAGCTTAAACCCAGGATCTGAGTTGGTAACTATGGACACAGGTATGCGCGTCACCGCGAAAGACGCTGGGCATTGAATAGCATGTTAGCATGCCCAAAGGGGCTTGCTAAGAGAGCAGACTATACGAGGGAAATAACGCCCTTGCAACTATTCCCTGCGCTCAGTATGTCACTAGATGCAGGGACAGTTAAGCAGGGATTAGAAATACGAATCCATAACTGCTCGTGGTTCTGGGTGCATATTGGACCTGACAGGTTCACTTCTTAGGCTTCCTCTAACAACTGTAAAAGGAGCATCTAAAGCTATTCTTCGTTTATCTGATAAAAAAGGTAAATGTCTGGAATATACTTAACCATTACCTCAGTTGTTACAAAAGGTTTTGCAGAGTCAAATTGCTGAAAGAAAACAAAATTTTGTCAATATACCCTTGAAGTCATTAGCTATAGCTCCACCCTATGGTTGGTTTGCTGATATGATTGGCGAGCGCTGTTGCATACCTGCGATCATGGCCAGAATATGACCAACACCTTCCCCCTTAGTATTAAATCTTGAAGAAAAAAAAAATTCTTATATTCGGTTTGCTGAAGATGACTAAACGTTTCTGCGCCTTCACTCACCGGACTGTGCAACAAAGTATCTGAACTCCCATAACACTATTCAGTCATCTACCTTACACTGTAGATTTTGTGTAAGAGATCAGCTTTTAGATTATATCTAGGAAATCTCTTTAATCACAATACCCACGTAGAAATGCTTTCATTGTATCCAATATGACCAGGGGGGAATGCCATTATCTTAGAAAATTTCTGGGAAGCCGACTCTTTTTACCTCATGCTCAAAACAAAATTCAGCCAGTAAGGGATGAACTTTAACATATCACTTCTTCTTGAAGGCAAATTCAGAGACCTCAAACACTATCAGTAATGGGTAGTACTTATCCGATAATTGTCTTGTTAGATATTCTAGCTTGGCTATCCAAGGTTGTATTAGTTTATTCCCCATGGCAATGTCTATTATTGACCAAGATGAATATGAGGCTGAAAAGTAAGAGTGTTAACGCGTTATCGGAAATTTACTATGCCAGATATATAAGCATTGTATTTCTAGTATTATACGTGCTAGCATTGTTTCGTCCACTCCTCTGTCTACCACCACACCCCGATATTTAATATGTGTCTTAGTTGTTAGGGGACTTTATTTCATGTAGCACTAACAACTGAATGAATGGATATATTCGAGTATGAAGGGAAGTATTAATTGTATGACTTTCAGTGAAAACAGAGGAGCAATACATACAGCCACAATAAATATTCGGATGCTATACAAAAATTAAGCAAATGAATCTCCCCTTCCAAATCTAACATTCTTTTACATGTGAAAAATCCATATCTTATATATATTAATACACTACTTTATCTGGCATATGAGCTATAAATTGAAAGGAAGGTTAGACCCTTCCATAATTTGCTTATATTTTGTTTATGCAAGCAAACCATGGCATTACTGAACCCTTTGAGAGATTTTAAGATGGCGTATTTTTTGTTAGGTACCCCCATTCCCCCCACATTCCATGCTATAAGATTAACATGACCTGCCCTTGCTATTGACATCAATATACATTTTTTCATAAATCTTAACGTATGTGAAATGCAAACCCGCTGGATTGCGGAATCTAGAGACGAGCAGTATAAAATTGAACACCCCAATCCTTCCCTCCCTCCCACCCCAACCCTTAAATAAACAAATCTGAGCTATAATAATACCTAGAGTTAGGGGTACTTCTCACATAGATCACTAGCAAAATCGTTGCTGAGTCACAGGTTTTGTGACGTACCAGTTACCTCATCAGCGATCTTGCCGTGTGTGACACTAAGCAGCGACCTGGCCCCTGCTGTGAAATCGCTGATCGTTACACACTGTTCTGGTTCATCTTTTGCTCATTGGTCTCCCGCTGTGCAACACGCATCGACGTGTGACTGCGGCAGACCAACGAGCACAGACTGTGTAAGCAGCGTACACTGGTAACCAGGGTAAATATCGGGTAACCAAGCAAAGCGCTTTGCTTAGTACCCGATGTGTACCCTAGCTATGCATACAGGGCGCCAGCGCTGGCAGCCTGTAAGCGGTGTACGCTGGTAACCAGGGTAAATATCGGGTAACCAAGCAAAGCGCTTTGCTTAGTTACCAGATATTTACTCTGGTTACCAAGCGCAGCATCATTACACGAGTCGCTGGTGGCTGATGGCTGATGAGATCTGCCTGATTGACAGCTCACCAGCGACCATGTAGCGACGTACCAACTATCCCTGCCAGGTCGGATCGCTGGTGGGATCGTTGGTGCGTCGCTACGTGTGACCCCAGCGTTAGGACACGAAACCAGTGAGATGCAAACGGTGACCATGAGGTTTAAGGAGCCTGTCCCACAAAACTCCCCATAATCACCATACATACAACAGCTGTAATCTCCTTAGAGAGACATTCAAAAAAATAAAAAAAAATCTCCCCCCACCTATAAATGATATCAGCTTACCACCAGGGGAAAAGCAAGAGCCCACAATAAAATATAGAAATAGTACTACTCATAGCTCTTTCCTAGACTGAAACAACATCCCCCTTATTATAAAAGCACTGAAAATGCATAAATATGCATATGTTATAGTCTTCTATAAGAAGATCCTGAGGCATCCATGCAATCCTGAGAATTTTGTCTGTAAAGTGAAGAAGTTTTATTAATATCGGTCTTGGAGGAGCTCCCAGTAGTAAGGATCTAGAGGGGACCCTGTGTGTTTTATTGAAAACATATTTGGAATTTCACTTTACACAAATGTTTTAAGCAAACAATTTTTTAAGTAAATCTACTAGATTATTGCCTTCAGCCTTTTTTGGTACTCCAAATAAAGCAGGTGTTATGCTTCAACCTATTCACCAGGTCATCAGTTTGGTTCAGAGCTTCAATATTAGAAGAATTTTTTTTTTTACTTCTTTAGATAATGGTGGCGGAGCATCCTCCAGATATCCCACTCTGCCCTCAGCTGCAGTGACACGCTCTCAGATTTTGCATATCGTGCCTTATTATGGCAACATCTATTTGAAGAGACCCCATGTGTCCATTTAATAAGGAAAAATCAGCATTACATTATGACACAGCCTTAAAGATACCTTACAAAGTTGCTTCACCCTCTTTTGTAATAGCTGGTGCCTCATCCCTGTCATTAGCTGTGTGAGTGATGATGGCGGCATTAATCTGGGGAGCATGCTCGGATGACGCACCTCCCTGCACCATATCTGATTCACTTTGGCATCAGTGCCATCTTGCCGCATGTCCTCCATCCTCTTCATGGAGTGTCCGAGTCTCCTCTTATGCTTTGACAGTCCTGTGTGCTGCACCAGTGCCAGGAAGATCCTCCACCTCTGGTCCATTGTTTTGTTGCTTGAAAGCAAACTAAGTCCATGGATAAGCAGAATTAAGCTTCGGATCTCGCAGGTGCTCTCACTTTCTCGCGCCAGGCCATGCCCCATGCCTACATCTTTAGGCAGAACACTGCCTAGGCACATAAGTAAACGGATTATTTAAGTATCACTGAAGGCCTTTGGGCGGGTCCAAACAGTGGAGCACATACTATTATCTGAGAAAATCTGCAAAATTACTACATTTGACAGGGGGAGACAATACTCTATTCTTCAAGTACAGATTGTCTGTCTCATTCTTTTGGAGGATGCAGTCCGGGTGTAACGCCTGCCTGGATCCACAGACTCAGATGGGCTGTAATGGACAGGCTAGAGGGAAGCCACTCACTAAGCAGGACCCCCAGAACCCTGAAACCCTTTAACCCCTATACAGGGATTTGGAATTACACAGGGAACAAGGTGATCACTACCTGTGGAAGGCTGCAGTCCGATGAGAGTAGTAGTCAGGCAGGGTCAAACCAGGAAATGCAAAACAGGGACAGAATCGGCAGCCAAGGACGTAATCAGAAAACAAAGCAGAGTTCAAATCCGGATCAGGCACTGAGGTACATCAACAGCAGGCAGGAGGGGTGTCAAGAAATAAACAGAAGTCAGAACACTAGAATCACTAAGCAGAACAGGGCGGGACAGGAACCAGGAATACAGAACTATCTCTAGCAATGGTCAGCAGACAGGAGAGGAAATAAGAAGGGTGTGGTGTCTTCCCATTGGTTGTAGCTGAATGATGGTAACTTCAACTGGAAGACAGACGCCACCTATAGTCAGCCAGTGGTACTGCAGATCCCAAGGAAACCCAGCCCAGTGGATGAGCAGAGCCTGCGCCTACAAGCGCTACTGGCATCGACTCCTCTCCAATCACCAGCACTATCCACGGCAGGAACACGGCGTCGCCTGGTGATCGAAGCAGAAGTCTCTGGAGCGGACTCCGGTGGGGACTTAACACATGGTCATGGAAATGCAGCTTCAAAAGGCTGCCTCTTAGACACAATACTGGATACTGAAGGCTTATAACCTCAGGAGGTTCGTGAAACATTCCCAAGACTTGTATTACCTCAAGGGACAGTAATTAATATACATCTGCTATTGTCACAGACGTGACTAACAGAGTTAAATCAGATCCCAAAAAACCTCAGTAGGTGTCACTACACAAGGGGTACACAAGGGTCAAGATACAATGGAGGTCCCCGACACTAAGGAGAGGGGAGCAGGGTCACCACATGCAGCAAAACATGGCACTCCCTGATGTCCCTATACAAGTTTTTTCACTTCACCGCCAACTACATTCTTAAGCCCTTGTTTACCCTAAACTCACCCTGGCTAGTGAACAGGTTGACAAGACCACTAGTCTCACCTGTATAATTCAGAAACACAAGAGTAGGAAAACACACAGGGGAAATAGACATGAAAAGGGAAAATACTCCAGACAGCTGTAGTGCAGCAAAACATCACCGCTGCACACAATACAACAAACGTCTTCCAGAGGAGGCCCTTTCCAAAGTGGACAACATAGAAATGAGGATACAGGTTCTATCACAGGGTGCTTAATGCTTACAGCACTACTAACAAAAACATGTTATTCAAGTAACTGCAATGGACCTGCCAGCAGTAAGGCACTGCGACTTTGATACCAGACTCGTCCAAGGTCTTCCCCAAGCAGGACACACTAAAACAGCTATCCCTCCAAGTCATGTTGAGGGAATATTGTGTGCAATTAAAACTTTATCAGATTGCTTAATATAATTCACCAGGTCAAGTTTGAGTTTACAACTGCTCAGAAGTTAAAGGAACAACAATATACGACATCGGGTCATGAGTACAAAATCGGCAGTCAGTCAGTCTAGCTCTTTTGGCAACAGACTCATGCATTTTTATAAATGTATTATCTAGAGGAATTTAAGTTCTCTTTTGATCCCCATGGTACTATGGTTACTTTCTACAGCCCACAATACACAAATATACAATGAGAATACAGAGAAGTACTCCCCTAGTCATCCTTGGTCAGGTCCAGGGTGATTTCCTTCAAGTCTGATTGCTGTAGGTGTGGTCAACTAGACTTGAAAGGGTCTTTACATCTTGATTCGAGGGGTTTTCTCACGTGTCTGTTTACGACGACCAAGTAACCAGGGACCGGTGTATGGGTACCTTTTAAGGCATTCGGGTCTGGTATGCAAGAAAAAACACATGAGTGCACATTTATGGCTTCATATACCAATAAACAAAAATACCAGTTGTAAACAGGTGTGTATTAGCCCTGAAAGTCACCCACTTAAACCCTTGAACAAATTGACTGATTCAGGAAAACTAAATATTTCTCCCACAGTGAGTCTTTGTTTGCATTATCTTTTCATAACCATCACTCACTTATTTTGGCTATTTCTTATATATCAGCCACAACCAGGAGATTTCCCATAAGGTCCTATGTGAGCTAGTCTAGCATTTTGGAGTTCTGAGACCCTAATTCTGCTGGCAGTGTGACACTTTACAGCAACTGCTATATATCCAAATGAGTTGTTCCTCAAGGGTCATCAAAGTTTCTGTGGTTGGGAGAAGCTGCATGAGCCCATCTATTATTGGCTGACCGCTTTTTCTTGTTTGTCTGTTTAGGATCCGGAATTAAACAATACACCTGTTTAACACATTGTTTAGTCAACTATATAAGACTTGTACAATGCTTGTCAGGCTATCACGCTGCATCTGAAAAAATCTGTGGGAAATATAATTTCTAGCTTAGCACCTAAAGCGGGGATTATCTTATGTAGAGACTTATTTATTAAGACAAAAAAGAAAAACAAGCTTTCGGTACATGACTTGCCAGCCTCCACCTTTACCATCTGGATTTTTAACTTGAATATTCCATTCAGCCTTACCACCTTACCATTCTCAGTGAAGGAGTGTGGAAAGCCTGTAAATTCTCATATACGATATGATCTCCCTAATGACCTTGCCTATAAAATATGTAAAAATTGGCTTCCTGAAATAGTAAAAGGCACATACCACCTCCATCATAAATTTTTCAGCAGTAATATAGTTTTCTACACTGGATATGCATTAGATCAATCCTGGAAAGACGTTCACGCAACAGGCATAAACCTACTTGTGGTAGATCTATGTAATCAATCTGCAATCTCTGGAACCATAGAGTTGACAAGTTGTGCGTTTTTGCAGGGTTTTCCTTACATTGTATTAGAAACACATCTGACAAGAATGGGTGTATCTGGCCACCTGGGTACTGGACCTTGGTGCCACCCATACCTTGTCTACCAAAGCACATACTTATGGACTAACACATCTGTGAGAAACAGTTACAGGGGTCATCCGTTGTGAATGTAATCCGAGGGGGTGATGGTTTGGAGCTCCCTCTGGTGGTCAGGACTGGAGGTAAAGCTGACTGTGACTCAACAGCTGTGGGAGTTAATTATAAGTTTGGGAAGCCCAATTGCAGATCAGCCTGGGCTATACAGAAGGGCAGTGTCTGCTGGCTGGGGCCGGTGATAGATGTTCATTCCTCAGTCTCTGAATTGGCTTGGAGTTTGTCCTTCCGTTTATCCTGTGCCTGAACCATTCCAGATAGGTTGCAAGGCATTTGCTTTATTGCCTGATCCACACCTAAGGGTGTTTGTATTTCATTTCATTTTGCTTAAAGTCTGTTTTCTTGCAGGAGAGGAATTGTCTGTTTTGATGAGCATGGGAGTTCCCCTCTGCAAGTCCCATTGCAAGAAAAGGGAGATTCTCCCTGTTCTACTTGATTATTTGCAATATTGTATTTGTGTTTTTTTGGCATTTTGTTCTCCCATTATTTACAAGAGTACCTAATATAGTGGAGTAGAGACCGTGTGGTCATAGGGTTTTTTATGATATCAGGAGATTGCGGTCAGTGCAAAACCCTGCGGAAAAATACCAATCAGTTTTCTGTCCTGTTCTATCTAAAAAAAATTTTGTTTAAAAGAACAGAAAGTCCTCAGTGGTTGATACCTTTTAATGGCTAACTGAAAAGATGGTAATAATTGCAAGCTTTCGAGACTACTCAAACTAGAACTACTGTTCTATCTACGAAGTCAGGCCTCGCCTTTGCTAATCTATATTTCCTGTGTATTGCGTTTTCTTACATCACCGTTGGCTTTATATGTTGGGGTTTTGCTATTACTTTGGGGACTACGCTGAGGCAAGATAGGTTTCCTAATTTCTGTGAGGCGTAGTAAGTTTCTCCGGCTGTGACGAGGCGTCTAGGTGTGTTTAAGAAAGCTCCACGGCTACTTCTAGTGTTGTCCGATAGATAGGGGTTTGCGGTCAGCTCAGGTTCCAACTAATCTTCTGTTTTTCTGCTGATGGGATTCTTTGTGATCGTCCACGGCGACCAGATCATAACAGTCATAGCTGAGTACACATTATTAGGAAAGTTCTGCTGTCTATATACACATTTGACCATCTTTTCATCTACCCTTTGCAATTCTACACAGATCTGTAATTCAGCCTCGCTTTCTGTACAGGAGTGCTTGGGCTTTTATTACCTCATGTTGTGTAACCACAGCATATACCGTGCAGAATCGACCAGCATCTTAGGATCGTGTTCCATCTATAATAATAAAAAAAAACCTCAATATTTTGGTTAGCAATGGGCTCATCTGATACATGTTCAAACCTTTGCTTTGCTCTGATGCAACAAGGAACAGCAATCATGAGGTGTATGTACAGCATGTCTGCTGTGTCCTGTATCTGCTGTTAGAGAATATATTCCCCTCTCCCTTTTTTAATCCATCTAAAGCATAGCTGAATTCAAAGCTTTGTATCACTAGAGTTCCATATTTGGGACATAAGAACGGCACATTGTGTCTAGCTTGTATGTAACTGAGAACACAGCAAATATTGCATTAATTGTACCTGTAATCAAGAACCATTTCTGTGGCCATTTCAACAATGGCTTGGATCACAGAAATGGCTCTGATACATAAGATGACCATACAATTTAAATAATAATCTCCACCGAAGATTCAGTACATATCCTACTAATGATTTTGCCTATATCTGTCCTGTATATCTGCGTTATCAAAATATTCATACAACTTGTGGTTTCCTGAGTCACATTCTTTCAGTGTTTTGGAGGCACTGGTCCCACTCTTAAGTAATAACAAGCTACCTATTAGCGGTAAAATGTCTCTTCCCGCAATTTCTAAGGTGATTTAGGGTCACTGTTGGAAGAGCCTTTGCTCTGTTTAGCCCCCTTCCAATTGGCGTCTACACATCCATCCAACTATGCAAACAGTGATTGTATGCAATGAAGGGTAAGGAGCCCCAAGTGTATACACCTCTACCCTTCTGCACTGCAAGGAAGACTCGAAGGTACTTGGTACTCTTTAGGAAAGTTCTAAGATGGAAATCCCCTGAAACATTAAACGTTCTTTCTATTGCAAAGGAAGCAACAGAAAATTGCCAGTACCACATAGGCCTTTGTAAAAACCTGAAGATATGGCAGCACTCCACACTAGATATTCAGTAATTCATATAACCTATGCACAAGACTGCAACAATTATTCACACACAATCTTCTATGTCCAGTCTGTCACGGGACTGATACGGAAGACAGACCTCAGGACTTCGAGAACATCTGAAGACCTGTGGTGTTCCTGACGGCTTTACACACCACCATTTCAATAAGAAATCTTGTAATCCGTTAAACCTTCCACCGCTGCCAATAGCATCCTCAGGAGTTTTCTTATCTGCAGGGTAACACAGTAAACCAAGTATCTCCGAGTTCCAAAATCTCTGTCACTCACAACCGCTCAGAATCATACGCCTAGGTAAACAGTAAAGCACATTAGGAACATAAAAAAAAAATTTCATTCACTGACACATGGGGGAAGGTGCCTTGTCCCGTGATTAGACCACAGAGTTATGGACAGAGCTACAAGAAACAGGCAGTAACACAATTGGTTACTTACCATGGATGTTCCTGAGTCCTAGTCTGCTCAAAGGTCTGTAGTTTGGTGATGCTATTGTAGTAGCCGCATTCTCCATCATAATAAATGTTACAGCAATAGCTGGGGACCAGTGATGGTCTGGGATCTGCCTTGTGTAACAGATGACACTAGTCGATGGAGGGAATGTCCACACAACAGCAGTTCTAATTCCCCCCTAACTTATTTAGAAGGTCATTGAGAGTACATAATGTTTCTTAGACATTTGAACAAAGCCGTTGTGTCCAAATCACAAACAAAAAAACAAAAACTGTTTGAAAACCCCATTAAGAAAACAAAATGGGTGCTGCTGTTTTATTCCAAAATGGATACCACCGTCACAGCAGCATTAAGTAGGGACAAAAA
The DNA here is from genome assembly GCF_048569485.1 of Anomaloglossus baeobatrachus. Lineage (NCBI taxonomy): Eukaryota > Metazoa > Chordata > Amphibia > Anura > Aromobatidae > Anomaloglossus > Anomaloglossus baeobatrachus. Next base: position 318,523,385 of record NC_134358.1, on the reverse strand, counting down.
GTCCGAATCCAAAGGATGTATCACTTTTACTGGTTGCCACAGTTGTGACACAGAGTTCTTGGCTTAATCAGCTCTGCTTCATCCTTCAGCTAACGCTGCACACCACGCTCTCTATGGACATAGTATATTGACAGTGCTCTGCTTATCACAGGATATGGCCTGGTCAGACACAGGCGCAAGTGCCAGCTAAACCCAGCAGTGATAATCAGCTAGGGATAAAACATTAATAAAGAGTAAACAGCACACAGCGAGCTAAGTGACACATTGTTGAATTCTGTGTTTTAACCTATACCTCATGCTGTGTGCCCCATAATCCAACAGAAAACTTGACATACCATCCAGACCAGCACCATTAATACAGTGTTTGCACAGTGTTGACATTTCAGGAGGCACTTGTCTGGGAGGTATGTGTGTTTAGATTTTACGTTAAGCAATTAAGCAATTTAGAAGAAGTTGTCCAGTGGTAAGCATCCCTGTATATTATACAGTGTGTCCACCTTTGCATGCCATTAACTTGAGAACGGCAGCTATAGGTATAGAAGTGGTGTCTAGGTATAGTAAAGTAGCTATGCGCTATGCAATGAAACCACCTATAGCGCCACCTGGTGGAAAACAAAGGCGTTAGCATTTTTATCTCAAAAACGGAACGAAAAAGTGAATTATTACAAAGTTGGAGGGCATCATCAATGCAATACAAATCGACACCTTGTATACAGAAATGCTATGGTTAGAGCGTGTAATGCGTGGAGTGGCCTACATGCTCCCCGCGACAAGCGTCTCATTGGCCGCTCGCCTCGGCTCCGCCCCCCGCACGGATTGGCCGCTCGCCTCGGTTCTGCCCACCGCACGGATTGGCCGCTCGCCCAGGCTCCGCCCCCACATGGATTGGCCTCTCGCCCCGGCCCCCTGCACGCATTGGCAATTCGGCCACGCCCCGCCCCCCTCACGCATTGCACGCTCGCTCTGGCCCCGCCCCCCGCACACATTCCCCGAACCGATACGAAGCCCCGACTCCCAGGTCAGTGCTGTACGCCCAGGAGCCCACATCAGCGTACGCCGCCAACCCAGCCGACACATACCCTCGCATTGCTGGGGTTGCCGGCATACGCTGGTGTGGACTCCCGTGCGAGCGGGGGGCGGGGTACGCTGGTAACCATGGTACACCGAGTAATATTGTGTAGCATGGTTACCAGCGTACACCGGCTCCCAGGTGAGCGCATCAAGGTCCTGCAGCGGCGGAACACACACACACACACACACGCACACACATAAGAACAGACGCACACACATAAGAACAGACACACACACACATCAGATCGCATGCACACATCAGATCACATCCACACACTCACAATATCCCGTGATATCGCTTGCTTCTCGGCGGCGATACTGTGCAGTGACCTTCCAGGACCTGCCGGAGGATCACATGGCCAGAAGCATGTGGTATCTCCGGATGTTGTGATTGTGTGAGGGCGTATGTGCGATATCGTCAGTGTGTGTGTGTGTGTGTGTGTGTGAGTGTGTGTGTGTGTGTGTGTGTGTATGCGATCGGATCTGTGAGTGTCGGCAGAGGAGCACGGCGTGCAGCAGAGCTGCTGGGACCGCCCACCGGTGGGCACAGGGAGAAGTGGGGTGTGTGTGTGAGTGTATGCGATCAGATGTGTGCGTGTATGCTGTCTGATGTGTGACTGTGGAGCACGATGGGGAGTGCGCAGCATGGGGGATGGAGCATGATGGGGAGTGCGCAGCATGGGGGATGGAGCACGATGGGGGGTGTGCAGCATGGGGGATGGAGCACGATGGGGGGTGCGCAGCATGGGGGATGGAGCACGATGGGGGGTGCGCAGCATGGGGGATGGAGCACGATGGGGAGTGTGCCGCTTGGGGGATGGAGCACAATGGGGGGTGTGCAGCATGGGGGATGGAGCACGATGGGGGGTGCGCAGCATGGGGGATGGAGCACGATGGGGAGTGCGCAGCATGGGGGATGGAGCACGATGGGGGGTGCGCAGCATGGGGGATGGAGCACTATGGGGGAGTGCGCAGCATGGGGGATGGAGCACGATGGGGAGTGCGCAGCATGGGGGATGGAGCACGATGGGGAGTGCGCAGCATGGGGGATGGAGCACGATGGGGAGTGCGCAGCATGGGGGATGGAGCACGATGGGGGGTGCGCAGCATGGGAGATGGAGCACTATGGGGGTGCGCAGCATGGGGGATGGAGCACTATGGGGGTGCGCAGCATGGGGGATGGAGCACTATGGGGGTGCGCAGCATGGGGGATGGAGCACGATGGGGAATGCGCAGCATGGGGAAGGAGCACGATGGGGAGTGCGCAGCATGGGGGATGGAGCACGATGGGGGGTGCGCAGCATGGGGGATGGAGCACGATGGGGGGTGCGCGGCATGGGGGGTGGAGCACGATGGGGGGTGCGCAGCATGGGGGATGGAGCACTATGGGGGAGTGCGCAGCATGGGGGATGGAGCACGATGGGGAGTGCGCAGCATGGGGGATGGAGCACGATGGGGAGTGCGCAGCATGGGGGATGGAGCACGATGGGGAGTGCGCAGCATGGGGGATGGAGCACGATGGGGAGTGCGCAGCATGGGGGATGGAGCACGATGGGGAGTGCGCAGCATGGGGGATGGAGCACGATGGGGGGTGCGCAGCATGGGAGATGGAGCACTATGGGGGATGGAGCACTATGGGGGTGCGCAGCATGGGGGATGGAGCACTATGGGGGTGCGCAGCATGGGGGATGGAGCACTATGGGGGTGCGCAGCATGGGGGATGGAGCACGATGGGGAATGCGCAGCATGGGGAAGGAGCACGATGGGGAGTGCGCAGCATGGGGGATGGAGCACGATGGGGGGTGCGCAGCATGGGGGATGGAGCACGATGGGGGGTGCGCAGCATGGGGGATGGAGCATGATGGGGGGTGCGCAGCATGGGGGATGGAGCACGATGGGGGTGCGCAGCATGGGGGATGGAGCACGATGGGGAGTGCGCAGCATGGGGGATGGAGCACGATGGGGGGTGCGCAGCATGGGAGATGGAGCACTATGGGGGATGGAGCACTATGGGGGTGCGCAGCATGGGGGATGGAGCACTATGGGGGTGCGCAGCATGGGGGATGGAGCACTATGGGGGTGCGCAGCATGGGGGATGGAGCACGATGGGGAATGCGCAGCATGGGGAAGGAGCACGATGGGGAGTGCGCAGCATGGGGGATGGAGCACGATGGGGGGTGCGCAGCATGGGGGATGGAGCACGATGGGGGGTGCGCAGCATGGGGGATGGAGCATGATGGGGGGTGCGCAGCATGGGGGATGGAGCACGATGGGGGTGCGCAGCATGGGGGATGGAGCACTATGGGGGTGCGCAGCATGGGGGATGGAGCACTATGGGGGTGCGCAGCATGGGGGATGGAGCACTATGGGGGTGCGCAGCATGGGGGATGGAGCACGATGGGGAATGCGCAGCATGGGGAAGGAGCACGATGGGGAGTGCGCAGCATGGGGGATGGAGCACGATGGGGGGTGCGCAGCATGGGGGATGGAGCACGATGGGGGGTGCGCAGCATGGGGGATGGAGCACGATGGGGGGTGCGCAGCATGGGGGATGGAGCACGATGGGGGTGCGCAGCATGGGGCATGGAGCACGATGGGGGTGCGCAGCATGGGGGATGGAGCACGATGGGGGGTGCGCAGCATGGGGGATGGAGCACGATGGGGGGTGCATACCTCCACCCAAAACACACACACACACACTGCACAACACACCACACCACACACACACTGGGAACCACAAACACTGCCCTACACAGACACCCACACACACAGACAACGCCGCACACACACAACACCCAACCCACCTTCTAGTCTTAGCATAATGACCCCATAGTAAACCACCCTTATTAGTTTATTGGCCCAGACACTGTCTGAGAAAACAGCATGATACACCCCAGCTGTATGATCCCTACACGGGATAATGTCCCCCATTCAGTATGAGGTCAGTATAAAGACCCACACACACACAATATGATGTCACTAATATAAGGTCACCCATGCATAGTATAATGCTAGTATAAAGTCTGCTACACAGTATGAGGTCAGTATAACGTCCCACACACAGTATGATGATAGTATAAGGTCTTCCACGCAGAGTATGAGGCCAGTATAACGACCCACAATGTAACGTCCCCACACACAGTAAGATGTCAGTATAACATCCCCCACACACAGTACGATGTCAGTGCAACGTACCCCACACGCCCAGTGTCCAGTATAATGTCCCCCACACATACACAGAGTACGATGACAGTGTAACGTCACACAAACACAGAATGATGTCAGTGTAACGTTAACCCCCTCCAAACACATAGGACGATGTCAGTAGAAGGCCACACACAAACAGTATGATATATCAGTGTAATGTCCTCCACACACAGTACAATGTCAGTGAACAGTCCCCCACACACAGAATACGATGTAACTGTAATGTCACACACACAGTTCGATGTCAGTGTAACGTCCCCCCCACACACACAGTATGTCAGTGTTTGTTACCCCAACACACACACAGTACGATGTCAGGGTATCGTCCTAAACACACACACACACAACGTCAGTACAACGTTCCCACCACACACACACACACAGTACGTTGTCAGTGTAACGTTCCACACAGTACGATGTCACTAGAAGGTCCACACACACACACACACACACACACACACACACAGTATGATGTCAGTGTAACGTTCCCCCCACACACAGCCCGATGTCAGTAGAACTTCCAACACACACACACACACACACACACACTGTACAATGTCAGGGTAACGTTTCCCCCCCCACACACACACACAATACGATGTCACTGTAAGGTCCCACATACACACACACAGTACGATGTCAGTCTAACATCCCCACACACACAATCAGAAGTCAGCGAAATGTCCCCCACACAGTACAATGTCAGAACATCCCCCACACACACAGTACAATAAACAAACAAGAGCACTAGGAGTACTGGTGCAAAAATAGAATTTATTAATCAATCTCATTAAATAACAACACGTAGGAAAAAGGACATTACAAGCATAAGTTATGGGAATAAAATACCTGGGTTCCATGGACCACAATAGAGAACTCAATTATAAATCAATGCAATGGGGCATGAACTAAGAATATCCACACCATATATAAGCAGGAATTAAGAGAGTCAGGCAAGACAAGAAAGGGAGGAACCTCTCAACAAGTCAGTACATCTATTCCAAGTAATGTGCAAAAAATGCTTGCCTGCTCATGATAGTGGTGCAGGGGAGCCAGGCCAGAGGAATGTCCCCAGTAAAAGCCTGGGTCCCGTGGACAACAATCGTGTTGTTATAAAGTCCTGCAATGTGGCTTGGTACATAATAGGGTAAACCTTTGATTTAGTATTAATGAGTATGATACTGGACAAGGAAGAATGTATATAGCAAAGAACATTCATCAGGCCCTTTCAATGGAACGGAGGTGGGCAGGAACTATAACCCATATGGAGAACCATTCAAAGGGAATGATCTCAGCCCATCTTCACAGGGCAGGTGGAGCGCTTACCTAGTTACAGTGATAGTGCAGGGGAGCCAGGGCAGACCAGAGGGGAACCTCCGACGGCCGTTTCGCGGTGTATAACCGCTTCTTCCGGGAGGAGTGAGTGCGGTGA